>NC_048418.1:12442252-12500220 GCF_013103735.1 Etheostoma cragini
GTTCTGAAGGCAAAAGGGGGTCCAACCCGTTACTAGCATGGGGTACCTAATAAAGTGGCCGGTGAGTGTATATGACAACTAGTAACAAATTGGCTTAAGTTATGTGTGACCAGTGGACATTATCCTTAAAAAGGGTATGTGTTTTTATTGGCTAGGTGTAATTCATTTGGGCATTTGATGCTGTATATTTGACAAATTATACATGAAATTTTGGCTAATGACAGAAGCAAATGCTGGGAAGTTATTCTTTCCTTATTTCCCCTCCTAGTCCCTGACCCAATCACACACATGCTGAGAGACAAAAGAAAGAGGGAGACAAAGAAAGTGAGTGAGGACTTAACAAAGTGGCCGTTCTTGGATACTTTCCAAGGGTTTTGTCAGTCACTATGGAGATTTGGAAAATAGCCCCCGCAAATTGAATTCCTCTGTTGTTACCATGGCCAAAAGGTATCCAGTGTAAAAGCTCTATTCCCTGAAATGAACAGCCGTTGTCCTTACTCTGCCCATTTTGTTGACTACTGACAGAAAAGCTAGTGCTTAAGTTCCAAGAGATAAGACAGTTCCTCACAACTAGACGTAGATTAAGATTCTTTACTTAATTTAAAGTACAACAGTAAAAGTACTTGTTCTGTAGGAAAATGGCCTGTGTGATATATATTATTATGTATGATATTTAGTGGTGTAGCTGGTTGAGGTGGGTCTAATTTGTATATCTCCCCATTTGTGCATAAATTGTTCCTGAGCGTGTGTGTGTATTTCAGGCCTGTGTGTAGTGATTACTAACAAAACAGTGTGTATTATTACTAACTATTATTATTTTATATGCATATTTTTTTATATATACAATGTTTTCAACCATATCAGAACTTAAGATAGCAAATGCTTGTTTGATTGAGCTGCTAATAATTTGTACAGAATGTGACAAGGGGCCCACACTAGACATTGCTTTTTAGTGTTAGACAAAATGGTGTGGATCTTCAGCTTTAATCTTAACTCAATTAATTATTCTTTTTTATTTTTCTGTAAAATCTTAATCCAGCTGTCAGATAAACTAGTGGAGTAGAAGAAAATTGAATTACCACTTGAGTAAATATACTTATATATACCACTGATATAACATGACCACCATGCACAGGCTTGACATAAGCACATTTGGGGGTTAGTCGGGGAGAGTAGCTTGGATATTAGGGTTGTACGATATTGACAAAATATGATATTGTGAAATTTATTATGAATATTACAATATCAATATTCATTTCGGTATTTTTAAACATATGTCAAATTTACGAGAGAACGAATCTTAACAATATTCATAGATTGATAACAATATAGTCCACAGTGAGACTATGTACGGCTCCGTTGTGTGGCTAGATCACAGGTCGGTTGTACATGAAAAGTCTCTATCCAAGTCCAAAGTTTTTATTTTATAAAAGCTATATTTTATAAAATATAGCTACCTGTGAGAAATAGATGTCGGATGGGATTTGGTACCATTTGTCTAAAATACGTTATAGCATTGGTGATTTTGGTATGTCTCTTTGAGTTCTTGTCGTACTTTGTGCCACTAGCAAAAGCAGTCGCTAGCGAGGCTTGTTTGGCTAGCTCTGAAGTATTAACTGCAACAGGGTTTTTTGGGATAGTAACATGCACTCATGAGTTGTTCCCTTTTATTGTCTCTATTTCTTTATGTACACTGTCACTCTGTTGAAATATGCACACCGTCACGTGGTGCGCTCCATAGGGTTTGTCACGTCGAGGCCCCATGCACTGACCTGCACTAACATGTGCAAGTGGCACGGTAGCTGGCCAATGAAATATGATCAGTATAACGTTTCAAGCGAACGCTAAATTAAACACAACTTAGCCACACAGTCAACGGACAGGGCGCATCGCTCCACAAAATTAACAAATTATTGCATACTTATTGTGACACTTTTGATTATAATATTGCGCAACATGATATTGCGATAAAGATTTTAAGTCAATATATCCTGCACACCTAGTGAATATACAGGTTTACTTTCTTACATTAGATTTACTTCAGTCGGATCTCCATACAATCACTGAGGCGCAACAGACACATTGTGTTGAAGCACTCCTACCCTAAATCTGCCATGTCATGCCTCACAAAGAAGCCAACCTATTTATTTTACCAAAACACCAAACAAGCAAAACCTGAAAGGAACTTAATATAAGATAGGGACACGCTGTTGCAAACTGCACACTATAAACATGCATTTTTGCAACTTTGTGAATAATATAAATCATGAATTTCCAGTTAGAGTTTATCTCTGTTAACAGGGCAGCCCCTGAATCTGTCTCTGTCTGGGTTTCGGCGCTGGGAGATAATGTTGGACGATTGCTATGGCTACTGGGCGCACGGGTCTGTGATTCACCATCATGGGAGGTGAAACAAAGGATGCCTTTTTTTGCTGCCCAGTGTCTGTGGTTTTGAAGCGATGACACCCAGAAACAAGATTTAGCTTCTCTGATGCCCTTTCCCATTACAGGCTGTCTGACTCTGAATAATGTCGAGTCTTATTTGATTCTTCTTCTAGTCCTGTTGTACAATGTTTTAATGAGCTCCCCTGCAGTGTTGTTGCTTTGGAGAGAAACGGGAACCTCAGCAACAAAAATAAAAGAACCAAACGATAAATTCCAAACATTGCCAAGAATGGGAGCTATTTGGCTTAAACTATGGCACTGGCAAACACCGGGCTACAAACAATAATTAAGGCCCACTGTCTGCATTCTATCGCTGCAGTTAGGTGACAGATCAGCAATACACAATCCCTGCTCTGTCTGTGACAATCCCAGCCTCCTCTGTCTGTTTCTGTAGCCAACACTGGCAGGGCTGGCTCATAATGGGCCTGAGAGCAGGAATGTTTTACAGCCCCCTGCCTCTATGTGAGTGTGGATCATGTGAATTTCCATTGCCTGTTTTAGTAACCGGTTTCCACTGTTTACTAGTACATGAGCCCTTGTGTGGGCCCTTTCAGCCTGTCTTCACCCTAAAAACTACAGTGTGCAAGCACCTCATAATGAACAACAATAACTTTTCTTGTAAAGCGCGCCCCCTCGTAGCTGTAGAAATGATTACTAGAGCAAACAAAGAAGAGAGGTGACAGGTGAAGTATAAGAGCGCAACGTTTTGCATTAGGGAGGTTGGGGTGGGTGGTTGGTTGGTTGGTTGGTTGGTCAAAAAAACACAGTACTTTAAATCAGGAGGCCAGGGTTCGTGTCCCTTGTGTAACCAAAAGTCAACCTACATTTTTAAATGAACCAAGTTGTACCTATGTTTTCTTTTACTCATTTTAAGCCAATCCCTGATGGTTTACTAACCCTAACAAAGTATTTTGTTGCTTAAACTATCCAAGTTCGGTTTTACATTGAATATGTTTAAAACTGTGCCCTTTACATTAAACAGAAGGGTCACATGATAACCATCACATGATTAAACCTCCAGCTTTCAACAATAAATAAAATTGCTGTTTGTGTCATTTTGGTTGTCTTTGGAAATGGACCTATAATTTCGTTTAGGTATGAGAATGTGTTGGCCCTCAATCACCACTGGCATTGATGCATTTACATCTAGACAATACCTGTAAACAAAAAAAATTGGTATTGTTTCCCCTAAATTAAAAAATCTCAAAACTACTTTCACCACAGCACTTAGCCTATTCGTGATTCAAATGAATATGTATACATTTTATAATAATATTAATACCACATTTTATTGAATGGCACCTTTTGCTCAAGGTCACCTTACATTAAGTATAGTAATAAACACATTCAAAAATCAATACAACATAAGCACAGTCAACATTAGATAGGATATGTAACATAAATGAATTAAAATCCAAGGTTAAAAAACGTGAGATGATGATAAGGAAGTTAGACTGCATGGGTTAATGTAAAAGTATACCAGCTTCAACTGGGATAAGACACAGAACCATGTAGAAAATCTATTAATTCAAAGGACATACAATACATATTTAGTTTTTTGTGTCACTGTATTAGTCCTTCCTTATGCTCATAATCCCCCTTTTTAGAATGTAGAACGTCCCCTGACCACTAGATTATTGTTGTATGATAACTTTAAAGCTGGTTCGAGGTGGCAACACCTCTCCTGACAGTGTGACTTTATTGGATTTCATAAGGTGATTGTGTGAAAAAGTATATTTACTTGTGTACGTGCCTAAGCACCATTTTGATGTGTTCTACGTTGACTATTTATTTTTACTTCTATTCCATTTTAGAGATTTTTTTTACTTACTCCATTATGCATTTTTTTTACAGCTATAGTTACTTTATATTTAGCAACCAAAACATGCGATCAGTTCATAAAATATGATGTAATAATGTAGATTATACCCAAAAGCATATATAGCAGTTAAAATTAGCTCCATCTGGACCAATTACAACATTAAAGTAGACTAAAATGAATACATCGATAATAATCATCCGGTAATGTAACATAAAACTGAGAGGATCCCTTTTACATAATCACTACTTTAATTTTAATACATTATACATTTTGTTACCAGTACTTATAATTAAAGTTGTTTTTGAATGGCAGGCTTTTGACTGTAACAGTATTTAATAATGTTGTATTGCTACTTTTATTTCAGTAAGTGATCTGAATACTTCATCCACTACTGCATATAACAGTAGGGGAAAAAAACTAAATGTAGACGTGGGTTATACTTGCAGATACGGTAAGTAAACTAAATTGTTAAGCACGACTCAGACAATGAGGATACAACTCAAAGTGTTAACTCCCTAATATTGCACAGGCAAAGCCGGACTGTAGTTTGATGTTTTCCCCCAGCCTACGATGCTTTACAAAGATCAGACCAGCTCCCTGAGTAGCTGGGTTTGCCCCTGCAGTCCTAACTTAGGGGCAACATGCCAACTTCAATCCACTGCAGTCACCTAAGCCCTCGAGGCAAAAATGTGATTTCTGTGAAGTGAATATTTGTTCAGGCTGCTATCTTGTCGACAAACATAACAAAACCTCTTTTTGTGTGTTCTGTAAAGAGCACCGTACACCCAGTAGCACCAGTGCAGTGTGGCTGAGAGGTGTAGAGTGTCCCTGGCTCAGCTCTGCTGCCCTGCGACTCCCTTCACAATCACTGAATCTCAGCCAGTCAGCAGCGCTGCAGTACTGACGGCTCTCTATTCAGAGAAGGGAGCAAAAGAGTCTCCCCTGACATATTTAATACACTGTATGTTTATAATATGCTGCAGGTCAATCTGGGGGAAGCATGATTGCTAAGAACCTGCGAACATACAAAGCTGCGGCAAACCTGCTGGTACATTTGATTCCTTTTAATTTGTACCCCACCCCAACCTCTGTCTGTCTCTCTCTCTCTCCCTCTCTCTCTTTCCTCTCTGTGTGTGATCATTAAAAAGAATCCCGTGTGTAATGGATTAGCAGCCCATATGTCTTTGCATGTTCTGTCACTTGTATGATGTCCTCAAAACCCGATTTAACAATTGTAAAGTTTTTTGATTTTATGATTTCACACTCAGGCATTTCACATAAAGCGTATTCATAAAATGCTTTAATAAACATACATACACACACATACAAACACACAATTTGCTGCACTGCATTAACTCAAATCTGGATTGTGAGGATGAAAGTTTGCTGACATAGTCAGAAACCTGGCAAAACCTTCTGTCCCAGAGAAACACATTTCAATCACTGTTTCATTATCTTTATCCCCATAACTATAGCTAATAGTTCTTGGAGATCAGATCCATATCCTACTTCTTTGGGTTTTCTTGATATATTTGGAAAAACATTCAAAATAAATCCTCACAAGATCAATAGCCCAATCTGCATCTCCTGACACTCACGTGCAGCTGCTGAAACAAATGCAATTACCCACATGTGACTTTTATTGTTGAACATCTTTGAGGTGACAGCACATGCCAGACCTCACATATCCTTAATGTATTGTGCGCAATAACCTTTTGGCCTAGTTTGATCCAGGGTGGACCTTGAAAACCTTCGTGTAGCCTACTCCGTTCTTTGATTGGATCGTCGAGGTGTCACTCAGGTCACTGTTGAGTTATTTGCATGAGGAGGAGACTATAAATAAGTAATGGGTGAGGAAACGCCCTCCCAGGCGCACTCCGTTGATGCAGTTGGGACACGAGCAACACCGAGCTACTGTCTGAAAAAGTACCAGCAAGATGTCTTATAGAACAGCTCCACAGTCTTCTTACAAGAAGATGTTTGGCGGGGAGAAAGTAGCGACCAGGACCAGCTACTCCAGCCGCCAGTACTCCAGTCCGGTGCGCTCCTCCCGGGTATCCTACGGTCTCTCCTCCGCCCCGCCGACCATCTACGCAGCGAAGACCCAAAGGCTCCGGAGCAGCGCAGCCATGCCCCGGCTGGCCTCCGAGAACTTGGACTTCTCCTTGTCCGACGCCATAAACAGCGAGTTTATGACGAACCGCACCAACGAGAAAGCTCAGATGCAGTCGCTCAACGACCGCTTCGCCAACTACATCGATAAGGTCCGCTTCTTAGAGCAGCAGAACAAGATTCTGCTGGCGGAGCTGGAGCAGCTGCGGGGCAAAGGCACGTCCCGGGTCGGAGATCTGTACGAGGACGAGATGCGGGAGCTGAGGCGCCAGGTGGACCAGCTCAGCAACGAGAAGGCCCGGGTGGAAGTTCACCGGGATAACCTGGCAGACGACATCGACAGGCTGAGAGAGAAGTAGGAGGCGCGGGACGTATCTGTTCTCCACTGTGTGATGTTGAAGAAACTCCATACAGATTACTCTTATGTTGTTGGCCTATACATCAGCAGCCCTATATGCATGGCACATTAATTCATAACTTTGTTAAACAGACTTAATTACTGGCTATATTTTTAGTAACTAGTAATGAAAAAGTGGATGAGCGCTGGAAAGGCAGGAAAAAATGTCATGCTTTAAGGTGTAAGTCCCATCAGCCGTTAAAAATAAAATGCCTGCTTTTTGTCTCTGCAGGTTGCAGGATGAGATATGCCAGCGGGAGGAGGCCGAGGGCAGCATGCACAGCTTCAGACAAGTACAGTACAATTCAGGTTTTATATATATACAGACAGACATCAGGTACATCTCTGCCTTAGGATTTTTGCAAAGAGAATAACAATAGGGAATGACCTTAGTTTTCAACAGCAGAAGATACTGCTGTTGAAAACATCGGCTTTAAAAAAACTAAATGGACGTCAAGTGATGTAAAACCTTAATTATCTCAATGAGGCTAACTTCTAACAGTTATGTGGTGTAAAAGTCCACTTGGTCCCCTACCTAATCTCTATCTAATTATTGCTCATGAGCTGCAGAGACAGGAATGCACTCTTCTGATGGCACAACAGCAGATTCTTCTCATGATCCAAAATAACTGTGGAGCACAACTGACCCTGTCCTGGTACAAAAGGCCAAGTTGTGACTGTTGAGTTAAATCAGGCCTGCAATGAGGAGATCGTTTTTTTAAGTCTGACTGGTCACACTGAATGAGCTGGACAAAACAGTGTGGACCCAATGGTTATCAGAGCGAGAAGACATGCCACCATGTGATCCGGCTGTCTCATTCAGGGGGAGCATCAGCATATGAAAATCTCACTTGTTTGCCAGTGATTGTTCACCATCACTGGGGATCATTGTGATTTGATGAAGTGATGATAAGTCGTGGAAAAAGTGTCAAATGAGTGTCACGCAACCAAAAAACACAACAAAAACCAGGTGCATTTGCATAGCCACAGATATAAATAAGAGTAAACTTAAATTCTCTAGTGATTTTGTGCTGTATTTGTATTTTATTAATACTCGGCACCATCACAACCTTGTCTATAAATGAATGGCAGGAAGGAAGTCCTCTGTGGCCTGACATGGTGCTCTAATGCAAGGCCCTGCAGCTGGCTGTCACTCAGTCAGGCAAACAGTCACGCTTCCAGCCCCTGGCCTGTTTGGGGAAACCCTGCTGAATAGCAGACTTTGTTTGTGGCATTATAGCAAGAGCAAAGCTCCTTTATTTGCTGATACCTCAATCACCAGCCTGCCAACGCCCTGACAAAGCACAGGGATGAGGTGCCACAGCGAGTATGTACGTATGAGAGATAGAATAAAGTAGGATGTTTTGAATACAATTGGGTTTTACATTATAGTGATTTTTCTTGGTAAGAGACCATTTGCTTCATGCCTTATTCAGTGAACTTATAAATGATAAGATGCAGTAGTTATTGTGATTACTGTATCTTAAAGACAGTAGCAACGCTTCCAGTGGAATGACTACATTTCTACCAAAAGAACCAATAGAAACCTTCAGGTCAGGAATGCAGTTAGGTAAGAATAAATGGGATTAAGGGCCTCTTGAATAATGCTTTGTGGCTCTGGGTGATCAACAGTGTGTCATTTTTTATTAAATAAAATTCATTTATGTAGGGATTGAAACAGTCTCACTGAACTCCTTTTTAAAATCTTTCACTGAAGGAACAATAGGCGTCTAAGTTTTTCTAAACCTCACCAAGTAGTTTTTCTGCCTAAACCTAACCAACCTGCATCCATTTCACATCTTTAACAGTGTTTAAAATGCTCCTGGGGGTTGTGCTTCCTACCACCGCTAGGGACACTAGTTAATGAAATGCTCCTATGGACCGAATTAGATTAGAATAAACAACCTATGTGGTTGTGTAGTTTGGAGGACTTGGTGGCTGTGACATTTGTCATGTGCCTGCAGTTGATTTCTATTGGATCCATGTATTTGTGACCTTTCCTCGTTGCACAGTGGGTCATTGTGTGTACGTGGCTGTTGTGTGAGTGTGTCTGTACAGCATGTTTGAGAGAGTATTTTCTTCATATGTCAGCAAACACATAATGCATAATTCATGTCACCTTTACAAGTCACCTTATTAGGAGTCAATGTCACTACATAGGATGTGGACAATGCTGCCCTTGCCAGACTAGACCTAGAGCGGAAGGTTGAGTCACTCCAGGATGAAATCAACTTCCTCAAGAAGCTGCATGATGAGGTAAGCTTCCTTTTTTTTCTGCCAAAAGCGGACTGCAGAAACGTTGTGCATGCACTGCCTAATAAGCTAAACGCACCTATATGTCTACTGGGCCAAATAATTTGAGGTATTTGTAAATCTGGTCAGAGGACCAAATCGGTGATATTAAATACAGGTAGGAAAGTCATGGAAAAGTAAATAAATGAACATTAAAATAAAAGTCTACATACTTGCAATAGTGTCATTAATGTATGTCATCTGAGTAAGCAAAGAAGTATTTGTACATGCCAGTTCTATTGATGTTATTGCAGGAAATGCTGGAGCTGCAGACCCAGATCCAGCAGCAGCAGCATGTGCAGGTGGACATGGAGATGGTTAAACCTGACCTTACATCTGCTCTGAGGGATGTCCGTCTGCAGTATGAGAACCTGGCCTCCAAAAACATTCAGGAGTCTGAGGAATGGTACAAATCCAAGGTAAAGATTATCTACAAAAGAATGTGGTGTAATAAAAAAAAATCTTTAAAAGAAATTCCAAAGCAGCAGGATAAATGGACTAAAGCTTGAATATAATCCCACATTCTGCATATCTTACATCTATAAACTCTAAGGCAGCTATAATTAGTATTTTTCTGTTAGTAATTGAACACATCACTACTTGTATTTGAAAACTATTACTTCTAGCAATAAACTCACCTGAATCTGCAGATCTTCTTAATTTTATGAAACATTTTAGTGTCTTTCAGCTCTTTTTTTTGGTTTTCAGACCCCCAACTTTACTGTTTTGGATCATTTTTCCTGGCCCTCATCAGTGTTGTTTTTGCTGCAGTAGGCGCTACCTGCCCAGTACAAGATGGCTGACAAAGTTAGCAACTGGTGAACTCTGAGAAGCATTTAGCAGCTAAGGAGACACAAATGTTCCCCCCAGGACTTAGTAGAGACCAAAACAGAGCTAAAATAGAGTGAATATTGGACTTACATTCATCAGGTGGCCAGAAACACAACTCCAAATGAATGATAAATGTTGATGAATGTTGCTTCTTATCTGCTTGATTCGTAAATAGTTGTTGACTGTTTGCTAACAAGTTAGCCATATCAACCTAAAACGTTATAGTGTCACTGTGTGTTCACAGCGTGTTTCCACTGCCCGTTGTGGCCCCAAAAATCTTGTTCTTAAAAAAAAGCATTAAATCATCTGCCAAAATACTGAAAAGCAATGCAATGACGTATATCCTTCCTTGCTTTATGACCTTTGAACATTGGATTGTCCTGAACAGCGTCCCGTCAAAATAGCTTCAACTACCTAGCTAGTGTCTGCAGGTCTCCTGTGGCCACATCTTTCATTACATGCTTCACGCTATCTGCCATAGTCACTCTCCCTCAACCTCTGACTCATCATTTATTGAACAGTTGACTCCGTTCTACCCTGTGCTCTCTGTGTTTGTCATTGGAATTGCCAGTTTGCTGACCTCACCGAAGCAGCAGCCAGGAATAATGATGCCTTGCGACTGGCCAAGCAAGAGGCCAATGACTATAGGCGCCAAGTTCAGTCCCTTACTTGTGAGGTGGATGCCCTTAAAGGAACTGTGAGTATGCAACAATAGGCTTACACTGTACTGGACAAGATAATCATGCAAAACCCAATTTTTCAATCCATTTGCAGCTGTAATCAATCAAATTGAGCACAAAACTTTCAGAAACAGCTGTATGCTTAAATTAAATAATGACACAGCAAATGGATACATATCTAGGTAACACGTTACACGTTATTTTCACTGCCTAAGTGTCATTTTGATCCCACTTGGTTGCTGTCCCAGAACGAATCCCTGGACCGCCAGATGAGAGAGATGGAGGAGAACTTCTCACTGGAGACGAGCGGTTACCAGGACACCATTGTCCGCCTGGAAGGGGACATTCAAAACATGAAAGACGAGATGGCCCGTCACCTCCGGGAGTACCAGGACCTCCTAAATGTCAAGATGGCCCTGGACATAGAGATTGCCACCTACAGGAAGCTGCTGGAAGGAGAGGAGAACAGGTGAGGGATGAAGATCTTCAAAATGTCTAGCTGACCGAGATGCTTATCAAAATTCATGACATAAAACAAAGACACAAATGTTGATACAAACTATATTTCTCTATTTTCAGAATTGCCACCCCACTGCCAAACTTCTCATCTCTACACCTGAGAGGTAGAATCCCAAGCTGCATGTAGATTTCACAGCAGGAGTGGAAGAATTGGTTATTATGTGGCCAGATAATAAAACGCCTGTCTTTTTTTTTTTTTTTTTTTTTTTAGAAACAATGACTGATTTCAAACCTCATTTTGAAGCTACAACAACTAAGAAGGTTGTCATCAAGACAATTGAGACCAGGGATGGTCAGGTAGAATCCCCTTCAAGTCTTTTTTTAATAAATGTAGTTATCTGATGACAATTTAGGCTCAGACAACCTTGCTAACCCTTTTTTTTCTCCTCTACATCCTGTTTCAGGTGATCAATGAGTCAACCCAAAACCACGATGACATGGAGTAATAATGTCTTTGCCAAACAATCAACAAAGCAATACTAAGCAACACATTTCACCAGGGCTACAAGCAAGCAAACAAACACAAAAAGCAAAAAGCTTTGAAAAGTGCCTTTTTATATGTGTTGAACAAGTAAGCCTGTTAGTTGACAAAGACTGTATTTTGCTTCCTCCTCTGCTGAAAGTATTCTCTTTTGTCACATTTGTTTAGACACAATAATGAAATCAGCACAACATAGAAATCCTTATTGAGGTCTACAAAAATCTTTCTTTGTAACCAAGTAGTATTTTTTTGGATCAATACAGCATGCACACTCCGGGAAATCTGTATGCTAAATATGTCACAATTACCTGTATGCAGCAATAAACCAGTAGGACTGTATCTCAATATTGTGCACACAATGTGTCATACTTTGCAGGTAATAGTTTTATGGTGATGAAGTAGTAAAACAATTCCTTGTAAAAATAATTTTATTTAGTTGTGACAACAACATCCACATTTGCAAGTAACTAAATTGTTACTTAAAAAGCTTACATTGTTCTTAATGAGGTAAAAACTGTACATATATCAGCTGTTATAAGAAGCAGAACTGATTTTGAGACAAAATTGTCCAGATGAAGCAACATAATCATTATATATTTATGTTTTTGAAAGCAGATATAAGATACTAAAGACCAGAATAAACATGCCTGTAATCTAAAGGCATTTAGAGAAACAAAGTATTATTACCACACCATAGAGTACAATCCCCTGCTAACTGTGGCCTTACAAGTGAAAAGGTTAAATCAACAGCTCTCAACAAAAAGTAAACATTACAAGCTTCACACATTTTTTGCAGGGCTGTGTTATTGGACAACATCAGCTTGTTCATGTGGACCTAATGGACTGCTAACTCAGCGCAGTGTCACACTTTTGGTGTTCATAGTTTGATAGCTTTGTCTCGGTGGGTCCATCACGTCCCAGGTACATTACCTGCCGAATAGCAGCAGAGACTCTGTCTTACTGGAAGGAGGAGTTGGGTCTCACAGAGGTGACACTAGTATAATTAAGAGATACACACACGGCCCATTCATGGACAAATGTTAAGTTTCATTCTGAAACTTAACATTTAATAAGGCATAGTTGCAGCTGCTAAATGTACCTCCAGGCAAAATCGTTTTGTCAACTATTGTTTTAAGACTGAACTTTTGAAACTCAACTGTGTTCATAAAAAAGAAAATTTGAAAATCTACAATTTCATGATAACTGCAAACTTCGAATGATGCTTCTCCAGGACGGCTACTAAGTTGACCTTGAGGTAAGATTGTTTATCAATTGTAAAAGACTTAAAAAATGATGATCTGTCACAGGTCATTTGTTCAAAATGCTTTCAAATAGTTTAAAAACTGACATTTAATACTAAGATAGAATGTGATGTGTTATATTACTAAGTAATTTTCATACTGTACTTAAGCACAATATTCTGATAGTTTACATGAGCATTTTTTACTTCTTAATACTTCCATTGCACTTTAAAAGTATTGCACTCTACTTTTTACTCTCACTACATTTATCTGACAGCCAAAAGTTAAGTTTTGGATTAAATCTCACATGTGAAACATGATTTGTTCATAAATAGTGATGCAATACTTAACTTAACTTAACTAGTTAACTTAGCTCCGCCTTAACCAGCTGACAGTATTCTCACACATATATCAAATACAGTACTATAACACAACAAAAGGCCATTCTGGGGCATTGATGCTTGTGCATTTTGCAGATAATACTGCTGTGCTTTTATTCTAATACCATTTTGAATGCAGGCCTCTGTGGTCGTTTTATTTTACATTGTTGCATTGCTACAAACGTTTGACAATTTTATCATAATATTTTATCATTACAAAATGTTGGTCCTTTAGTCACAGGCCACTTGTTCAAATTAATATAATAATAGATGAGGCCCAATGATAAGATCTAATCTTGATGTGTGGAAAGTAATATGGGCCTACTTTATTTGACTGCCATCTGTCGGTGATTAATGTCAAGTAAACTACCTTGAGTGGTGGGTCATTCACAGCACGTTACGTTTTGTCGGAAGTAGGCCTAGCACTGCTTAATAAAATCACATTTATCCCAGATACGTAAAAACTTGATTTTAACAAAGGAAACTCTACCGGTGTTTTTTTATGATCATAAACAATATTAGCCCTCCTTAAGTCAGTGCATTTGTCTTTCTGTCCATTTTAATAATCCGGGGTACTTGGCAGTTAATTAATGTCCCTTGTTTTCGCCGGTTTGCCCCGAGAGACCCGCGTGTTTGCCAGCAGAGCAACTTCCTCTAGTGACGTGTCTTTCGGAGGAGACACAAACAGAGGGAGACATGCCGACATTCTCCGGTGAAACTCTGTTTTTCGGTTCTTCCATCAATTTGATATCTTTCTGTCGGTGAATTTATCTAAAAATGACAAGCTAACGGGTTGTGAATGACAGACGTTGGGTTTGTCCGATGGTTTCGTCGACTTAAACCAACATGGTGTCAAGCATAGATACGGTATAAAACATTTTGTTTTGTTTTATTGTGTCAAGTTTCAACCGGTTTTGAGTAACATGAGAGGTAATCTCAGAGTTACCGATTCTGACTGAAGCTGTTTCACCTCTTTTTTGGTGATGGGCTCGGTGACTTCTGCTCTAACACGGACAAGAAACGCGTTGGTGAAAGTTGGTTCAGAGCCGGAGGACCCGGACAGAAGCCATTCCGCTCCACAGTCGGACCGGGCCAAGAAGAAGAGCACGCGGTTTAACGTCTCGAGCCAAACAGGACTGCAGAGTTCCCGCCAAGCGCTGTCCGAGGTGCTGAGCAGACAAGACTCCGTCGGAGCTAAACGCACTTTGAAGAAAAAGTCTTCTCACGGTCAACAGAGCAGTAAGTTTAACTTTTACTGAGCTTGTTACGTAAGAAGTTACCCACCTGTTGGTTTAATGTGCATTTGTTGCAAAGAAATCATAATATACCGTGCTGGAGATTAACACACATTCATTTACTCAAGTAGGCTACTGTCTTTTTTTTTCTTCTTTTTCTTTTTTTTTTTTTTTATAAATAAGGGCCTACTTTTACTTTTACTTTACTTGGGTATTTTGTTTTTATGCTATACTGTACTTCTACTCCACTACATTTCAGGTCAATTTTTCATACAAAACACATGCTCAGTTTATAAGATAATGCATTGTTCTATAACTAACTTCTAACAGTAAACCTACTGTACATGAAGTCCAGCTTCACCTCCAGAAACTGTTCTTGATACTTTGTTGTTGCTAATACCAATTTTAGTTACATCCTTTACTCTACTCAAGCAAATGATTTGAATGCTTCTTCTAGCACTACTAGCAAATGTTCATTATAGCGGACATTTTGACTTGTCAGGAAAAATCACAGGTGAAACTAATGCGATTAATGATCCCTGTAAACCCTTCCAGCGAACCAGCAGCAGGGCCCTGCGAATGCTGATTTAAATGGGATTCAGTTCTTATTTATGATATTTATTATACGTGGGCTTTTCCTGCTGTGACATGTCAAAATATCTGCTGTGAAAACGTTTTTTCTTTTACCAGGGACAGCAGTACTCTTACTTTTTAAGTTTACACTATCACTTTCTAAAAAGGCTCCCTTCACAAAGTATCTTAGTTGTAACTAATTGTTCTATTTGTAATTATTAAATAATATACTAATACTTTATACAATTGATCAAACCATTATAATGGTAACACTTTGGGGATGCCTAATTAGTGGTTTTTACTTTGGTTGGCAAGTACGTCTTGTTTGTTAGGATTCTGTATTGCAAGTGAACTTTTAGTAAAGTATCTGAAAATGTGCTTAAGTACTGTATTTGCATACATACTTTACACCACTGGCATGCAGTTTAACCATGCAGTTATCTCTGTTTGGCTTTGTACTTTTTGAATTGATCATCAACTAAAAGTTATATAGTGCATGCTCCTTTACGCAATGATGTAGGAGTCAGTGTATTATAAAAGTTATAGTGATTGATGGCCACGCAGTTTGTCAAATTAGCAAATTTGGTAAGTATGTTTTCTGTTATTAACTTATGAAACATTTCTTCAATTTTTTTGGGAGCATCCGAGCCTCAAATACAGCTGCTGTGTGTCTTTATACTGCACACCTCTGTGGTTCTGTTCATGGATCTATCTGTAGATGAGAGCAACTGGTCACTTCAGAGGATTACTGTGAATATGCTGGTGAAAAAAAAGGTATTCACTGAATGAATGCGAAGCTCTTTGATGGCCGGCCTCAATGCAACATATCTCCACTATACCAAAGCATCTCTTTGATGTGTCCCACGGACTGAAATAAACCAAACTACAGTCCCATTATTTGTAACAAATTCACATGTGAAACTGCAATATTGCAGAGACGTGTTATATTTTCTTTATTGGAAAATATAGTACAATTTTCTTTTTTTACTGAATCAACATGAGTTATCTGGTGAATGTACACCAGAAATTAGGTGCTTGTCATGGTAATGGCATATCTGTAAAGAGATGGACTGCATACACTAAGCTCCAATCATTTAATTGCATCACCAAGTTAGATTACATTTGGATTTTATTTCAAAGTAAGTTGAGAAAGATAAAAATGTGAAATTTAAGTCATTTTATTATTTTTTAAGGGAGAGAGGTGGTACAAAGTGTAATCATCAGTTGACAGTTAAGTGAATCTCTGTATGGTACTAGTACATGTGTACCATTTAACTAATGTTATACATGCAGCATTTTTATTCCTTAAACTACTTTAATGTATTTTTTTGTTTTTTACACTTTTACCTTTGTGTAAGTCCGTGTTTCCTTCAGTTTTTCTCGTTTATCTTCCGCTGTCCCACTGCTGCCACTTCTAGTTCCAACACCCTGCATATCTGTCCCAGAGGAAAATAATTCTCCCTGCCTGACTCCTAAAATACCACCTGTGCTGTGGTGTTTCCATGACCTCATGACAATGTAGACTCCCGTTGAGTTTCCTCCCTGGTCCCAAATGATGGTCATGTGTGTTGAGGAGTCTCAGCTGACTGAACGCTCATCTGCTTTCACCTGAGGGACAAAACACAGACACCTACGTCCTGATCTGCTCGTCTGGTTAGGACCCTTCAGTGTAGTCTCAGTGGTGTAGAGAGCTCAACTCCTGCTTAGTTGGGAAGTTAGGAAGCTACCGTTTGACATCTGCTCTAATAACTTTAGACCATGGCTTTTATCTGAGCTGTTAAGCCAAATGAGACCACACACCCCATGGATGAATAATTTTTAAATAGAATCAAGTCTACTTCAGCTATCCATAATATATAACCAGTGTAGAAGGTGCTTTATGGGAAATGTCAAACATTCAGGTGTAAATATAAGGTACTGGAGAGATTGTACAACAACGGGATGTTGAAGAGCAGCAATAACCCTGCTGTTGATTGCCTTACTGGCACAAGAACTGGGTCCTATTGCAACAGTTTCCCGTGGCGTTCGAGGAGCGGGAGTCAATCTCATAGCATATATTAGTCCTACTGAATGGTATTTTACATTTGAATGAGAATCAGTGGAGTAAAGTTGTGTTTCAGACTGGGGTGTCACACATTTTTGAGGGGAAAGAGTGTACCATATCTTTATTGTGTATAAACTTATGTTAATAAATAAATAGGGAGACATGAAGTAAAGTGTTACCAACATATGCAGAACATGATTAAGTTATTCATTGTCAGTAAATCTTTATTAGTATCAGGCACTGAACAAACAAATGTGTTAACAACCCTTCATAAATAAGTGCAGTATAGAGGCAACACAAATCGGTGAACAATGAACGAGTTAAAATTTTAATAATACAACAAGCTTATTGAAAACTCTGTGATTCAATAGCTGTAATCGGGTTTAGAGCTGACTAAACATTGAGTGTGTAAAAAGCATTCACTAATTCAATCGACATATAAATAATCTTTATTCACAAAGTCCTTGATTAATAGTCTTTGGTGTGCATGTATGAATCAGTGGGACATTGAAGATTGAACTGTTCAATTTAAATGGATAAACTGTTTAATACTTTTACAATGTATCATGTCTGTTAGAAAACGATGTTTTATGTTAATACAAAAACATTTTAGTTATCCGAACCAATAACCAAAAACAAACTTCAAGATAACAAAAGACCACTGTCATGTGATGTATTCTCATATGTAAGTGAATTGCATTTGCATTCTGTGTCAGTACAACAAGTAGTGTGATGTTCATGTAGCACTGTTAAATGTTCCCTCTTCAACATGGTGGCTTGGGTTCGCATCTGGTCAGTGTTGATATCTGTTATATTCACTCTTTTTCCCTGTGGAGTTTCTGTCCACTATTAGCACTATTGAGTAATTCTTTCTAAAGGTCCCCATTTGTGGATTCACACTATTTCAATGATTTACAGGTGGCGGTAATGCACCAAGAAATTCAGCAATGTGCCAGTAAAGGCAGAAAAGTACTTGTGGTAGTAAACATGGATATACAAATAATGGAAGTTAAGGGGAATGCATTTAACACTTTTGTTTGTCAAGGATACACACAACTTTTTCTGCTCACAGGAAAACTCTAAAGGGCCCCTTTAACAGATTTGCTTTGTTGCCAAGTCCTAAGCATACCTTATATGACAGTTGCCAGGTAGTTATTTTAAGGAATAGGCACTTTAAAAACACTGGTCTTGAACATTTTACAGATACATTTAGAGCGAATTTAGTGGGACAGCACTAGGAAATATGTTTATAGATTTGCGGTCAGTGAACCAGTTGCAGAGTTATTTGACATGAATGTTACTTACATTTCTGCGTTTTCGCAGAATAGCTGCATATGAGCATTTCTTAGGATAAGGTTACTTTTTAAAAGACGATGCTACTTTACAATAGAGGCTGTATACAGTTAAGTTCTGTCTTTTAATACGCATTTCATTATGCAAAAATAATTTTTAACCTAGCATGTGATTTACTGCGTTAGGTGTTGTTTTTACATTGAACACCTGCAAGCATGTAGCTCTGGTGTATGAGCTATGTGGCCTCTGTGACAAGTGTATTAATTGGCACAGTGTTCGGGGTCGTCAACACTTCATGTGTGAGATTGTCGTGAAAAGAGCCAAAGGGTAGATTTGACGCTGTCCAGATGACACTGATTAGTTGCTTTGGTCTGTTGGAGACTATGTCTGGAGGTGTAAGACGCCTGGTTCTAATCAAAAGGTTTACATTTGTTTACCGTGCTTACATGACACTCACCCACTTAACTCATTTAGCTTCTTTGACCCGGAACCATGCTGGTGCAAAAATCATTAGCTAAATGCATGCACTGAATAGTTCATAATATCTTTTTCCTCCTGTTTTCTTTAGGGTCTTTGTGCAACAGGAGATGACAGTTCATGTAGCTCTGTGTTTTGTCATCTCATTTCCCTCGGGTTCGCAACACAGGCTAACATTATCCTTGAAGGTGCCTCTAATGAGTATTTAGCAGGGGAAAAGGCAAGCTCCCTGACACCCTGTGTGTCCTAATTACATGACTATGTCACTGTGGCAACAGTGGTGTGGGGACTGACAAAGAGCAGGTTGTTCCACAGTCTGGGGGAGACCTCTAATGAGCTTGTTTTTCTGTATGATTGCATAGTTGTTGTCTAATCACAATGTGCTACTGGGACAGATTACACAATCAAAAAGCCCCAAAAACTGACGTTATGTTTGAATCAATTACACAATAAAAAAAATGACGGTGACGTGTCACTTTATCAGAAAAAAAGAAAATGTAGTATTATAATCCGGTTTGGGATTGTAGTGGTTGTCATTTATAAGATATACTTTAAATATGCTGATTTATAGGATGGTACCTTTAGTCACTAAAAATACAAACAGGACTGTTTAGGATAAATTTGGTGCAAGAGGCCATTTCTAATCCCCTAAATTAGCCTTCAAATCCCCTTTCTCTTTACGACCAATTAGTGTCTAGTGGTGATGGACTGTCCTGATGTTTGATGGCCAGATCAAACGTTGAGTAATTTTGCCTTCAATGGACATAGAAAAAGCGAGCAGGTGTATTTTTGTGCGAGCAATCCACTGTATCATCAGTTTGTTAAAAAAAACTAAACAACTAAAGTCTAAAATGTCTAAAACTATTTGAAAAAAACCAAAATGCTACAAGAAATTCATCTAAATGTTGTAAGTTTTGCCATCATCCCATCAAAACTGAATGTCTCTTTTGCATTGTTCCAATGATCACTGTCTGCACTGATGAGGGATTCCCCTGCCTGGGAACTGGGGATGATGTTAGTTATATCTCTGTAAAATGCATCAGCTTAAGTATTAAAACATATGTTTATTCTACCTGGTTCATGTCAAATAAACATGTTAAAAATGTAGGTGTGGAAGACACTAAAAATAACACAGTAAAATAACTTCAGTATATATTCTTTTACTATACAATAAAAACCACACTAGCGTGCTATTTTCCATATCAACCCCTTTGTCATCTTCAGTGTAATCTCTGCAATATGTATAAAAGAGCTTCCCGTTGCCTAGTGACAGTGACGCAGCTCTGGTATTGACCCTTAAAGAAAATGGATCTCGACAATTACCCAACAGATGTATAGGATATACCACTTAGAGTCGCCATTGTACTACAAACCACATGCTCCTTTTGAAATGTGCTCTGGCATTAAAACTAACATACACAGATAATATATTGTGTATTTAGCTTGACAGGTGTAAACCAAAATGCTTGGCACACACTTGGCATCTGTGACGTCAAGCTGCATCAGCAGCCAAGAGTCACGCCGTGGTTTACAATAATTTAACAACAGCTAAGGGGCGTTTGGCTCGACGCTGGCCCATGTGGCTTTTTGCTTTTACACAATGGTCAATACATATTGTTAAAGCTTACCATAGATTGTCTGCTAGTTTGTCTGCTGTGGATGGAGATGCAAAGGTGAGTGGATTGGGCGGCAGCAATGACCGGTATTTCTCCAATAAATCGGCAGGAAACAGTGGGTTTTCTGGCTGCTCATACATATATCCCCTAGGCTCTCTTTGTTTCTTCCGCTGGCATCTTTGTGGTTTTTATTTTGGCATCCATTGAATGACAGCACTGCGTACTTCTGACGTTCAAATAATTGTGATTCGGTCACAGCTGTGTGTCTATAGAATACTTTACAATGGCTTCGAAAAGCCGCTTTGCCCATCGAAATCTAATAGTGGAACTATCAATTTTCTAAAGCGTTATTGAAAACTATGAGACACTAATGAAACATCAATTTGAAAACTAAATATTAAAATTGTAATAATGCATCAAATTAAATTTAGTTAATACAAAATGCAATTGCGTAATAATTAGATACATTTAACTTAAGTTAAAAGACACACCATCTGTAAAAAAAATAACAACTCTTTTTTGACTTACCATACTTGATATATATCTTGATGATTAGGAAAGGCTTTGGGGTCATTTATTCATTAGAGAAAAGGCTGTGGGCTCACTCTGTATATTAAACAGGGTTTAGTAGGAATGAACAGCCCACCATAGGGTTTGGAGGACTTGTTAGCTCAACGCCTCCACCATCCTTACATCAGCACATATTGAGGCTTTCAACAGAATGTGTTTTTGAAAAGTTTTAATTGTCACAGTTAGTAGGGTAATATAAATCTGTAGAGCACCGGATAGCCCTCTAAAGCATCATAAATGCAGAAGCACACTCCTTCAGTTAAGTGTATTACGCAATCTCTTCTTTATCTTTCATAACCCCAAATGCGTTAAATGGAAAGCTTGAATACACTGCAGCAAACTTTGACTATGATGAACAGACACCTACTCTCATGGAATACACCCCTAAAGAAAGCATTGGTCTTGAGCACCTTTGTAATTATTTCACTAATTGCACAGATTCTTTTAGACTCATTATTTAGGGATGCTTTTTATATTGGTCACTTAACTGCAACAGTATGATAATATCATTAATCATATTGAATGTGAACTGTGGCCTCAACAGGCTAATCATTTTGTAATTGTATTGTCAAATTGCACAGTTTAGGCCTTTCAAACAAATGGTTACCTGGTGACAAAAGTAAATACTAAAAAAGTCACAATAGCATTGAAACAGGCGTGTGCTTGATGTTGCAAAGTGTGACTGTTGCAAAATTAGGATCCTAATTTATTGCTACATGCAGTATCATCGGTGGCCGTAATGTGCATGGTGACAGAAGAGATAAAGAGCTCTTACTGTAGCTTAGCTTGCAGACAAAATCAGATGGATTGTAATTATCTAACAAGTGCATACTGTGTCTGCTAGAACTGCAGACTCAAACTGCCTCTGTTACAATTGGATAGATCTCCTGATTGTGATCGATTTTCTTTTCCTCAGACACCTTAATTGCTCCAATACTTAGAAATTGTGCAATAATTACTGTTTGTAGTACCACTGTTATGTATATGTTGTATGTATGTTTGACTATTATTAAACAACTGGTGAACACTAACACTTTGAGACTGCACACTCATTTCAATGGTGTATCACTCTTCAGTGTGTGATTGTAGTGCAGGTTTTAAAGTAGGCGTAGCCACTTAGAGATTTGCAGCCACACAGAAATCATCTAGGACTCAATAACTGTTTATTAATGTGGGCTTGTGTTAAAGCTTCTAAACCCCTTGTCTTTGTTGTCACATTGCTTAGATTATCTTGCATGCCACTGAAGTAAATTACATAATTTGTTATTGTGGCTGTTATTACAAAGTGACTCAAGGGAAGAACAGAGAGGAAAGAGAAGAACAAACACAAAGAACACATCATAGGCCAATATTTACTTAAATTATTCTGCATTAAGTGTAAAGAGGGAAAATGGTTTAGTTTGCTTTTCTGCTGCACCATAGAGGAGTGAGCTGTGTAAAGCAATCACCAGTGAGGTAAATTATGTTAAAATGACGGTTAAAGGACATTATGTCTTCTTAGCTATGTGCCTGCTTTTATAGGCTATCATATCTCTTGAATTTAGAAAAAGGTGTGTGAACGAGCCAAAGCCAGGAGCACTCACAGACACTAATGATCAGGGAAAATGAAACACGAAAAATTCTATAGCTAAATGTCAGATGGTGCTAATAAGGAGAACATTTTCTCCTTTGTTGATCTGGTGTGTGCAAAGGTGAGGAAATGTGTACTTGGCAAAGGAAATGTAGTTTTAAATAGTATAAAGGGACAATCTTTGCAAGGTAACACTTTAAACAGTAAAGAAAGCAGTGTCCTTGCTCTAGTGTCATTTCCAGTTTAAAATAAATAATAATTTCAAGGCAGTATGTGCACTCTTAGAAATGTAACCACTGTGTCAGGTAATGGCTTGTTTTCTTCCTTCAAAAGAAGAGTATGCTATGTACCCTGTTAATGGGCTCCAGCTTTGTGAGGCTGAGTAACCTCTGTAAAATGAAAGGTAGTGGCATTGATTTAATGACTAGTTTTGACTCATTACACATAATCACTCTGTTGCTATCTTTCCCTCCACCTCTTCCTTTCCTCTCAGTACACATGCACCCAACCATTTTGTGGCTCAACACGATTTCAGAGTCAATTTTTGTATGTTTGAGTGTGTGTGAGCAAAACAAGAATAGATTACAATAGGCGAGCTTTTTTTGCTATGAATTCCTAACAGTAGGAGGAGTCACAATCATTTGAAGACCTCTAGAGATGTCATCCCAACCTCCACCACCACCACAACCACTACCACGCCACCCACCTCTCACACCTACTGTACCTCCTGGGGAAGAGATATGAGGAGAGAGAGCGTGGAGGGAGGGGTGGAGGGAAAAACTACTGTAAGAAACTGAGAGAGGAGAAAAAAGAGAAAAGATGTGTACAACAAAGACAAGGGGAGGGAGAAGGACTTGAGAGAAATACTCCAGCTCGGTGCTTTTATTGAGAAGTGGTGAGTGTTTGACAGTTCTCCTCCAGCGCGAGTCAGAGGACTACATTGTATTTCTCTCCAGGAGGAGAGTTACCCAAACAAAACTGAAACAAGACAGTGCAAGTGACAAGAGGCATTAAAACAGATTCAGAGGTGCACCGGTGACCGGAGGTTGCCAAAGCAATGGAAGCTAACTCCAAGAAGCATCGATTTAGGAAGGGTCGGAGTGCCACTTTCAGCATTGACGGCTTCAACATCACCATAGGTAAGACATTGTAGGGTAGGCATAGTAGGAGGAAAGGTAAATTGTGTTTGCATGTGAGCAAGATGCATGAAAGTGTGTGTGGCAGGAACAGAATACATGTGGGTGAGAGAGTGTGAGGCAGCGCAATGAGGCGTTTGGCTCCAACACAGTGACATTGTTAAACACATCACATTTCAGTCCCTATGCACAACTCGCCATGTTTTATCCACTCTACTGAAGTTGATGCTTACTTCTGCAATTTACCTACACCATGGAAACAAGGGGGCTTCAGACTAAAGCTGTGTGCTGCTGACGTCACCATAAATTCATTTAATTGTCTTGACAACCAGAAAGTTAAGGAACTTATGTGACACCTTTTTATTTTTATTTATTGATTTTGTGAGTGCTTGAGAAAACTAACTGGAGTAAGTGTTGACAATGTTGAAAATAGAGCAATTTTAAGATGTTTTGAGCTGGAGACTTTAAAGGCACTGTGTTCCCAAATCCGTTGGTAGTTAGAAATTGTTTGACAGTTTTGTTGCATTTGTTGTGTACACATCAGAGCTAATGACTTGCATTAGTTTGTCTCAGTCTCGTTTTGGTAAATATAGTAAGATAAAACGTTTGCTTAAAACCTTAACCTTAAAGCTGCCTTCAAGCTTCTTTACAGAGAAGTTTAAAGTGTTTAAAATGGCAATTTGCATTTTGCTTTTGGACATAGGCTTTCAGGGGTAATTCAACACTGAATCAAATAAGGCAGAAAACTGTCACTGCACCTTTTTTCATGCCGCAACCAGTGTTGTCACAGCAGGGATTTTGCTGATAGGAAACCAAAGGAGGGACGTGTCAACATTAAAGGAGAATTTAAGTCATTTTTACATGTAGCTCTGTTTTTTTTTTTTAAATGGGTCATTAGCAAGACAAATGACAACTAAGGGTGCAGTCTACACTGAGTTATCCTCCTTTAGATTTTGCACCCAACAGGCTTAAACCGGGCAAGTTTTAAACTTGTTAGCCTTTGAACATGCTCAAAATATCATTACCAGTGCCTAGCCATGTGCAGGGATTCCTTATAAATGAACAAAGCGAATCTGACTGCAGTAAATGTGACAGACATAAAAGTTATGTTAACCCATACCTCAGTTTATTTCCTGTTTTCCGGTGAAGTCCACACTAGTCAATTGTCACCACGTTTATGCCTTTCTGTCACTCCTGTCATTCTTTACTGCAGTTTAAGCCTGTTAGCAGGAGGATAAACTCAGTGTAGAGCACACCGACAGCTCTACAAATTTTAACCCTCCTGTTGTCCTCTGGTCAAATTTTACCCGTTTAAAAATTGTCTATATCTGAAATATGGGTTTCTTTCCAAATTACCACAAAAAATGGATTGGATTCCATACAACACTCTTTGCAAATACAATTATCATCACTTTCATTCCTGACTAAACTGATCTGTACGTTCCTCTGATCTTAACTATTAGTCGAAAATAATTCATAATTTATGCTTTTTTAACTCAAATATTAGGTATAATTCTATATAAATGAGGGTTGTTGACCACAAATTCCAAAAAGCACTGTAAAACTAGTGGTAGTGAGGTGGCGTAAGTGAAACCTTAAAAAAAAGTCTGAAAAAGGGATAAAGTTGACCCGGGGGGACAACACAAAGGTAAAAAAATACAGAGCTAAATGTTGAAATCGACCAGATTTCTCCTTTAATAACTTTTGAGATGACTAGTTGTAGGGTAAACGCTGTCAAATACAGAGGGAGTTTTCACCAAACCTGGTACCTTGACTCAGCTTTACAGATTGTTTCTTTCAGCTTTTCTTACAGCTTTCAACCCACCTAGCCCAAACAGCAGTGAGCATAGCATTATGTAATGATGAAGAAGAATTCCCTCTGGAGTTGGTAAGAAAATCAAATATCATGATAATCTTTTACCAAATACCTCATTATTGATGTTGTTGAACAATATTATAGATTGACTATTGGTGCTTTAACAAAATATTTACACAGAGAGTTTTGATAATCATCATTAATGTGGCTATAATGATTAAGTGGGTAAAGGCAAATCATAGAACAGCTAGAACATTCTGGTAAGTTCAGAAACTTGCATATCTTTATGGCAATGCAGCTTTTAAAATCAGGTAAGACATCACTTATACCTTATTACAGTATTACGATATCCCAAATCTAAGACGATCTCTAGTCTCATGGCAATATCAACATTATACTAACATAATATTTATCCCTATGGTCAGAAACATGACTTCAAATAAAGGTCTTTATCTGCTGAATGTGTAAATAAGCAACTGTTTACTTACACTACAAATACTTTATATAAGGAGGCTTGCTCCAACCTAAGTCAAATTCCTTGTATGTCTGTCATACCTGGCAAATAAAGCTGATTCTGATTCTGATAAAAGTGGCAAAACAATTATTTAATCATGCGGTAATGTTAACAATATTTGTTTTTGTTAGAGACATATGTTAGCTGATGTACACAACAGGAAATGTTGTTCTATTTTTTTCTATTTCCATGCTCACCAGGTACTGTCCACATTCTGCTCTTGAAATTTATGTCAAGTCAGGGAGTTAAGCCAGCCAAAACCAACGTCTCCGTATTGGTCTGGTCAGTGCCTGCATCCAAGTGTTGTCTTAGTGCTTTATAATACGTTTCACCTAAGTTGAACTCTGGGCCATGAGCTCAGTGCTGTTGCATATGAGACACAGGAAATACTTGGTCTATGGCACACACCTCCCACCTAAACTTATCTGCATGATATGGATGTACTGATACGAAGGGGAAAGTTTTGGTGTTATGGACGGGAAGACACAAAAACAGGAAGAGTGATGCTTTCAGGTCATTTCTGAATATCTTTTTAAAAGCATTAAGAGCAGCCCTAAAGGCTTTTATCATCCCACAGAAAATAGACTTTGGATTTTCTGCTTGCTTGGACACATCCTGTTGCCTTTCAAAACCTGCTTCGATCACACGTGGCCTATTTCATACTACCCACAAGCATGGCAGTTGTCATGGTAACCCACAAGTGTCACAATCAATAGCTCACTGGGCCTAAGATTCAGCTTGCACACCATTTTGCTAATCACCTCCTCTGAAGCGTGACTCCTAAGCGCTGCTAGCTCATTGCCTCGCTGGACACCTTGTGTTCACTCCTCTATTAACCTCTGAGCCTGCGCTTGGATTCCAACTGAGTTGTTTAGTGGTGTGTTACGCTTGAAAGCTTTGTTGATGTTGTGAACTCAAGTGGAGAAAACATTTTTAACTTTTCAGCTCCTCTGCAGGGGTATGGAATATTCAGGCTTTAGTTTTTTTTTAACATGTACGTATGTTTAAAAAAAAAAATCTTTTACTTGAGCAAATTACTGAAGAAGGTTGTGTACTCTTAATTTGTTTCCTCGCCATGGCAAATACACGTTTGGCTTGGTGGCTATTTTGAACAAAGCAAAACTATTGGGAATGAATGTTGTTTTAAGCTTTGTCTGCTTTCCTTTCTTAATATCTTTTAGTACATAGGCCATGCTTGACACATGATTATTGATCTTTTCCCTGAGAACTATTTTCCATACAGATCTCTCTCAACTTCTGAAGTGTAAGATTATACTTTATGATTATGATTATTATTATGATTATTAAAATGTATACACATCTTTTTACACTACTGAAATAAGTCTAAAACATAGATTGACTAAACATTTATATACAGTAGAGGATTATACATTCATGTTTAATAAGATATGTCTCACTTTTACCATACATTGTTGATAAGTTGTTAACACTAACTAACATCGGACCAATCATCACTGACCTTTTCCTCTATTTTTTTTATATGCTGAAAGTTGATACATTCTCTACTTGCAATTTTGTTTTTAGTTTTTCTGGTTGATTTAATATTGCAAACTGAGCTGGGATTTACTGTATATTCAATCATTTTAAACCCTTTTCTATATTTCACCAGGATAGTCCTTAATCCTTATAATCATTGTCAACAGCCTACTACTTCCCTGGATGTCTTGGGTACATACAATATGACATTAGATGGAAATTCCCAATAAAACAATACTATAATTAAAACATACAGCCCCATCAGTAGCCACAGTCTGATGATAGTCTGTTGAAAGCACACAGTGTGTCTCGATTTCACAACAACAAAACATCTGTCTGTCATTTACAGTAATTTTGTCTCATCCTCCTCTTCCCTAAATATTAGACCGAATACTTGATGAGATGTTGGAGTTTAAAGTTAATGGATTTGTGTTACTATAATTAGTACTAGCGGCATGCAGGGCAAAAGTATGTGTATATTAAAACTTAGATAGGTTTGTTACATCCATGTTGGTAGTCCAACTCTCATTCTATTTGTTTCATGCCTTCTCTCTTGTTTGGCATGGATGAAAAAGCAGCCAACATCAGAAGGAGAGTCTTACTTCTGTGGGCACAGTGGTGAAGTTCAGATCCACAGACAGACTTTATTCTAATCAAAGGGAACGTATGCATTCCATGGTGAGATCATGGTGGTGTTTTTCTGTGTTCAAAACATTTTTGTTGTTCTTGCTGAATCCTACGTATCCCATAATCCACCCAACATCGTCTAATAGTTAGACCTTTCCTGTCTGGTAAATGCCCACATCTTTCTAACTCGTAAAAATTCAGTTGTATAATGTCTTTTGTTAAAACACATCACAGGATGAGTGATGGTCCTTGCAGTAAACTGCCCTTTCCATGTTAAATTGGTGGATTGCACCTTCAGTATGTAGAATAATATAGGAAACAATTGTAATTGATGTTTTTGGATGCTGCTACAGGTTTGTCATTATTAGTATTGTCTACATTAGTGAAACAAAGGTATTCTAGGTTGGTGGTGTAACAAACCATGACTCCTAAGCTCTGGGATGATCAAACTAGCCAATGTTTTACTTCCCAAACAAGAATCTGTTCAACTGAACCTAAACAGGTTCACTCTGTTGAAAACTCATTCACTGTGAGGGTAAAAGTAACGTCCGTTGAGCGCTCATTAAATTCATAGATTTCCATTCGGAAAAAAATATAGCAGAACTTCCTATTCCAGTCCAGTGGAGCGACAAATATTAATGATTGTGTATTCAGACTACAGAGATACCTTTGGGAAAATGGTAGCACATCAGCAGCAGAGAAAGTAAGTGAATGTTGTGTGAAAAAGACAATGCTGACAACGCTAATGATATAAATCGTAGTCCACTCTGTCAACATTTACCAGACGGTGGTTTCCAAAACAGTGATGATGAAACACTGGTAGGGACCCCCAATGCCACCTCTCACAGCGACTTATAGTGCGTTCCATTTACCTTGGAACTCGGAAGCCGCAGCTGGGAATGACTTCACATCGGAGTTGAATGCATTACCTTTACAGTCGGAGTTTCATTGTTTCATTAGCTCTAACCAGGTTAGCAATTGTTAGCACTGCTAGTTTATAACAACGCATCACACTGTTTGTTGTTGTTTCACAAAAAACAAAGTAGCAACATGTCCACAGATAGAAGATGGACACGACTGTGTGTACAACTGATTTAGTGAGACATAAATAACACAGAAGTGCTTATTACTAGCTTTCACAACTGTGGATGCACGGTGCATCTATGTGGATTTTTAGCTCGGGGTACTCGGTGTTTGCCCAAGTTCCGAGATTGAAAATACGAGGTCAGGCGGCGTGTTTCCGACTTTGGCCTCCAAAAATTACAAATAAAACGCACTGTTAAGAGTTGAGCTGCGGTCAAAATAATTTGAAGCCATCCTTATCAGAGCAAAGAGAAAAAGTTGTACAATTTAATTTACATATTTTTGCCAGTATTTGTGCTTTTGACAAAACCTTTGCTATCTAACCTCCTTCATCATCCAACAGTTGCAGATTGTTTAATTCAGGGTTGTTTAACGCTTTTTAATCCAAGGAGCAGGAAGTAGGGACCACCCCACCCCCTCTACATATATTGTTTATAATGAGGTTGCATATTAAACTGGTTGGCCTAAAGTCTTTTGAAATGCCCTTTTGCATGGAATACTAACCTATTCAAATAACTTAATTAATGTTGGCATGATTTTTAAATTGTGTTTTAATACATGCATGAGTCACAGTGAATCCTTAGGATGAACTGTATCTGTGGATGGTTACCTTAGTGACAACTTTACCTACAGGCCAGTAGGCAGTTGGGCTTTACTAATAATATGTTGGATTTATATTAAGACTTTTTAATTTTGGAACAATAATTTGAAGGCCCTCTTGGATTGACTCTGAGGACCCCCTTGGGGTCCTGGACCACCTGTTGAAGATCCCTGGTTTAATTAAGTGCACATGAACGATCTGTGGACAATCTGAATGTTGTTATGAGCCTAAGTCAAACAATATTGCATATATCCATCACAGGGAGGTGATGAAGAGGCTATATGCTCTGCCAGTGGGAGAGATTTACCGAGGACCACAAACATAAACATGCATCTTTAATATTGCCAATGGCCTTTTCTTCTATTCTAAGTCTTTATCCCACATTAAAACTGGAATGCCCTCTAACAAAGCATGTCTATCCATTGTCATGAGGATAAATGTCAACCCGCCTCCACGGCACAATATAGCACAAAAAGATGTCCACTGTAAGACTAGAATTATGACTGTAAAGCTGCAGACCAACATGATACAGAAAAGTACTATAGAACAACCTCAAGGTCAGTCTTTTCTGCTTCCATGCTGCCTGTAAAGGTTCTGACACTGGTACAAATGGCAAAATGCAAGTTCCACGCAGAACACATTAAACCCCAGATCACAAGGACAAAACTAGAAATACAGATACTGGTACACAAATTAAAGGTGGGTGGGAGAGTCTAGATTACGTTATTACAGTCATAGAATATTAAAGCATTTTGTCACTGAATTTTCAAAAAGACCTAGAATCCAAGGTTCAATATGTAATATATTTACTGTAATAAATCAAAAAATGCCCCCAATGAATCATCAGATATCAAGGAAACATGTTAAGTTGAAATACTATCTTTTCTGACAACAATGCTAATGCCAGTATTTTCACCTTTTGTAATTTCCCTTCCGGGATGGAATTTCTGTTTGTGTTTTGTTTGTTGTTATCAGCTGCCCAGGTTGACAGCCAGGCCGTGTTGCCAGATATACCTGTAAAACGTAAACCCAGCTCGCTACAGCTTAAATGTTTTTTAAATGTAAAATTTTTAGCGGCTCCTATTGTAATGCTATGTCTCTCAGTTGGGTACAGAGCTCCGCGTGAGCACAGGCTTTTATGACTGTCAAATATTGCCAGCATCTAACATTAGCTACTCCGCTGTGCTGTGGCGTAGTATCTGGCATTGTGAGACAAGCGTCTAGCAACATTGTTGTGGTTGCTGCCGTCTCAGCCTGGCAACCTTCGGGAACTTGGAGTCTGGGGAGGAGACTCTCTCCAGTATTTTGAATTTGTACTGCAGTAACTATTTTAAACACTAGCTGTCAGTATTACATTTTGGACCTTTAATGAAATTAAAGAATTTTTTTTTGTGGGAGTTTGTGGTAGATCAATTAAAAAGGGTTTTGGGAAGTTAGGACTCAGACAACTTTTTGTATCAGAGATCTGTAGGGTAGGGTGGAAGAGTATTTTTCTTTCTTACAATCCTCAGGGTTGGCGTCACATTCATGGTCGACAAAAGCCAGACTTACGTCTCATGACCCATCAGGTTTAAGCGTCTGGCATCTGAAAACGCTTTGCTCTCTTCTTATAGCCTTCTCCTGCTTTGTGAGCGTCAACTATTTTCAGTGTCAGTTTTCTAGAAAACTGCTTAGAAGAACCCATGGTGCTGATTGTTGGGGCAAGGTCAGATGAGTCTGGGCATTTAAAACCTTAAGATTGACATCACCTGGTCTTTCCAGACGATGATTGAAAACAATCCATGGCACTGTCAGGTCTCAGCTTTCCAAAGGGGGGCGGTGCATGCTATAAACTCTGCCGGGTGCCCAAACTTTTGCTGATGCCATTTTTTAGTTTTCTGTTATTTTGAAAGTGTAAATGATGGAACTAAAATCTAACTTTTTGTGACATATTATACGGATGTCAAATATCTCATCTGATGCCTTTTGGAGATGTTTCCATCTTTTTCTTTGCTTCTTTATGCACTTTAATACAAATTTTTACACGGGGTGCCCAAATTTTTATCCCCACTGTAACCCCGTTGAAATAAATACATCTTTTCAGACATTTTATTCCAATCTGTTTAAATCTGAGGTCAAGTTGGATATATCTCACTGTGACAGCTGGTTAAATAAGCTTGACTTGCCTCAGTTATCAGTATAGAAATCAGCTAGCTTGGACAAATTCATTTCTAATGGGTAATTAAAATTGGCAGTACAGAATATGCAAAAAGGAAAATCACCAGGCTTTGATGGGATTCCCCCTGAATTTTATACAACTTTTTGGGAACAGCTTGGCCCTTTCCTTCATGACATGAATAACCTATCTATTAAAAAGAGTGAATTCTCAAGGGATGTTAACCCAGCTTTAACCCTACTCCTAAAAAAGGATAAGGATCCTCCAGAGAGTTTTAGCTATCAGCCTCTGGGCTTGCTTAACGCTGACATAAAAATCTTTGTAAAGCTCCTAGCTTGCCGTTTAGAGTCTCATATGTCATAATTAGTGAACCCTGACCAAATAGGATTCATAAAAACAAGACTAGAAGCAGAAAATATTAGACGCCTTCTTCACATTGTGGATGCGGCGGAGGACAGTAAAACCCCAATGTCACTTCTTGCTCTTGACGCAATGAAAGCCTTTGACAGACTTGAGTGGCTATTTTTATGGTCAGTCATAGAGGTGATGGGCTTTGGTAAAATTTTCATTGGTATGATCAAAGCTTTGTATTCTAATCCCTCAGCCAGAGTCTTAACTGGACACACCTCCTCCTCCCTATTTCCAGTTTCTAGATCTTCCCGCCAAGGTTGACCCTTGATTCCTGCACTATTTGTCCTCTCTCTAGAGCCGCTGGCTCAAGCCATTCGTAAATCTATTACCGTGTCACCAGTATGCATTCATAGTACATAGCATCATCTCTCACTATTTGCAGATGATGTTTTGGTCCTTTTAGAGAACCTGTCTCAGTCCCCTCCTCACCTTCTATCATTATGCGAGGAGTATGGAAGATTATCAGGCTTTAAAATTAACTGGTCAAAATCTGCACTACTTCATTTAAATGATTCTGCCCGCAACTCAACCATCTCTGCCAACATCCCAATTGTTAAGCAGTTTAAATATTTAGGCATTAAGGTATTCCACTGCTTAAACCAGATCATTAAACACAACTATTCTGTTGATCTGAACAGTGTTTTGAAGGATATGGATGGGTCTCCCCATGTCTATTCAAGCCTGTATCTCAGTGGTTAAAACTAATGTTTTACTAAGGGTCAATTTTGTGAGGTTTATGCTACCTCTCTCCCCTTCTGCTGTCTATTGGAGTAAATTACTATCAGCAGTATCCATATTTATCTGGAAAGGCAAACGGAGAGGATTGTGGCCTTTCAGTTACAAACTTTAAACAGTATTTCTGGTCCTTTGTGTTAAGACCCCTTCTCACTTGGTTTAGCCCAGATATGGGCTAAGCCTTCTTTTGATTGTGTGTGTGATTGGTCCCTTGTCTTGTGTTGGTGTGCATGTGTGTGTGCGTGTTTGTTTGTGTGTGTGTGTGTGTGTTTGTGTGTGTGTGTGTGTTTATGCATGTATTGTTTTTCCTCTCTGTGACTGTGGCCCTGGGAGGCGTTCCTATGCCCCAGTGTGTTTGTGACTGTTCGTGAATGTTATGTTTACATTTTTGTTCTGAATATTAAAATTATAATTGATCAATAAAAAAAGACTAACATGTGAACTTTGAATACAATTACTACTATATACTATTTGTTGTACATGCGAAAATGCCCTTCTTCCAGATATTACAAACGATTTTGAGTAACCATAGTATTCAACACAGAACAAGTCTGTGCAACAACAAAACATTAGCTAAATATTTAAAGCTATAGTGCACAACTATTTTATATGAATGAACGTCCGTTACGTTCAGGCCATAGCCAAGTGAGTTCATACAAAAGAGGTAGTGTTGGTGCAAGATCACTGAAGGTTTGCACTGACCATGTTGTTGTCATTACTTTAAATTCCTCATGGGGGTGACAGAAACTACGCACTAAAGCTTTAAAGTCATTAGTAATTACCAAAGAGTTTGATGTTTTTAAATAGTAGGCTATCACATAAGCACATTGAGTACGTACAAAACCCACATTTTCTGGCATCATCAGATTCTCCTCTGTTTTTCTTCCTCCAGTGGCGAATGAAGATGGGGAGAGCTCCACCAGACCACAGGCCAGTTTTGCACGTAAGTGTTCTCTCTATAAGTCAGTCTTCATTATTAGTCAGTTCACTAAATTCAGTTATTTCAATTCATCACATCTTTCAGATTAAAAACTTTGAGTTAATGAGAGATTAGTTACTCACATCATCATGTGTGATTGAAGCAAGAAATATTAATTTAAAACTCAATATTTCCCATACATCATTTTGCTGCGAATGACAATTATCTCGTTTTCTGTCTGATATTTAAAAAGAAATCGATTGGGAAATGTATTGGGAACTATTTTCTACCAGAAGTAAAGATTAAAGAGAGGGACAAACCAGGATCAAGATCAAATGTTCTCTCTAATATATACACTGTATATTTATGTATATATAGTCTACTACTTGTGGTAGTAGCACTACTACTTGTCCACGGTGTAGTAAGTGCTACTAGTAAGTGCTACTCAAGAAAAACTGGCATTGACAACATACATCCACATGGGGGCAGCATTACATAGACATAGAATTGTCTTACTCTGCTAGATCCTGAAAGCCATTCAGTGGAGATTTAACAATCTGTTCATTGTTATATAATGTATACAAACTACCACCTGCTAAATAAAGAAAATCTTGGTTCATGGCATTATGCAATTTTTTTTTTTTTTGCAGGCTCAAAGTCCCAGAGTGCTTTGTGGAACGCCATCACGGCAGGGATGGGGATCAAAGGCAAAGAGCAGAAAGCCCCCCCGAATGACACACGGAGTCCTGAAGAGATTCTGGCTGATGATCTTCCTGCAGCAGACCAACCAGATGCCACAGAGAAAACGGCCATCAGGTTTGCTGCTGCCAAGCTGCTTTTGAATAAAAATAAAAATAAATTGTTAATTTGTTAATTATCATGGATTAAATCTTGTGTCAGGCGGTTGGTACATTGACAGCTATGTCCAGCTCATTATTTTACACAGGTGTAATTTGCATCATGTCAATATTCCTTTTAACATATAGGGAGGACACAAGGTATACCATACTGCGTTGTGTATTCATTTGGTATTTTTGTACTTTGATTAATGTACACTTTATCATTAAGTTTGCAAGATTTGAAGTAGTTCCTGGATAATCTTCTTTTTGACATTTAACATTCTTCTTCATTCTTTAACACACACGCACGCATGCACACACGTGTGCACACACACCACACAGTGCTAATTGCTGTGTTTGGCTGCTGACCTCAAGGGACGTGGGCAAGATTGATTCCATCTTGACAACAAGGACTTCAAACCACGATTAACATAATTTGTTGTCACTTTTAGAACAGTGAATGTCTTTTAACGTCTGATTCCAATTAACCTTGATGGATCTGGAGACTGTTACAAATGCCGCAGGAGGCGAGAAGTAAGCATTTGTAAGAAGAGCCTAAAAATGCACCTTGAGGATAACAAGGTTTTGATTGAATGCAAAATAGACAAAGAGTTATGGCAAGCTGATTTGAAGGGACTGCTTTTTCCCTCCAATGATCAAGCATTCACAGATATTTATAATTTATGGGGTGTTTTGTTCCATTTGACTATTGTCTCATGTTTTACTTTTTCACTGCAATAACATAATACTTTTCCCTGGTACTTCTCCATGCTATTCAAATTAAAACACTGTTGTTCTTTGCCATAGTCTTCCCCCAGAATGCAGGATTTTTTCCAGAGTAGGGTGATGACAAGGATAAAGTGATTTTTCCACTTGACTGGCCTGTACCTTCATTTAAAAGCTACAGCCTAGATTTTTAAAGAAAAATATAGTCCGCGCAGGGCAGCTTAAAGCACTCTCACTTTCCACAGAGGAAACAGTTCATTTGTCCATAGAGACCTTAACTTATTTCAGTGTCATACTCTATTAAAACATGGCTTTAGCTTTAATCACTCTGGGAAACAAATGCAAAACACAAGCCAAATGCTGCTAAATTTACGAGACTGAACAATTTGCATTTTTCCTCTGGCCTTCAAGGGAATGATTCATTTCAGTAGCACTAACAACTTAGATTAAAGTACAACATGCCAAAATATACCCTTGCTGCCAATTTCCATCCTTGGAATATGACACAAAACCACGAACATTATATGTCACGTTTAATATCTCCAGATCAATCCAGTGTAGAGACTTATTTTTGGGGTTTAGAAGCAGGTAAATCTGCCTTTTTAACGAGACCAGGATACAATTGTTGTACTTTTTTAAATCATCGTGGAATTACAGTGTCTTTTGACTGACAGCTTTGTTGACCAATCACATGAAGTAATGTGCTCAAAGAGTTTGCTCAGCAAATAGAGAGACCAAGGCTTTGTTTGTGTATCGGGGGGACACAGAGATCTGGATGAAAGGCAGAAAGAAGCCTGGAGGCTGAAATTAGTGTGATTTGGCTTACTGATGTCAAATAGCAGACAGAATGCATTGAAGACACAATCCCCCCACAATCCTCCCCCCTCCCACATCCTGTCTCTCAGCTATTATGAACCTGGAAGCAACACAGCTTCCTAAAATTCAACAGCAATTAAACAGAATTCCTCCTCGTAGACTCCGAATCCACACTCAGCAAAATCAATAACCCCACACTCGCCCTCGATGGCACCATTGTCTCCCCATCCCCCCAGGCCCCTAACCTTGGCGTAATCTTTGATTCCACCCTCTCCCTTGAGCCCCACATCCGCCATGTCATTAAAACCTCCTTCTTTCACCTCCACAACATTGCCAAAATCCGTCCCTCTCACACCCCCGCTGCTAAAAGACTCATTCACGCCTTCATCTCCTAGACTAGTGCAACTCAATTCTCCTTGACATCTGCTCTACCAACATCCACCGACTCCAACTGGTCCAGAATGCTGCCACCCAAGTCATCACCCGCACTAAATCCTCCAGTCGTAAAACAACTCCACTGGCTTCCCATCTCCCACCGGATCACCTACAAAATCCTTATCCTTACCTACAAAGCCCTCCACCATCTGTCCCCTCATACCTCACTGGCCTCCTCTCCCCCTACCAATCCTCACAGTCCCTCAGAGCCACCTCAGCAGTCTCCTATTAATCCAACCAAGTCCAACCTCCGTAGCTTTGGGGAAAGAGCCTTTTCCAGGGCAGCTCCCAAGCTTTGGCCCTCCCTCCCCCTAGAGATCAGCACCTCTGAGTCCTTCATCATCTTCCAGTCCCGCCTCAAAACCTATCTCTTCATCTCTGGCTACCCGTTGCCCCACGCCCCCTCCTTTTTAATCTATGCCTGAATCTTGTTTTGTTTTATTTGTCTTTGTTTTGTTTGTTCAGTTTTTTTTTGTTTGGTTTTGTTTTAATTTGCTTTGTTTTTGTTTTCTAACTTGCCCTATAAAGCAACTTTGAGTCCTTAAAAACTACTATATAAATTCAATTTAATTTATTATTAACTAACTAACTGACTTTTGGGGTAAAAGTGTATGGACTTTTATGGGAAAAGACCTAAATAGTTTTATATTTTTTTTTGTTACAGAGTTAATTTCTGTTTCTCATGATTTCCAACAACTAGAAGAACACTTTTCAAAAGCCAAAAGGAACGGCTATTATTGCGTCATTTCAATAATTTTGTATAAACTCATTTTTATCAACAAGAGCCGTTCTCCGACTTGGAGAAATAACCCTGGTCTCTAAGAGCCGGTGAGAGGGCAGTAAGACGAGTGCTTAGGGGCCGTCTACAAACTATTTTTCCAAAGAGAGATACAACAACAATATTTATTAACTTAATGAATAAATAAAGTAGTGTCTCCAAAACTACCTCAATTATAACTTGTCTCCTGATAGTTGTACTACAGCACTTACTTCAAAAAAATAAGCAGATTCACAATTTTGTGGAATTATTTTGCCAAATGTTTACAAAAAAGTCTGTGGGTGAGTTTGGGGTTTAGGTCTGCATGACTGAAGGATCCAAAATTTCAACTACTGCCACAATGGTAATTGTACACAAACTGCATATAAGTGAACATTAACCCTTTAAGTGTGTATATATATACAAACACACACGCACGCACAGACACACACCACCTTTTCTGGAGTATTTTGTAAGACATTTCTAGATGTAATTAAAACATATTTCATGCAACAAATATTCCCTAAAATTTCCATATGATTATTTTCTAAACCTACGTGTTGTAGTACAACCAGGGGCTTCTAAGTGCAAAGCAGTTTTGGAGACATGACTCTCTGTAATCATGACATATGATACATTTTTTTGGCAAAGAATCTTCCCCAAAATTATGAATAAGCTTATTTTAAAGTTTTTATGTAATTGCTGTAGTACAACTAGCAGGAGACACGTTATAATTGAGGTATGTTTGGAGACACTACCTTATTTAATCATTTAATTGATAAATATTTTTGGTGTTGTAGTTTGATGACAGCCCCTAAGCACTCATCTTACTGCCCTCTCAGCCTGCTCGTAGAGACCAATGTTATTTATCCAAATTGGAAGACGAGTCATTTTGATCAAAATGAGTTTGGAGCTCGTTGTTAACCTTACACGTTAAGAAAAATTAGTCGTTTGTGATTTAATAACATTTTGCTATAGAGTAATTGATTCCAGAAGTTCAAATCAGTGAATATCTTTCTGACTTTGCTCACGTTTACAAAACCGAGGGAGTGGATTATGAATCCGTGTGAACAGTTAATAAAACCGAGGGACCCAGGAGGCTCCGTACATAACAGGGTTGAGGTTATACAAGCATTATTACACAAGGAGACCAGGCGAACAAAAGATGGAGAAAAAAAAAAGATCTTAGAGGGGGGACTTCTGAGGGGAACCATTTGACTTCTTACAATTTACCAGCAAATGTGGCTTCTAAAAATAGCTTAGTTCAGCTTTTTTGATTTGTTGCATCCATTCAATATGATTCATCGCATTAGGTCAAGGAAGTCTTCGGCAAGGCCAGGTGGTTAATAGAGGGCCCACCCACAGGGAGTAGTGGGGATAAACACTTGAATGACAGATGGCAAGATTATGGCACATGAAGGTTAAATGACTAAGGACTAGCAGTAGGCCTAATCCATAAAATGATGCAAACAGCATGTCACCTCCGAGGCCGGAGCTGGCTGCTATCCTCCAGGCGATGATAATTAGATATTATTGGCGAACTGAGAGGGACCATGTTAAGTGTAGCAGGGAGGATGAAACACAGCGGTCCTTAACTGGGCTTGAATTAAGGTAAAAGTGAATGTGAAACTATGAAAATGACAACATTTTGCATATTGTATTTTTTTTATCCATTGCACCATTTTAATTAAGCTCAACAGTCCATTTCCCTGCAAGTATAGCTCATTTATAAGCTTTGTTGGCTGCAGTTTTCCACTTAACAAAGTTACCTTATTATCTTTTTACCTTTTTTCTCCACCTTCAGATCAGCTGAATGGCTGCCTAACACTCCCACTACATACCAGCTGCTGGAACTGTTCATGATTAGAGCTGCTGCTACAACACAATAGAGTACATGCTTAGTCACACAGTGAGGGACAGAAAACAATATGGAGCCATTAGTGTGTAAACACGCTGACTCATCTGTGTGGCTGGTGCCATGCTGTTGTTTCTGCTCATTAAGAATGCCTTATGCATTTTAAAACACTTGCTAGCTGTATAGGGTTTTCACGCAGAAGATGAAACCAGAGATATTTTTGAATGGCATTGTGTATGAAAACTGTCGTTGTTTTCCCCAAAGTCACTCACAATTTGTCACACATATTTATGTTGCTATTGTAAAAGTAATTGTACTTTGCTGTGGATATAATTTATAACTCTAATGTTTTACTGCTTTCTAAATATAATTTGATTACACATAACCTTAGTTCACCAATTACACATTGTGTGTGATATTAACAATGGTTAACTTCATCTTGACACTTTCCATTAGGTGTGATAGCATGCAAATAGTGTTTAAATTGTCTCTATTCTTCTTGCTGATGAATCAGATATACATTTTAATGGTTGTATCACCATGTGAATTGAATACAGTATCTTCGCCATCATTTTCATAATCAGTGTTTCTCATCCGGTTTGACTGGTTTGATTGATTGATTTTTGTTTCCATTTAAAATTGCAGCTCCAAACCTTTAAAGGGGTAAAATGCAAAAAGTACAAAAGCTACTTTATATATAAAGTTATTTCCGTTCGGGTCCTTAGAGAAGGGAAGTGAAAGGTTTTGGGCAGAGGATAAATTATTACTTATTAGTAAAAATTACCTTTTTATTACTGGGATGAAGCCTGACAACATCCCATATGTGAAAGAGAAAGATTTGGTTGTCCCTCCTCTCTTGCTTTCTCTGCTATTGGGTCTTAGTGCTGCCTAGGATGCTTGTCATTGGTTTGAAGAAATACAAACAAGTCAGTGTTTTCCCCTATCCCAGAATAGATTGGCATCGCAGACTATACTCCAGCTCCAACTGTGTGGCAATAAGTCTGGCAATGCTAGACTAGGAATATTGTGATTTCAAAGCACAAAAAAAAGTAAATCGATTGATGCATAGAAACTTAATGATAAGTGATGAATGATGGAGACAGATGAAGAATCCATTATTGTTATTATTATGTTTTTGTGATGCCTGGTAAAATTTGATTTAAAAATAGATATTTTGCCAGCAAGAATAATAGTTTTATGCTTGAAACGCTTGGAATTCAAACAAACCTAGGCGATAAATCATGACGCAAGCATGTGATTATTTTTTGTTCATTCGTTTAACTGGTGCTCTTTTAATTACATGATCACATTGTGCCCTTTTCTAAAGTTAAGTTAAGTTCTAAACTCCTAAAATGTGCAAAACAGTAGTAGATGGAAACATGCATTCATTAACATTTTCTTTGGCTGACTTTCTGATAATTCAGTTACAATTGGGATATTGGGACTATATTGGGATGGAAACTTGGCTAGTTTCTTTTTTACTTGATTATCGGAAAAAAAGTGTTGTAAATAAAATTCATCACTAATAACTGAAGAGAGCTAAAGCCAAATAAACCATGTAAGAGAACCAAGGTAACTACCGGTTATCAAATGGTGACTAGCGAAAAGAATATGTATTTGTAGCAAATTTCCAGTGTGTTTAAAAGTACAAAAGAGCCACAGTCATGTACACATGCAGCTGAAACTCATAAACATTCTTCTGTGGTCAGCTGTGTGTTTTATCTACTGGTTAATTGGATGCTTTGTAGCGCTATGAACTTTGCAGTTGATTAAGGCTGCTATCTCCATCGCGGCAGCCCACAGTTTTGGAGGCTGACCCGTAGGTTCAGAGACCCCCACTGACATCCCCTGTGCAGCAACAAACTCCATCACTAGCCTCACTAGCCGGCTAATGAGTCTCCGCTGGCCAGTGTGACTGGAAGCACATGTGCAAATGGCAGAGCTATTCTTAAAAATGATTGAGGCATGACCTCACAGTTCTGATGGCAAAGAGCTGGATCACTGCTGTTTACCACATTACGCCACATATTTCTGGATTGGACTTTTATACAGTTTGCTATGACTATTTAAGAATTTTTTTCCACAACAGGAAATCAAATAAAAATTGTAATTGTGCTAAACCTCTAATGATCAAATCCAAAGTTACGAGTTGTCCGAAGTATGAACTTATGTTAGCAAAAAATCCTGTATATTAATGATGTTTGGGGTCATACAAACCTTTGCTTTGGTCAATATGTTTATTCCCTTGTGTGCAGCACACTGTTATTGATTATGTTGATTATTGAAGGAAGTATAGTTCAATAGAGGCTCTTGAGGGTTTTTCCAGCTTGGTTTAATCAAACATACATTTGTAACTTATTATCATTTACAAGTTTAAAGGTGAATGAATTGAAAACATATTTTATTTTAAAGACAAAATCAACTTATAAATATAATTTTTGTGTTTTTCCAGAAGAAGGGTTTAAGCATTGCCATCTGCTGTGATAAGATCAGTCTATTTTCTTTAAATGCATTCACAAATAGGCTAAAAATACATTAAGGGGATTTCTTTCAATCTGACCTCGCTCTTACCTCATACCTCCTGACCTCACTCTCTAACAGCCTATTCACTTTGCTCACATTACAGTCTTTAAATACACTATGTGAATTGCAAATCGTTCACCCATGATGTGAATATTTCTCCCTTTTTAGGCTTTGCACACATCTTGTTGTTGGGTTAATATAGTAATGGGATCAGAGCAGTTACAGGCTTTAGGCACTTAGGGGGCAGGAGAGTATTTTGTCTGCACAGCATACATTTACTGTGATGGATTTCACATTGAGCTGTGTAAGATACAGGGAGTGTGGCGGTTTATAAACCTTGATCCTGAAGTGAACTCTTGGACAGAAAATCCCCATCTTTATTATTATTATTAATATTATCACTGGTGACAGAGATACAAGGTCGAATGAGATTCACAGATATTGAAATGAACACTTGTGTCCACAAACAATGGTTTTTGAAGACATTACATACAGAGTAACAACAATTTTTCTTTTCTTAACAATTTAACCTTAGTTTAAGGATCACGTTGTCCTCTATGGGTAGTTTTTTTATTTTTAAACTCAATAATCTAAATAATTATTGACAGTAGAGTTAAAGATAATACTAAATCAATTGACATATTTAATATTGAAGGGCAATTACATGCAGCAGCTCGTCACCCAGATAAAAAAATACACACAGTAGACAGGAAGAAAGAAAAATACTGTTAATGATTCTTAGGCCAATAATATATGTGGAATTTGTATTTATTACGTTAATACTTAACTATGAATATATAGACTCCAGTCAGAAAAAGATATTGACAATGACAAAATTCTTTTGTGAAAGGGACTCTAGATGGCTACTGCCAATGTCAATGAAATGCAACACAACACCCAACGCCGGAGCTATAAGCTGTAAGCTGCTTTTAGCACTTTGTTTGGGTGATTCAGTCTGTATTTAGACCATGCGGTTGCCTCCCAATGGCTCTCAATAACACCCTCAGTTAACCCCCCCCCCCCCCTGTAAGTGTAGGTGGTATTTACCACTAGCTCAGAGAGCCTACTGTACTACCTGTCCAGTGTGAATGATCAATACTATTTGAAAATCAGCAACAAACACTTGAGTATAAAGTAAGCCAAAGTGAAAGAATTTGTGGAACAAATCAAAGCTAAAATGCAAGTGTGACATGTTATTTATTAGATGGCCAGAAAACATGGCTCCAATGGGATACAAATGTTGCTTTGTTGCCCACCTAAGTAGATGATTGTTTGCTAACATGTCGGCCATAAATACACACTTATGTCATTAGTATATCAGACTTCTGTTTCTGTGGGATCGCTGTCGGGTCAACAAGAGATTAGGCTGCTACAGCTGTGAGGCTGTACTCAGAAGGCTAACAACACATCATAGGGGTTGAGATATTTCACTGAATAAGCAAAAATGTTGACCTGCTATTGGTGCTAGAAGAAAAGTCAGGGGATCATCCAAGTTATTATAATTTATTCTGCAGGGACTTTAAATATATATAGATAATGTCACAATCATTGGATAGATTGTTGTTAAACTTCTTGCTAGCTTGACTGAAATGTTCCCTGACCAAAATCTTTCAGATTTTATTAAACAATGCCTTTCTTAGGACTGACAGGCCGTCCATAGAGTCTTGCAGCTAGTGTGACTAAAAATCACCTAATACTTCAATGCCACAGAAAAATCTATACAAATAATTTTTAGGCAAAAAGTTCCCTTTCTTGTGTTTACATGCCACAAATTTGACAGTGCATGAAAAAAAAACATACTGGAGTTTCTAGACAATTTGTGCTGTGGTAACTGTTTGTACCAGGTGCAAATAAGAAGGCCTATTTTCATGTGTATTGCCTCCGCGCTACTCAAATGCTTGAGCCTGATTGCGTCCCTCCTCACATTGGTCCTCCAGCTGCTATATATCACCTTTTACATAGGAATCTCTCTTGGGTTTGAAGTTATTTAAAGTTTCTGCGGATAAATATAGCTTGAGGGTTTGGTACCCTCAATTTCTCCTACCAATCCTTCCCTCTCCACTACTTCCAATACAGTGATAGATTATCTTCACCAAAATGTTATCATTACTGCAAAGGCGGCTGCTATTTTGATGCATAGATTTCCTTATCGACTTGCCTGCAAAATTTAAATGAGATTTAAATTTTTCATGTAACTCCAAATGGCCTTGGCTGTTAATGTCTTGATTTCAATGTGTGAGCTTTGAGGGAGCCAGAGCACCTTAGTGTCATAGTCAGAAGAATAATTGATTCTCTCAACACTTGATTTATCAAGTCTGTGTTTGTGAGCAGTTGCTGTGATAGTAATTAATCAAGGACATAGTTTGATGATCATTATGCGAAGGGACACAATCAGTTTTGGTTCTTTTAGTGTAGGTTCATCGGTCTTGCAATTGAATGAAATGTTGGGTATATGTGTGAAACCCATTCAGACAGGCAAGCCTTTATTCCCATTCTGCTATAATTGCTTCTCATCCTTTGAACTGGGTTTAAACATCTGACTATGTAATCAATTTTGCATGCTTTGTATGGCTGTGCATCTGTTGGAAAATGTCCTTCAGACCGCTAATTACTCAGATTCCTCAGCAACAACGACATACTGTATCATTTAGAAATGAACATGCAAAAAGACCTCCACATATTCCTTATATTTCATTGCGTGCTCCACATTGTTGGATTGTCACTCTAACCATCCAGTGATCCAAACTAGCCACATTTCCACAGTCTGCAAGGTATTTCATTCTTCAGTTGGCAAAGTATTCTCTGAGTTTCTTTGTGTGCAAAGGCTCGGGGCCACATTTCTCTCAACAAGATTGCATTCTTGATCCTGCTATTTTATGCATCAAAGAGCTTGTTTTTCTAGTGAATGTGGGATGCTATAAACATCTTCTCTTTAACCCTTTAATAATATTAAAACTTATTGTTCTGCTAAAAAAGTTGTTAAAATGTTGTTAAATGAGAGATCCAACTCAGAAGCAGCACCTGTTTTTAGAAGGATCTGTTTTTATTAAGGTTTTTACTTGTAAAGTAAAGATAGGAAAATGCACCTCACAATTTATGTCCATTGCCTATATTCAGTGCCAGTGCAGGAAGTTGTGCGCACTGTATGTTGTGAGGCGGAAAAGTAAAGGTGAGGAGGTTGGCGTGTAGCATGTATGACCTTTAAGCAGGAGAACATAGTAAGTCTGAAGGGGATACTAGCATAACAATGCACAGCAGGCTATAGGGCATTTGGTCTTGAAATATTATGACTTTATTCTCGTAACATTCCAACTTTATTCTCGAAATCTCAGAGAACCCAGATAAGTGGGAAATGTTTTAAAAAAGAGCAGAAATCTTGCTGAAACACATGAGCTATTAATGTCCAGGGGTTTATGAATAAATAAATATATTTAATAGGGGAGGAGACATAGATGCAGTCATAGATGCATACATGCAGTTTGTGTCCCCCCGCCAATGTTGAAACGAAACCTACGCCCTTGTCCAAAGGTTTTTGGGGTGGGGGTTACAAATGCTGGTCAACCATCCGACACACTTCATTTGAAGCCTGATTTCACTTTAACTATTCATTTACAACACATTATTTGCCATAACAATAATCTTTTCCTATCCTTGGCCATATTGTAGTTACCATTTGAAGATGAGGTGAGAGGTGAATTTTCAAGGTTTTGGCATTTGAAGTAAAAAAAAATGTAAAAAAATTGTAATGCTGTATCATTAAATACTGATCTTCTTGTGTGGAGGTGCTAGAGTTTAGAGGTAACTGGAAAATCTGCCTTTAGTAAGGAGACCACATTTCTTCTTCTCCTCCCACACACACCATCTGATTCTGCAGCCTTCCAATCAAGAATCATTTCCTGTAAACTTCTAACTACTTCTTCAGTCAGCACTTACGGTTTATTTTTTGTTTTCCTCGCAAACTCTCGATTCTGATTGCTATGCAGCTTAAATTAAACTTCCTAGTCCTTGCAGTGCGTTTGACAGGTCCATTGTCACCAGGCTTAACTTTCTTCTGTGTCACATTTACGCATACACATGACCAGGACATCAGTTCCCTGTGGTGTAAACCTGTGATCCACTAGCTGTGAAATGAGAAGCTATTGTTGCAGGGTGTTTTCATAAAACCTTTCATACATATAGCTAGGAAAAGTATCAACTGTTATGGCTGCTGTCACGACTGTTTCTTCACGGTGACCATTACATGGCTCACAGTCACTTTCTTTCGGTTACACTTAATGTAACGGGACCGGTTGCTATAATTTTGTAAGTGGTTATACAAATTGTTTTTGCATGGGTTTTTGACTATGTTATCACACCAGTTCAATAAAATTGGCCGCAGGACTGTTATTGTTTCCCCTCAAGTTGACTTGTTAACTCTGTCTGTGACTTGAGATCTCCTGGGGGCTGGCATACCTCCACAAAAAGGGAGAAAAACACACCTATAATGAGGACTTAAGAGACAGATAGAAGGAGAAATAAACTAAAAGCCAAAGATGGAGGGAGAATGCAACATAGATAAGAGCGCGTTTGAAGAGAACATCAGCAGGCCACATAGCACTCAGGCGGACCTCTCTCCTCCATACTCATGAAGGACCCATCTCAGCAGATGAAAGCAAGAGCCTCTTTGAGGTGGCGCCCTGGCATTATCCCTGCATCCTGCATCAAGTAATTGAAAGACCTAAGAGTATGGTAGGGAGCTCGGAGAAAGGGGGGGCCTGGGCTTAGTCATCCTTGCAAGTTTTGGATTTGCAGAACGTGAAAAGACTTGGCTTGGAATTGTTTTTTTTAGTAATTGTTCAGTTAGCAAGAAGGTAGCTAAAGAGGAGATTGAACAGAAAGCAGCAGAAATGGCTCAAAAAGATATTGATGTGTGCACACAATACTCTATCTCAGTAAAAATGTGAAAACGTGTAATGGTTTGTTATAGCAATCAAATTTTATCCAACGTTTGACTTATTTGTATAGCACCTTTCATAGTCGTTATTTTTGATTTTAAAGTGCTTTACAGGTTGAGTTTATAATAAGAAAGTAGAAATTATAAAAGAGAACATTTTAGAAGAAATTGTCCAGACTAGAAAAATGCAAAAACTAGAGTAGACAGCATCTTCTGTATTCAAAATGCAATTACTGATGCAGCTTTCATAGTGGATGCACACATAATATATGCAGGACCTGCTGTGTTCTGATGGTTTATATGGCTGCGGGTATCATTTGAAACTGGCCTGGTAAATCTGACCAAATGAAGTAGAAAGGACATTTTCCATAAAAATGAGGATGTGCTGTAGTGTGTTTTGTCTAAGAGAGATCAAGAAAACGAAAGGGAAAGAATATTATATCTGGGGGGATTGGAACGTTCCTGAATGCGCTCAATGGATCAGTGTAATCTCAGTCAAATCAGAGTCAATGTGTCTGCACGCTATTTAATCCTCTCTGCCATGACATATAACATGTTGTGCAGCTACATTTTAAGATAAATACATTACACATCTAAAGCTGTCCCATTTGCAGGGAATGTTTTCATCATTTTGAAAGTTGATCTACGCTGCCAATGAAGTCTGTATTTACCTTCATGTTCCTGATAAAATAAGCAGGGGTGTAAAATTCTCTATGAATCAAATGGTAAAAAATAAAATAAAACTATATGTTGTTGTTGAAAAAAGTCCCATTTACAGTTAAATCTTTCTTTAACCAGATTTTGGTTTAAAGTAATCCAAGGCACTCACACCTTCGTCATTTCTTCTTTTAAAGGTCTCTCCATCCTGATCCTTTCCATCCCCACTTGTTTTCCTCCCTCACTACCTCTGTTTTTTTCTCTCCAGTTGATGAAACTGAACATGGTTTCTCAATATAAGGCAGACTCCTCCCTCTCTTTGACTGGTGGTGTTACTCCTCCCTCCCTCTTGTGTGGAGAGCTTGCCAGTGTGCGTTAATCCCGGATTGCGCTGTCCTGCCGTCTACATCCCGTTGTTGTGGGGGGGCCATGGCATGGCTCCAGGACCCCTGTGCTTACACAGGAGAGAAGTGAACGAATGAGCGCGAGAGAGAGAGAAAGGCAAGAGAGGGAGAAAGGAGAGAGGTACAGTTGGGCTGTCACAGCTGCTTGAGCACTGCACTGCACTGAGGGTTGTCGAGTTTCAGTCCCACACACTCTCTCACATTAACAAGGGAGAAAAGAGAGAAAAAAGGAAGGATGACGGCCAGTTTGTCGCAGCTGTGGGTGCAAATGTGAATGAAGAAAGAGGAAACCTCAGTCATTGGGTTTTACCACATTGCAACCTCTCCCTGCTCGCTGCTGCGTCTTCCTCACTAGTCACACTTCAGAAAATCCAGAACTCTTTGACTCTCTGACATGGAGTCTCCCACCAAAGAGATCGAGGAGTTTGAAAGCACTGCCCTGAAGTACCTGCAGCCGGAACAGATTGAAAAGATTTGGCTCAGGCTCCGGGGACTGTGAGTATATCCACTTTTATTATTTTCAACAAGGGTGTGTGTGTGTGTTTATGCGTAAGCTAGGTTTTTTATATTTACAAGTGTATTTATCTGTAATAGCTTTAATATAAACATACAAATAGGAGTCAAGAAAATGCTTGTCATAATAAAATCTACATCTCACACTGGTTGTGTTTACAGCATGTATAAGTTGCATTGTGTGTGTGCGTGTGCGTGTGCGGGTGTGCATGTGCGTGTGTGCGTGTGCGTGTGTGTTTCTATCAGAGAGAAAGAACCAAGGATAGATTGATTGAGTGAAACCCTAAAAGAGCCTCAAACCAAACAGCTCTGTGCTACTTCCTTTGAACTATTTTGAATGTGTTGTTTTACCTTATTATACAGCTGAAGTGTTAACTGAGCGAGTGTGTTTCTCACTTGCACCCATATTGCATTTTTATTCAACTTTACTTTTTTTTGGCTCCCATGCACAAGAATGTTTTAAAGAGACAAGGACATTATGAAGTTTTGGTGGTCTCCACATGCCAGATAGCCTTTTAACACCTGTTGTCCTGTCCATTTTGAGTTTCATAATGGATGTTTCAATTTCAATAATGAACAAACATATCCTCCATAGACTTAGTTCTACCAATCTTTTGCCTCTTTTGTACCCATACTGTCTCTTTAAATAATACAAAAGTCTCCTCAAGCCTCACATTTCTTTCTTCTTTCTCTCTTACAACACCCAATAATATATTACTTGCTCACATCCACCAAACAATCAACACCTCTATGACCTTTTGCCCTTAGAGAGAGCCACGCGCGTTGGATCTGCAAGTTGAAGTTGAAGTTTTTTCTTTTCCAATTTCAGTTCTTTGTTACTCAGCAGTGGGGAGGGGGTGGTAGTTATGCTAGGAGGGTGGTGTTTAGTAAATAATCTTTAATGTTACTGCAGTTTCCCGCCTTACAACAGACAAGGACTAAATAGACCATTTCATCGGGCTGCAGTCATTCTACCAGCCTTGCTCCCATCTCCTCGTCACTCTATTTTATTTGCTTTTTTAAAGTTATTTTCATGTCATGATATTGCCATTGTTCCGTGATTAGTCATTGTTTCTCTTTCTTCTGTGTCAAAAGCTCGATGTGTCGGTCCCTCCATGTCCCTCCACCATCATCCTCTGCCACATTTACTTTCCTCGGCTGACTTCATTGTCTCTTCCATTTGTTCACCCTTGTAAATCCCCTATCATAACCATCTGTCTTTTTAGATATTTGATGGATAGTGAGTCAGATGAATGTAACGGGGGCCCAGGCCATTTTTCTTTTTTTTTTTCATCACGACTATGGTGCAGTCTACTGGGTGCTCTGAGGGCTCCTGTTGCGTGTCAGAGATCACATTAGCCTTTAATCTCACAAAGAGCTTCCACCAGAAGAGAGGGAGCTCCAACTGACAGGCATCCACCACATATGTTGTGTGTTTCATAGGGAGATGTTGACAATATGCAGTATATGACTGTGTTTGTGTGATTGGGAAAGGTTGACTCTGCATGTGCTCGAATGGATGTTATAGATTGGAAGTGTATTTGGCAGCTTAGTGACATTTACTGTATGTGCTTCCAGCTTATCCCAGGTGATTTAGCAGTTGTATGATTTGTGTCTGTGCAGGCAGTGTGTATAAGTGCTTGTGTTGGATGGCCATCACAGCACTCTCTCTGGCACCATGTACTCCACAGAGTACACCAATCATCATGCATAGATAGAGAGAACATTTGCTTTGCACAGTTTTCCAGCAGCTTCACCTTGAATAAAGCCTGGTGGCATCCACTGATCAAGGCATGAACAACGTGTTGTATATAATTACTTACCTCAGACAAATGGGCCCATTTATGTTTTTCCATCAGTGAAAAAAATCCATTGGATTTCCATTGATAAATTGGATCTCTGCAACACACCCAACCTCTTTGTCACCCACTGATTGATAGAAATCAATGAATTATTAATCACTCGATGAACAGTTCATCACAGAGAGCTCCCTTAAGGGATGGGCAACTCATATTTGGTCCAAGGTGGATCAAGGTGGACAGATGACTGCTTTGCACTGACTAAAATAAAATAAGATAATCCAAAACTAACAAGCTGCTGTTAGCCATTCAGCCATCTACTTAAAAACGCCCACACATTTACTTTAAAAGGGTAACATGTTGCGTCTCTGTGACCTTTATAATTACAATAAATCCTGGAATTTCCATGACCCCTTTCAACCCACATCATCATTATGCCGAGGACATTGCATTAAAGCCTTCTAATTAGGAGACGCTCTATGTTGTCGATACACACACACTTTAGACGTAAAGCAAGCTCATGGGGAGGAGGTGAGGAGAATAGGAAATGTCTATACATATTTTCCTTCCTGACCTTTTTCTTTTTTATCCCTATGTATCTGCTTCTTGTGTGCTTTTGTTATATTTTTTCTTCTCTTACCGTAAAACCCCTCTTTTTTTTTTTGATAATCTACTCTTTGAAACTCCCAACAAGCTCTAAGAAGCCCATATGACTGTGTCTCTTTCATTTTAATTGCATGATGGGCCCCAAGTGATCGATTTACTCTTTTTCCCCACTAGACGTGAGGGGGCTCTTAACATACTGTATCTTTACAGGGAAAAACTGTCTTAGTTTGCAGCAGGGGCGATTCTAGGATCAGACACTTAGGGGGGCTAAGCCCCTAATGAGAATGGAACACGGATACAGTGCCTTGCAAAAGTGTTAACCCCCCTGCTAAATCAGTAGTTTCACTGAATAACAATGACTATATGTATTTATTATTGTAACAGAGAATAAAGGAAAAATATTGAATATATGAAATAACTAGACACTATATGGACTACCAGAATAAAAGGAAATGATGATGAGGTGTAAACAATAAATAAATCCAAATAAAACATTCCTTGACTGGGTTACAGGTGCAAAGCATTGGCGACAGCAACACAAGATAGTTGTTTCTCTGAACATGTCATTGTTTGCCCCCTGTAACTAACAGACATGTGGGCAAACTCTAACTTAATGCCGTATATAAAAAAAAAATAAATAATTTAATTTAATTTTTAGGGGGGGCTGAGATGAAATTTAGAGGGGCTTGAGCTTAAAAGGGTCTAAAATCTCCACTGGCTTGCTGTTTTACATTGAGCTTCAGGAAAGATTGATTCAGTAAATGATTGCGATAGAAATCAAGCTAAGTGCTGTGAATTTGGCCTGACTGGAATTTAAATAGATTTTTGTGGGCAAACTAGAGTGGGTCCACCCTTCCCTCCACTTCGCTATTATGAGTGCCTTAAGTGTGCGTGTGTGTGAGTGCGTGCATGCGTGTGTGTGTGTATTCAGCTTTAGAGCCACAGTATTATCTCTTCATAGAGGTGTTGGTATGTTTGAAGCCAAATGTTAGGGTGAGTGAAAGTAGTGTTTTAATATTTAATGTTTAATGTATGTTTGTGTATGTGTGTAGTCAAGTAGGTAGGATGTCAGGGGGTGGTGTGTGGCTGCATGTGTTTATGCATATCATTATACTTCTCTTAAATGCCTCATCTACATAAGTGATTGTAAGCATGAGGAAAGGAAACAACCAGTGTAATTAAGGGAACTTCACTTATTTACATATAATTGCTATAAATCTATATATTTAGTATAGTATAATTCTCCTGGTTTCTTATTTTTATTTTTTGGGACATAGTCTGGTGTTGAAGGCACATTGGCACTCAAGCAATAACAGTTTTGAATTCTTACCTCAAACATCTCTTACTTGTTACGGCGAGGTTTGCTCTTTGACTTGGAACGAGTGTTCTAAGTCAGAGTCGCCAAACGTATTGCTCATTTCAACATGCATGAGTAGGATATATTTTATCATTAGCATAACCATTGCCTAAAAAAGGCCACCAGTTCCAATCCGTTTATGGAGAAATTTAATACAGAAAAGTGTTACCAAAAACAAAAAAGACTGTGACCGAAATAAAGAATAAATATTTTGACTTGGAGTTAGATTGTTAGGAAACGTCTTTAAAAAGCAAATTGGTCCATGACCTAGAAAGGAAACGGTCACAGCGATGTGACGGAACAAGATACCGCTGGTAATGTTACGCTCTCAAGTGCACCAGAGCTTTATACTGGACAGCAACCTGCTTAACAACCCTGAGGCAGCTTTTGTGTGTAGAGATCTTTTTCCAAACAACTGAACTGTAAAATTTGCTTTGCCAAAACATATGCCAATAATATTGTAATAAACTTCTCAAACTTCTCACTAAACTGGCAAGCTATGATGATAATGATATGGTGAGCATATGAATTTTTTAATAAATTTCATGTTGCATAACATTTATTTGTATTTCAGTATCATAGGTTAATTTCAAATGAATTCAAATTAAGGCATTCTGATTCTTTGTGATTCAAACCAGGGTTTGTTTTTTTCCTGTGAAGAAAGGCAGACTATCCGCACGTCTTATAAGAAAATAAATTCTTTGGAATCACTTGCATTTGCCATGAGTGAATTGGTCCGTACGAATGCTTTTTGCAGATGGCCCAGTGGGTTTTATTTCTGTCTAAAAGTAAATCCAAGACTAACATATCAATCAATTCCTCACTATCCTCATGTTTGTTTTTTCTCTCAGGCGCAAGTACAAGAAAACGTCCCAGAGGTAAGACTTGCTGCAGGGACACTGGACCTCCTCCTCCTCCTCCTCCTCCTCCTCCTCGTCCTCCTCCTCCTCCTCCTCCTCCTTCTCCTTCTTCATCTTACCATCTGCTCCTTCTCCATCTTCTCTTCCAATCTCCTCTTTTCCCCTGATTTCTGGATTTCCTCCCACTTTCCTACATTCCTGGGCCTACTTTTACCATTTTTTTCTTTCCTTATTATTCATTGTTGCTTGTCTTGCAAAGCACTTTGCAGCTCTGTTATGACAGTTTAATTTGAATAAAAGTTGTTATTAATATAAGTGCTATATGATTAGTATCATTATTATTGCCTCCTTGCATCCACCATCATTCCTGAGAGGCATTCCAGAAATTCAACACTCATTGTTGAATATGCATTTATAAATACTTTATCTGGTGCTTTCTCTCTTGTATTGAAACAAATGTCAACTCATTGTCATGACTACATAACTAGCAACCTAGTGGACAGAAATTATGGGCACACAGTTCTTTTAGAACTATAGACAACTCAGAACTTTGAAGCTTGACGAACAACTTAAGTGCCATGCACGTTATCTTCTCTATTATGAAACTCTCATTTGTTTAGTTCTGTTGGAGATGCTCAGGGGAAATCAGGCTCTCTCCATTAACTGGGACTTGTATGCATGTATTTACATGCATGAAATCAAGGATTCATTGATGTCACTGGATATATGGGTTATGTAGAGTTAAGTATCATTTGTAAAAGATGTTTCTGTATTGATCTGAAACATGCAAACTTAACTCTTTAAAATTGGGTCACAAACATATTGCTTACTTTACTAAGTAATTTTCTAACACAACTCTTCACTGTAGTTTTAAGCAAACATTTCTCAAACAGTTGTAAACAGTGCATTTGTCAGGGACTATTTTGGGTCCTATATTGTTACACATTTGGTGCTCTAGAATGTATTTACAGCAGCAGGAAGGTGTATGTGGATTGACTTAAAAATAAACAACACTGTTCATGTTCATCATAATGAAGTCAAATGTCACAACAGTTTGACTCCACAATGGAGCTCTGTGGCACAGAGGAATAAGCTCTTTTGCTATACCAGCACTTGATAGTAGGATCAATACATTGTTCATTCTTGTCTTTCTCATGGGGTTTTTGATAAGAAAAACAATACAGAATACCACAAGCTGTATCCTAATTTAACATAACCTCCAACCATGCATATTCATAATTTTCACATGTGAGCATTTTGGACTATTTAGGACAAAAGAATGTTTATTTCTACATGCAATACACCACTTCTCTTCTGTTGTGTGAACTCTGTGAATAGGAAATTGTAGGTGCTCCATGAATGAATCTCATATTAAAAATAGGTTGCTGTAGTGCTGCACTAATGCGGCTTCCTATGAACTGTGGGATTGCCGCACAGTTGGAATAATTGAGCGAAACTCTTCTCATGCTACTTATTGACACAGTGTGTGGTCATTGGATTGGTGTAGAGCTAGCTGTTGGAAACTCTCCTTCTCCCTGTCTCTCTCACTCTTTCTGCTGGGTGGGTGAGTTCCTGTGTGGAGGAGATGGGTGATTGACAGCTCCATATGTGTCTGTGTAATTACGGCCGGGCTAATTGGCAGAGAGGAACACTGGGACATTGTCATTACTGACACACGAGTCCAAACCCTCACACATGCAGATGGAGAGATGGGGAGAGGAGTGTTTGTGTGGAAAGGGAGTTAAGAGATGCAAGAAAGGCTGTAAAGAAAGGGAACATGGTACGTTTAGGTCTTTGTTTGTGTGTTTTATGTGGGTTTGGAAACCGTTTGCCTGTTACAATTTTGGTTATCGTTTTAATCACATGGTCACTATTGGCCTTTTTAACAATTTCCAGTTTTCTATGCTCCGCCCCCCTTTGGTAACTGTTGCTATGCCTGTCAAACCATTCTCGCCACAACACATACCGGTTGCTGATTTAGGCTACCCCTCTATATTATAAGTCATTTTTTACAATTACCAGTCCATGACTTCAAACAGAGGAAGACAAAAGCAGGCTTTTTTGATTCTAGCCTGTGACCGTTGATTTTGAAATGGCGTCGCTGGAAGATTTTATCAGATGTAGCTAGCTAGCTAAGTATGCTAACATCAGCTCTATTAATTGTTTGAAACCGCTGCCTCTGGGTGACTTCTTTTAAAATGAGAATCCTTTACCAGAATGTCTAAAATATGCACTTGATGGCTACATACATGATATTTTGATATAAGATGGAGGCTAAAGCTGCATGTCCAAGCAAATAGTCTGCAACCTTACTGGTTGATGATCCACGTAAAGACAAAACAGCATTTCTAGCCTTAGTATTAAATAGAGAAATATATCAGACTATGTTTGAGTTCTAACATATCCAAAACTTTCCACGTCCAAGGATTTCTCTGGTGCCGGCAGAAATTCCGCATGATGTCCCTCTTTTTGGCCAGATGTCCGTTACCGTCCGCTCTCTTTGTGTTGGCATTCTAAACTCTGATGGATTTATGAGGACTATGGTTAACTGCTCCTCAGATCTCTGCAGGGTAAATCCAGACAGTTAGCTAGACTATCTGTCCAATCTGAGTTTTCTGTTGCACGACTAAAACAACCTTTGAATGTACACATACTCCACCAAAACAAGTTTCTTCCCGTGGCTATTTGGCAGAGCCTCCTTTGCAGCTCTGTGGAGGTAGATCTGGCAATGCAAGACTACATAATTTTCTAATTTCTAATTTAATTTCTAACATATCCCTGTCTGGATCCTTACTTTAAACATTTGCAACAAGACTAAGGTTATCATAGTTTTACTGCTACGTTATGTGAATGCTAATGTTATCCTAGCTCTTGGCCTTGGAAGTAACGCCAGAGGCAATTTAGAACTGAGGCGCCCCTAATGAAAGTAGTTTCCTGTATCGGTGTCACGTGGGCTCCGCCACTTCCACCCCTCTTTAGGAGACCAGTGGCATGTTCTGAGTGTATTGATTCCAAATAGTGCAAGTAAGTGTGAACACAGATAATGACCGATTATTTTGCCCCACAGTACCCAAAGTAAAAATTTGACCCATTCTTCACAAGTCACATACAGTATCTTCTGAACATTCTGACACTAAAATTGCGTTTTTCAGATAGACACATCAGGAGAAAATGAACTTGCTCAAGACCTGTTTCTGTCTCAGGACCAAACTCTTGCGAGATCTGGCAACACAGAAAAAGCTTACATAAACTTATGTTTGTGAACACTCTAACAAAGCAATGCTTAATATGTCTTTTAGCTGTGTAAATATCTAATGTTAGCAAAAGGAAATATAAATAAATTATACAAAAACCTTTTATGGATCCACACAATGTTTACTACACTTTAAAACGCAGCCCGCCCATTTAGGAGACAGGATGTGTGTACCGTTTCATACCATTGGCGCTGCTTGAAATGCGCTATCTTCAGTATAGAGGATCTTTGGTAACGCTGGGTTAGGTTGCTATGGTAGCTAGTAAGCTAGTTAGCCAGACATGCTAACATTTGCAGTTTACATTGGGTTGGAGCAGACAAACAAATTCTTTAAATTACTCCTTGCACTTTTGCTTTTGTCTTTGTAAAGGCTAAAAGAAGACATTAAAACCTGCTTTTGCCACATCCACATGTCCAAAGCTATGAAGTGAAGAAATCAAAGCTGAACAAACTTGCCATGCCTAGTTATGGTTGCTAAGCTTTGATTGGGCAATCGTTTAGGAAATGGGTTGGGTGAACAATCGATTCAAAATGTGTCACGTCTTTGACATATCTCGGCTTAATCTCTTGCTTCTGAATGTGCCAGAGCAAATTGATTCAATCCACTGGCAAATAAAAAAGCGCTGAGAACTTCTGTTAAGTTTACAAAAAAAGGCATTGATCATCCAAGCACCAGCACTTACAGTGATTGTTCATCAACAAAGCAACATGCAGATGGTTTGTGTGTCTCTTTGTATTCCCTGACAGGCGCTGCCTGAATACTGCACTAAATGAAACAGGCTTTTACTTAAGCCTGTAAATATGCTACGGTCACTCCTTGTAGCCCAGCTTTTTAAGTGTTTTCCAATCTGATCCAGGCAAGCCTGCAGCCTTAAATGGACTTATGTTTGCCTACTCAGTTGCTAACTGTGTTAAGAGTGTGTGTCTGTGTGTTTATGTGAGTTTTTTTTTGTCTCCTTTCTCTCCAACTGCTGCTGTGTTTGTTTCTTAATGAAGCATTGGAAGCTTTGCATACATGTTTTCAATGGCAGTATTAACTCAGGCGTCCACAGCCTGGTCTCCTCCACTTTGCTCTAGTAAATATGTGTTTGTGCGAGACAGAAGTTTTGAGATTAAGAGCAGTGTGTCTATTCGGTGTCTTGGTGCTTAAACCTGTCATGTATTTCAAAGCTGCTTTTGTGTCTTTTTTTGTGTCATTCCAAGTCTCAAGGTAGCTGAGATAAATCTAATCTAATCTAAATCTCAGGTTAGTCTCAATTCTACAGCTCTGCATCTATACTTCATTGCATTAAAAGTACAGGTTTGCAAGAGATGTCTAACAAAACCTTTTCATTTTAGTTTTTTTAGTTTCTTATTTTATTAGAAAAGGATGTTCTGGTTTCTCTCCATTACATACTATAATACTAACTGACTTTTGGCGATCTAAAGGCCAAGTAGGAGGCATATGTCTTTTTTACCCCATTGTCTAAAAAAACTGTAAGATAGGAGGTAATTCTTGTTTTCTTTTCTGATGGAAGTGATTGAAGAAAGTGCTACATACAGAAAGAGATAAACATGTCTGTA
>NC_048418.1:12500320-12540129 GCF_013103735.1 Etheostoma cragini
GAATATTGTCCCTTATGAGGTCATAAGGATCAAGGTTACCTCCCCTTTCTCTGCTTTGCCCGCCCATGAGAATTAAGCCTCATGGCTTTCAAATGAGCAAAGTGGCATTTGGTCAAGGCCACACCTACACTCTCCACCTCCACCTTTTATGATATAAAACTAAGGAGTTTGTTTCTTGGTTTCAGTCTGTGGGTGCGTTGACAGAGAGCAGTCCAGCTGAGCAAGCTCAAGACCTCAATTTCAGCCATTAATGACTCGCTGTTTCTTCTGTAATTGTTTTGATGAGTTGTGGCTTTTTTTTTGCTACAAAAATTTTCACGTTGTTTAGTGAACATTTTGTGTGTGTTTTAACCTAATGCATTAAAAAAAACCTATTGTTGTGATTTTGTGTTTCATTGTCTTGCTGTGGGTTACAGAACAGATACACTAATGATTATGCCTCTCTTGCTGTTTCTTTGCTCCCTCTGACTTCTCTTCTCCTCCTTCTTCCTCCCTTCACCCCATCTCCTTGTATCTTCTACTACCTGATGATTAGAGGGGTTAATTGCCTGGCTCAATTGGATCTTCACGCTTTGGCTAATTACATTCTTGTCAACCAATATTTTTTCTTTTTCTTTTTCTTTTTCCTTCCCCTCCACTCCACATCAGGTGTTCCTTTCTTTTCCAAGGTAACCGCCTCAGTTAGCATGATTCACAGTTTTCTAAACCAGGCAGGTGCTAAAAGACACCCTTTAGTTTGTGCATTGGAACACATGCACTTTCACATTCTCTGATTCACAACACACAACTATTTCACAGACATATGCAACATAGAAAAATCCCTGCTTGGATATACTGAAGTGTGATGGATTTCCCGTTCATGCCAAACAATACCCATCAATAGCTGCACACAATGGGCCAAATTACTTTGAAACTATTTAGTTTTCTTTGCTTATCATAAAGTTACTTTAAAAGAGTGCATGCAGAAGCACTGTATTTTAGTTATACAGCAAAGGCCTTCTACCCAGATTATTTTCTCTCTTGAATACCTCAGAAGTACATTATTTAGCTAAGTGTATTGCTAGTCTGAAGATTGATTACGAAGACCTAAATGATTAGCTTTTATCCTAAGTTGAGGCTATGGCAGAGATGAGAGCAGAAACTTCACACAAGGCTTACACTTCCTGCTGCCTGTAGCAGATAATATTGCAGATTTATGGTGCATATTGTCTCCTTAATCTGGTTGTTTATATCCATCCTTCCTCCAACCCCCCTGCCGCTTTATCCCATCTCTGCCCTGGTCCCTGCTTACCGTTTGTCCAAAGGGTATTACCCCGAGTAGACAAAGAGATAGAGCAGCAATGTGTGACTATTTCTTAGTGTCAGTTTGCATATTTCAGAGTGAGTAAAAATATTAGTTCACACTGTGTGAGAATGCAAAAAATAGACATCAACCTGTGGTGTTTTGAATGCTCAATGTGTGTACTCATGTGTGATGACTAGCAGCCATCAGTGTGTGTGTTTGTGTTATACTGTGTGTACATTTCTTTCCATTCAGCTATCTATCATCTCACCTCATTCATCTTCAGCTGCAGTCATTTGGGTCCTAGTGGGAGTTGCAGACATATAGTGTATTCACATACCTTCTGTGGCCCACAGCCTCTGTCATAACCAATGTGAAAGACTATGTCTGCAAAATAGGTTTCCCCTGCTAAAGCAGGAGATGGATAAAGGCAAAAAGAATGCATAAGATTGATCTAGGTAATATGTATGTATACGGAGCTTTCCTGTGCTTTCAAAGGAAGTTGGTGGAGTATGGGAATGAGCTCTGAGTGATCTTGAATGACCAGAACTTGGAAGAAGTTAGATACAGCCACATTTATGCTGTGCTGATAACCTTGATTGTGTTTGGCGGCCACATTTTTTGTGTGAATTGAGTACTACATTTATGTACCGCATCGGAGCTGTAGGTAGTTAGGATATATGTAGGGCGTACATGCAGACACCAGAAAAAACAAGCATCCTGAGTCACGGATGTGGTTATGTTTGGGTAACAAAAATAGTTAAGGTTAGGGAAAATTATATCATAGTTTTGGTTAAATGCTAATAAAGGTTTCTCAACTCTGCACACTTTAATCCATTGCTGCAAGCAGCTTAACTAACCATGAAAAAAATGCGTAAAGCTACAGTTACCACAAGCGGATAAGATTGCATATCAATTTTGCAACCTGTTAAATATACATTCCCTCATGTTAATAGAAAATGAATTGAATGAAGTCAATTTTAATCAGAGTATTGATTGTTTGAACCCCCTCATATAAATGTAGTTTCTATTTCAGTAGACAGGGTTGCAGTTAAACACATTTTCATGCAGTATATCACTGGATGTGAAGCCCTGGTTCATGTGTATGGAAATCATTTGGGGGAATTTGTTGTAGGGGCATAGAAATGGTGGGGCAAAGTGTAATTCAACTGAATTATTCTTTCCAACTAGAAATAGCATTTCCTGCAGAAAAACGCCTGTGAATTCTGAAAAGCTAAATTGCTAAAGCTAAACTAGATTGCTGGCTTTAATGCGTAAGAAGGGAAAGCAGTGAGAATACCTGGATAAGTGGGAATGGTTTAAATTACTATACATTTTAAAATCAATGTAATGTATGGAACAAAAGTGGAATAATTTAATGTTTTCTGAAAACCTATTGCTACACTTAATTGCTAGCTTCAATGTGTAAGAAAATATGAAGTTGTAGGGAAATGTGCAAAAGTAGAAATGGTCTAAGTAATGTGAATGTCTTTAACAAGTTGAATAATACCATTAAGATGATTTTCCAAGGCTTGCTACTCTAGTGATGTCATCACCCACTAAGTCAAGCAATACTCACCCCATTATAAGCAAAGAAAAAGTTGAAAATTTCCCATCATGTTCTTAAAGAGCTGAATATTTTGATATTTTAATGATTTGTAGCTGGACATCAGAGGTGTCAAGTAATGAATTACAAATACCTTACTTAAGTAGAAATTTTGGGTATCTATACTTTACTGGAGTAATTCTTTCACAGCAGACTTTTTACTTCTACTACTTACAAACAATTATCTGTACTTTCTACTCCTTACATTTAAAAAATATTGCCTTGTTACTCTTATTTCAGTTTGGCTTTGCTTGTCATTGTTCAAAAAAACAAAAAATCTATCCACTTAAATCGCGCCCTCCGCACAGAGTAAATTTGATTGTGGTATTTGTACGCAATCCATCGCACGTGCACATGACACATATCACGTCACACTCCAGCAAGGAAATAGCAGACGTATGCAGCCTAGTACGAAGATGTCAGTGGCTTAAGTGAAATGTCCCAACCAAGCACCAGCGAGGAGATTGGTAGCCAGGAAGACCAGCCAACCTTTACATCCCTGGCCTTACCTGGAAGACTTTTTCAAAATGGTTGGATGCAAAAACAACTCCTTTCGAATGCAATGCAAGCTCTGCGCACACAAGTACCACGAGCTACTTGCTTCCAAAACTCGCCGTCTAATTTGAAAAAGAATATTGATATTATTTTTTTTGTCCCTTACGTTACTTTTACTATTATACTTTCAGTAGTTTTGTAACCAGTAATTTTACACTTTTACTGAAAGTAAAAAGCTTAAATTGATACTTCAACTTCTACAGAAGTCTATTTAAATCCTAGTATCTATACTTCGGCCTGAGTAATGAATGTGAATACTTTTGACACCTCTGTTGGATGTATGCAGAAGTTAGAGGCGACCAAAGAAAGAGAGATCTGATAACACTACTGTGAATACTGCTGAATCAGCATTTACACGATTAAACTAAACATTGTGTTGTTCAATCATTGTAGTAGCATATTTATTGCAGGGTTTGTGTTATCTTCTACTTTAAACTGGCTATAATCAATATTTCCATAGAAATTTATCAAATAAAATGTGAAAGGTAGTGATGAACCTAATTATCTCCAAACTCTGCAGCTCCGCTTGGCTTTACAGAGCTTTATAGCTCCAGAGTTTCTTTATTTCACTCTCACAGCTGTCATAGTGTTGTGTTCAGACAATTAGGGATGTGGTCTTTTGCTCTTTGTTGCTGCTTAGCTGTTATGTAAACGGAGGACAGTGAAGGTTTTGGCATAGTAAAGTGAAAAATGTTGTCTGTCAATTGGTAGAAAGCCCTTTTTCTCAAACAGGAAAAGATTGATAATTACTTTAGTTGTGTGCTTTTGTTTGTGTGTAAGTGAGAATGACATGTTTGCACACATTCATCATACCGGCTTTTCTGTGTAAATTGCTTTGTAAAAATGTGACTAGAAACTACTGGTGTTTGCTTTGATGTTACTTTAGCAGGAATGCTGTGAATCGCAGCTGTGACGCAGTCAGGTCTCTGCTTTCTGTCACAGTTTTTTTCATTCTTTTTTTGGACATGCTGGACTAAACATCCTCTCCTAAAAATAAACAGTCAGCACAGTAGTTCACTTTTAGACAGTTAAATTCATGGGGACTTCACACTGTATGCCTCAAACGTATTGTACACTTCCTCAGTCATGTTTATTTATCCTGACACATATGGTATGGCTGATACACGTGTTAACACTGTAGGTTTTGGAGAGTTTTTAATTCAGGAGAATTACATTATTCTGAGTCACATTATGCTGCGTCACAAGATGATATGGAGATGATTAGATCCTTTTATGCTGGAGGTGGTTACATTTTAATAAATGAAAATAATGAAATACAATAAATGCATAATAACTTATTCAGATAAAGAATTGCTGTGCAACATTTGGATCATTCTATTACTAAAAAGATGCATAATTATTAAAATATAAACCAAACACAGCAGTTACAGTTTTAAAATTGTATGAAGCTTGTCAAGAGCCTTTTATGTAGTTAAAGTGAGTTAAATTCAATTAAATTTACACTGCTCATTAAGCATTAAGCAAGTATATGCAATATATGCAAACACATTTTTACTTAAGGTTATAACACACTAGTCGATACTAGGACAGGTGGTAATTAATGTATTTGACAACAATAATAACCTCCAATTTTTTAAATAGTTTATAAATGGGTTTAAAACTGCACACATGAAGACATGTTGAGCTTAAAGGTTCATTCTTCACCCTAGATATAGTAGTTTGACAAAAAAAGAACCTTAAGCCACTTCTTGTATCTTAGAAAGAAATAAACACTTAAAATGTGCCTATACAGGCTTAACATTATAGCCTAACCAATACTGGATTTTAAAGGCAGATACTAACATCGCAATCTGGGAGTTAAAAAAAATCGAAATTATTCTTTTTAACATAAACACATAACACAATCAAACAGTCTTGTATGCCTATAAATGCTAAATAGTGGCGGTTAGTATGAAATGTCACCAAGAAGACGAGTAGTGGGACGGTACTGGTACCATAGGGAGTTCAGTCACTCTTGGCCAATACAAATTATTGCATGTGACAAATACTATGGTGCAGAATGAATCATGTATTTTCCCTATTTTTACCCACCATTGCAAATGGACACACAAACCATAGGACCAGTCTTATATACTATCAAATTGTCCTAACTTTTATTTTTTTTGCAATCCCAGATACAGGACAATACACGACTAACAGATTTTTTTTTAAAGCATTTAATGTTCAGTTAATTTTAAAGATTTAAACGGTTTGTGTGCATAGACGTTTAGGGGGGTCTACCATAGCACACTCTTCATTAGCAATGCCTCTCATCAAACTGGTGTCTAACTGAGACCTCATTTCCCAGTCCTACAATCTAAAGTAAATAAGTGGCCGGCGAGCTCAACAGCCCTCTCATCTCCACACTATTGTTTGTTTATGCTGAACATTGTGAAGCTTAATTGAGTCATAAAAGAAATGTTAATTTGAAAAGTGTGGTATTTGATGGAGATATTTGGTGTCTCTAGATGCCTTGAGGGATAGTTAGGTGTTGGTGGAATGCCTTTTTCTTCTCTACCACTCTAAACATCTAAAAATGTAAATGAAAAAAGGATCCGAAACCAGCTTTTTGTAACCAAGATACAATCAGAGACTTACACCTGCATATATTATCTTTAGTAAAACAGGAAAGTCATTTTTAGTTTTTGCAAAGTAAAAGCATTTAAGCAATGTGAAATGGTCTAGACTTTAATTCTGTGGCATGGCAATTTATCAGTTGTTGTTCATCAGTTGTCTTGCAAACTCATCACCAACCACTGAAGGAGGCACCATTTGTGTTTTCTTTTAGTACCAATTCCATAATGTTAAAATGAACTCATACACTATAGAGCTGCTACACGTCTTCCTTTTCTAAAAATTTGAATACTGTTGCTTGCTTTTCGGGTGCCGTTTATTGCTACCATTACATTTTGGGTAAAATACTAGTGGGGGGGAATCTCTTCCAAAGTGTTTTGCTGTCTTTTGCATCCTATCATGGCAGTATGTGAAATTGTCATTGCAAAGTTGCGTTATTTAATCTATTGATTTTTGGGAGAAAGGGAGGTTGGTCGGGTGGTGACCGGCTCAAACAACACAGGACTTTAACTCCGGGGATTGTGTCCTGCGTGTTGCAGTGGCCTTTATCTTTCCCTTGTGCCCAGCATTTAGCGTTTCATATCCCCGTTTGTTGATAGAACAGCCCAGCATCATGGCAGTTTATGAAATGGTCACGTTCGAAATTTGTTACATGTACATGTAATAAACGTGAATATTGTGACACAAATTAATAAATCAAAATTACGTGACCATTTAACAAACTGACGTGAGACAGGGTTGTCTTTTGCACCATGTTAACACACTGTAGGTATTTTCTGGACCCAAAGTAAATGTCACGAATTACATTTGTAGTTTTTGCACTTTGGGTACCTGCCTCTTGTATTTTTATTTCCTTACCCTAGTAAAGGATCACCCAGATTGACTGTACACACCCTCAGAGAATAGTTCTAAACCTTTCACTCACTAACCGAATAGCTAGGTACAAGATCAAGAAAAAGTACTCGACTCAAAGCGCAACATGTATTGTGGCAACATCGCACGGTTTTCTTGAGGGCAATATATTGATGGATATCTTCCTGTATCATTATTAAATGACGGTGGAATCTAAAGAAAATATACAGTTTACTCTCATGCATACCTGATTACAGTGTAGGAAAACAACTAATTAAATGTTTCTAAACTATACTTAAATACTATTTGGAGTAACTTGTACTTTACTGGCAATTATGTTATGTAAATTTGTGTGTTGTCCGCATAACTATGGTAACTTATTTTGTTGTTTTCCATAATCTGAGCCAGTGGAAGCATGTAGATGTTAAACAGAAGAGGCCCCAGAATGGAGCCTTGGGGAACTCCGCACGTCATATTTGTATCCTTGGATGTATAATTACCTATTGTCACAAAGTAGTCTCTATTCTGTAAGGAAGATTCAAACCAGTTTAGTACTGAGCCAGAAAGGCCAACCCAGTTTTCCAATTGGTCTAGTAATATGTCATGGTCGACCGTGTCAAATGCAGCACTGAGATCAAGTAATACTAAGACTGTAGTTTTGCCACTATCTGTGTTAAAGTGGATGTCATTAAAGACTTGGACAAGAGCTGTCTCAGTGCTGTGGTGTGGTCAGAAACCTGACTGAAAGGTATCAAAACAGTTTTTTAGTGACAAGAAATGGTTGTGGAAAAACCTATTTTTCAATGATTTTACTTAAAAACGGAAGGTTTGATATTGGCCTACAGTTGCTCATTAGTGATGTGTTTTCAGGGCCTGTGGAAAGATACATGAAAGAGGAGATGTGTTCCCAATCTGTAGAAGATCAGAAGCCAAACAATTCAAAACATTCTTGAAAACACCCGTTGGTAGAATATCAAGGCAACAGGAGGAGGTTTTCAAATGTTGTATAATGTCTTCCAGGATTTTATAGCTGATCGAATGAAATTCTGTCATATTGGAACTAGTTTTGCTTGAACACTGTGACAACACATATCCAGTACTAAAAAAAATATAATCAACAAAGAAATGATGGAAGTACAAGAATGATGGAGTGAAAACTGAAACTTCACAGGAGCTGTTTTGTTTGATGACAATGATTGAATGATTGAACTACTCTATTAATTATTAATATATTATTTTGTAGAAAAGTGAATATTGAAACTTTATTGACAAAAATCTGTATGTTCTACCCTCAATATTAACAGTCTATGGTTCTACTTTGGTTACATTTTCCTATTCTCTACGGAGCTGGCAGTTTTGTTGAGAGCTCATAATGTGGTACTTTCCTGCATGTAGAGTACAGTGGGTGAATGTTTAGCTGTGTACATAATACCCAAGGACACATACACAACAAAGTCTTAATTCAAGAGGTATTTTTTTAAATTTTTATTTAATGCATTTTGTACAAAACCTCATCATACATTTGGTGTGATTCATAATTTACCAGTACCATTTATAAGATGTTCAAATGTTGAATGCCCATATGTGAGGCACTTCAGCTGGACTGAATAATGGTTCATTGGGAATAAATGCTGCGGTTGCAAGGTCTTTGCTGTGTTGTGCAATGTGGCCCATTGCCAAAGAAAGTGCACTCTGATGTCCTTGTTTGTCCAGGGGTTGAAGGACAGGGATGACCTCTCTCACCACAGCTTGTATTGATCCGTGTGTGTGTGTGTGTGTGTGTGTGTGTGTGTGTGTGTGTGTGTGTGTGAGTGCGCGGACGTGCGCGTGGCGTTTGAAAGACCAGGAAAGGACCGAAAACCGCTGCGTTATCATGTCGCCTTCTTCTCTCTTAATATATCACAATCTCTTCCTCTTTGTGTTTTAGAATTAACCAGCATTATCTCCACATGAGCATGCATATCTGTTCCCCTAATGGCACCATCAAGGTAATTCAGCTTAAAAGGATATGCCATACTGTTTCTGTGTTGATCTCATCATTAGAGTAACTCAGATGTAGCCATAGTTGGCTATCACTATGTCTGGATTTTAACCTCTGAATGATTGTTATAATGTTCCTGGCTGAGAGACAAACAGAATTGTATTAAACCTCTTTTAATTCATTAAATTGGCTGACTGACCTGTGTATGTGTGTGTGTGTGTGTGTGTGTGTGTGTGTGTGTGTGTGTGTGTGTGTGTGTGTGCGTGTGTGTGCGTGTGCGTGTGTGTGTTGTCCATCTACAAGTCACAGATACCATTGTTTTTTGCTTCAGGGATGGGATTATCTTCACAGTAGGTACAGTATAAGGTTATATCAACTCAACCCAACCCGCCTCTGTATCTATCAGTAACCTTCACTGTTCTCCATCTACTCTTCTCAGGGCATGAGATAATACACATAAATCACCCATGACAGGACAGTCAAAGTTGATGGTGATGGTACATTTTTACAAATGTTCCCAAGCTGGAACCTCCCTAAAGTCCCACTAAACGTTGAACCTTTTTACATTGTCCTAGGCTCATATATTCCTCTGCCGTGCTTATGTATGTATGTCCTGTTAAAAATGGAATGCATTCATTGTGTTGATTTCAAATGTCCAAATAAAAAAGCTTTCTTATGAGTATACACATACTATTTCAAATCAGCCTATTTCAGAATGTGCTCTGAGAAATTTGCCATTGACCCTGCCCTTCAATAGTATCACAGACTGGCTAGACATATTTATATTATTTGGAGTTCATTAAATACACCAAATTTGTCAACTTGGAGTTGGGATGTAGCATGGGGAACCAGATTAATCTGGCCAACGGAGATGCATATGTGTGACGTGAACGTGTCTCAAATTGGATTTTATGATTTGCGACACTTGACATGATAATTGTAGTTTCCCTGAAGAGCATTTCTTTAAACATAATATTTAAAATTGATCTAGTAATGTACCTTTTATTGTTTATTATACATGTGGTTTAATACCATTTAATCTTGTTTGTAATATACAATTTACAAAAGGTATTTACATCCTGCGAACGAGGGAAGTGAAGGCTGTTATTAGGGTGTTGCAAAGAATGAGGAGGGGACTGAGGGAGAAGAAGCGAGAAAAAGTGAGGGGAATACTGAAGAATATTTGTTAGATGAAGTGGGAATACATCTTATTCAGATGTTTTTTTTATTATGAAATACAATAATCCTTCTTTTAGGGAAAAAGAAAGATACAAAGGATTCATTAATGACAGAAAAAGGCCTTTTCAAGGCAAAAATTAGTTGGCAAGAGCAGAATATCACCCTTAATGCTTTTGAGTCCCTCTGTCAAGCCAGCAACTCCTTCCTCAAGCACACTGAGAAGCTCAATTGAAACACTGAAATGCTTAACCACAATGAAACCCTCGTACAACAATAATGCCCTCCACAGAGACACTTTTGCAACAGATCAGTGACCTCCACCACATAATGGCTTGGGCATACAATTTATAGATTACAATATAATCAAATGTCTGTTAAAATGGTGGACAAAGTCCTCCTGGAAGAGAAAAATATTTTAGCCCAGGAATTTAGCATGAAACTAAAGGCCTTGGAGGAAAAAGAGACACAGCTCCAGGTCATGGACAGCCTGGGAAAATAGCAGGTCGTGAGTTTTAATGATTTTGCCTGCAAGTATAAGGTTTAGGTGGCGCTTGCTGCCCCATGTGAAATGATATACAACGCTGGAGAGCAATAAAGGACAAAGGGTTTCCTTAAAGGAATACTTCCCCGTTTGTTAAAAAAGGGCTTACCACGGTCTCCCCTAGCAGTCTGTAGATAGGTGGGCCAACGCATTTTTTGTCTCAGTGCATGCATTGTTTTAGTACGTTGCAACACTGGCAGGGCTGCCGCTAGTTAGCTTAGTATGGAATCCTATGTTGCCAGTTAGCATGTTGTGAGTAAAGAAGCACTGCTATGCAGAGATATCACTTACATGCAAGCATTTGTATCAGCGAACGTCCTGTCTTCTGTGACAAACCATTGTCTGTCTGCATGTGATAGTTTTGTTTATATTGTGCTCTGCTTTATTTACTGCCAAGTCTTCACGTGTAATTGAGTTTTTTAATTGCTCTCAAAGTCATCTTCACTTTCCGCAGTCAGAGGGAATTTTTTTCCCACCCTTCAGTTGCAGTAGATTGGTTGTTGTTCTTGTGATAGTTGTTGTTGAAAGGTTTGAGTTTGCTGTGCTGACATGTGCTTGTCAGGTTGGAGAAAATCCATATACAGTATATATATTTGATTCATTAACTTAGCAGTAGCATTTGACAATGACAACACCTGCTGCTGGCATCAAGTGTGGTGCAAGCTAATCCATGCTGGAAAGATTCCTAAACATCTGATGGTGAAACCAGAGTGTTCCTGGGTTGATCACTATTCTTAGCAGAAGTTACATCTAAATATATAATTTGTTTTATTAGTGATAAATTATGCTTTTTAAACAATTAGTTCTGGGTTTGCCAAGTATGAATATTCTGTTTTTGGCGACACCTTACTTTCTATTGGTGTCATTACACACATTTGACTTTGGGTCGCTGCCAGATATTTCAACAGTTGTTTTTTTAAACTTTTGGTCACTGAGCATCATTAATTCAGCAGCTGGGGGTTAAGTGGTTTGCACAAGTGCACCCTGGTGTCAGTTTGGATTTGAGGAACCCCTTTTCAACTCTGTGACTCAATTTATCAGGATTTTAAGTAGTGAAATGTACACTGTGTGTGTGTGTGTGTGTGTGTGTGTGTGTGTGTGTGTGTGTGTGGTTGTGTTTTTGTGGTTGGCAGAGGCAGACAGACAGAATGTTTTTTTAAATCTCTAGCCTGCACTGCATGGCTCATCTACATAGGAATTCAAATCTTGTTTTACTTTATTAGATTGTTTTGAATTTCTGGCATTTAATGACCTTGTTACAAAGTGGGGAACACTAAATGAAGCGATAAAACATGACCAAACAAAACTGACAAATGCAGTTGCATAAGAGGCCCAGTTAAAACAGAAAACATTCGGAAGCCAGCAGTCCTGGCCTCAATCCCATTGAACACTTTTGGGATCAGCTTGGGTGTGCTGTCTGTGCCAGAGTTACCAACACAACCATGTTGGCTGACTTGCAACAAATGCTGGTTAAATAATGGGATGCCATCCCACAGCAGTGAGTGACCAGGCTGGTGACCACCATAAGGAGGAGGTGCCAGGGTGTGTATGGTTCTTCCACACACTACTGAGGCTCCTGTTTATAAAATAAATAAATTGTTAAATTGACAATATGTCTTGTTTCTTCAAACTTCAATCATCCAATCCACCAAACACCAAATGAGTCAATGGCAGAATAAGCTATTTGGCATTGGCAGAGAAGATTTGGCCCATTTTTCATGGGCGCAACCCACGTACTCAATTCTGCTACTCATCTCACAAATGCCTGTTCCTTACAAGTGGGGCAGCATTTGAAAGGGAACTAAACAGGCTTTCCAACGGTATAAGATTTATTGCCAAAAATCATTGTTACCACAGAGAAATAATCTAGCAAACACAAATTTCCTAAGTTCACTTTATTTCACCCGAAAAATACTTTTTACTTTTGCCTTTTTACATTTTACTTTGTCTTTAAGTCTAATATGGTTCACAACTCTGAACAATCAGCCACAACTTGGATTTGTCAGTGATTTGATAAGGTAGACAGCACCATTTAGTGGAAAAGAAATATTTGTGTCAAAATGTAATGGCCATAAAACATTTACTGTTTCAAACTTGGTACTCAGTGTCATTTTAAGTCAACAAACACGCAATCTGACAAGTTTACTTAGTGAGACTCATATCCACATACAATTTTTCTCTGCCTCTGTCTCTTATAGACCTGCGCTGGCCAGGGGATGCATTTTTTAATCTCTCTGGTTATGTAACTTGTTAAGGATTATGTTTACAGGGCTGGCACATGTCATGGGACAGAGCTTGTTTGACAGGACAGCTCTTATTGGAGGTATGGTCACTGGAGAGACATCAAGGAGAAGATTTGTATGTGAGATTACAGACACAGTGGTGTTTTTTTGTGTTATGGTGTTTGGTTTTTAATTCTTGTGTTTCATAGCTCTCAGAAACACAGCAGTGTATTCAGAGTGGACATTGTACTACACACACATATAGTAGCAGGAAAAATGTGTCATAATGTAGATAAATTGAATACACTGAAGAAAGACATACAATATGTTTCATAACTGTATATGTTTATCACTCCCCTGTGTTAAATGTTGGAGTGACAGGAGATTTAGCTTGGTGAGGTCAATTAGTGCAGTTGGGCTGTTTTGTGTCAGGCCACTGAACCTTGATTACACACCAAGGTTTCTGTAATTGCAAATATCTATCTTTTGCATTTTAACAAACTTGAGTTGCTGTGAGGTTGCGTGTTGAATGTTGTGCTGCTTCACTCTGCTGGCTTCGCTAATCAAGTAGCAGAGAGAATAATAGGCATATTATCTGTGTGCTGCAGTACCATTTCCAGCTATTTTATGCAAATTTGAACTACATGTTGCTGATTTTAGATAATGTACTCCCTGAACTTCCTACGAACAAAGGTTTCAGCCTTTTATGATTATTTTTTTATACAGATAAAGTCCAGTTTGATGTTATGTTTAGCACGCCCAAAGACCAATGTTTTTTTTAAATTTCTTACACTGATACTACACATTTGGTATACTTTAAATAACTGCTGACTAATTTCTAAATTATACCACAAGTTCTTAGTTGATTTCTAACCTTGCAGGCAACCAAAGGTTTGACTGCAGAGACTTAACACTTGTTTGAGATACATGATTATTGATAATCATTATTTAATAATGTATTTATGTCAAAGCTATCATTGTGTACCTGTAAGCATGGCAAGCACTTGTGTCTCTGGCAGCACAAGCTCTCTGTGATTGTGATGCAAAACAATACTTTTGTAACTGTAGATTTCAAAAACACTGTGCTGTGTTGCTCAAAAGCCATTAAAACAAAGGCAGATAATAGTACAGTCATTAGTGAGTCCATTAAATCCTTGATTATGCAATCCTGCAGTAATGTCTTCGTTCCAATGCACTCGCGATTTTTACTAGACGTTTTTTTGCTTCAATTTGACCTCCTCTCCTCTCTACACATTTTACCAACTTTAGCTAATTAATGGTGCGAGTCACCATCTTAAATGCCAATGTCTGCTTTTTCCCGTTTCATGCGTGTTTGGTGTTTATTATGGTTATTATGGTGTATTATTCACAGTTCTCTTGACCCTAATCCCCTTCCTACGATTTGCGTGCAATGATTGTTCCTTCATTTAGAAAAAAACAACGATAAACATCTGGTAATATTAATTAGCAATATACAACATAATTCCTTTGAGTCAGAGATAATAAAGTATATGTAACTTTTTTTAACTGCAACCCTTTAACCCATATCCACGTGCATTGACTGAACCACCTGCATGTGTCCGAATTCTAGGGGTTGGAACACCATGAACATACTGGTAAATTGACAGAGTCCGCTGACACTGTTTTAAATTACCCGCAAGTAACGTGTATTCCTTATACACCAGGTAATTGTTAAATATCCCGCCTTTGAGTATTTTCCAACCAGATGGAACATTTCCTTCAGTTATGCCAGCACTGTATAACCTCCATATGATTGTTCACCACTCATACCTTCCTCTGGCCGCTGGCCATGCTCTTATATGCTCCGGTAGGTGTTACCTACTGTAATTCTGTCACATACTAACACCCACACATACCGTAGAACACACATACAGTACACACTCACACACATACAGGTACACACAGCACGATGTTTCTGTGACGCACTGCTGGCTCTTGTGGTTCTGTAATGCGGCTTGTGTCCAGAATGAATGCTCTCCGTTAAGCTGCTGGCTTTGTTTTATTTCACTGCAGAACAAATAACTTCCAAGAAGTCACAAATTGCTTACTGGGATTAAAGAAAATGTAGTTTATATTTAGAAAGGCTTTTGATTCTTGAAGACACATCACAAATACATGTGCACTTGCTCATTAACATAACCACTCATGCACCCTTATCCACCACATTCATATTATATTTGTCGCCCTCTCAAAAGTGCTCTCCCTCTAGGGTCATTCTGTGTGACAGATATGGCGCCATACTCTCTACTAAAAAAACAAAGTTTTTAAGTTGGTGTGGGAATTTGAATTTTAAAAATTGTTTAAAAACAGTTTTTGGTATTTTTCAACACATTCTCTACACTTTCTGACCCGCCAACTCAATGGATGAGGGTGCCATTAAACAGTGCCATTAATGTCGAAACAGGATGATTGGTTCAGACATAGCCCAGCAAAGAATTAATTGAAAATGTAAACGAATGGGATAAGTTATAGGAAAACGGCTTGATTTTAAGGGAAGGCGGAAGTGCAAGATTGTACCTTTAGAACTGGAAGTAGAAAATGGTTTAGCTAATTTTGCTAGTAAATCTGATTGTCTATTGTTGGATTGTTTTTTCTCCAGCAGACTTCCTTGTAGCAGTGTGGTTGTGTTCCCAGATCTCAACATTACTCTGGAGAATACAATGTTATCACAACTAATTGCCACATAAATAAAACCCAAGGAACTGAATTTTACATTCAGTGTTTGAGCAATCAAAACATTTATGTCATTTTTTTTGGCTGAGGACAGTCTCTACTTTTATGATCTGCTTAAAGCTTTTCTAGACATCAGAGATTGCACTTTAAATTAAGATTCTTGAGCTGCAATATGAATTGATGGTGCTTTATTTCAGAGTTAAGCTGGATGATAAAAGCCCACATGACAGATGAATGTGCAACCTTTTAAAATGATGACTTGGCTGCTGGTAAATCAAACACCAACCCTTTGGTGTTGCCAAATGGTCCATCTCTTCTCATTGAGTCACTAGGCGCAGGCTGGATCTGCTGAATCAGTTTTTTTTTTAAGCGGCTCATATAAGTCAACATTGATTTGACCGTGGACAAAAATGATTGTTCTGTTCCCAATGCTCTGTAATATTATTCTTTATATTTTGTTAAAGTGGGTCATATTGTTAATATAGTGAATATGCATAAAATTCACATTTCACTTTGACTCACTAAATGCTGTGCTTACATACATGTACAATATAGGACAATGTAAAGTCACAGCAATCTTTTACACTTTGGGCTCCAAATGACAGCAAGTGGTTAAAGAGTGTTTGAACACCATAGCCAGAAATATTGCAGTACAATGTAAGCAAACTCCACCGAGTCTGCTTATATTTACTAACCTACCTGTCAGTCAAAAGAGTTCTACCCAGGGGGTTAAACCAGACACCTAAAGTTCATTTGAAAGGAGGGGGAGGGAGTAGAAAATATAGAATTTGAAGCATCTGAACCAACCGTCTTTCCCTTTCACAATCCCCTTTAGATAAGACTGCCTATTATACACAAACGTCCTTATGGAGCAGCTTTGAACTAAAATGTAAACGCTGCACAGCTGCATTAATGGTAATTACAAAGCATTATAGCATTACATGGCTTAGGTCAAGTGGTTACTTGTGTAATACCGGCATGTTGTCTCTGTTTTATTTACATGCTGCACGTTTTATGCAATATATCGGCACATTATTTCAGTAATATGTACTGGTACATTGATTATTTGTCTCTGCACACTAAAAATAATTAATTGCATAAAAAATAAAGAATCAAGACAATGCTAAGATAACTTTACTCAGTACCAAAGAATAGAAAACCACCCAAACAATGTTGGGTGGTTGGTTGTGTTAGTCTTTATATTACTGCTGGGTTATTCACCTAGTGTACTCTAGCTCTTTTTACAATTAAATGCAAATGCTACTTACAGTATTGTCAATTATAACTTCTTTCCAGATTTGAATGCTCATTGTTTTGTACAACTAACAGATTTGTGACAGTTTATATGAGCAGTGTTTCAAACAGTGGGTCAAAATAACCTGTGGGTAGAGTTAACACGTTGTGTCGGTGCTATACAGTATCTGTCAAGTTTTGAGTGACTTGTGTATTACATCATTGCTGATTGTGTTCATCTTCAGTGATAACAGAAGAAAGCCTCAAAATAGCTCATGGGTTTCTGTTTGGTGTCTTGCATTAAAGGTGGATACTGAACAAAGAATGGACAGTAAATCTATTATAGTGTCTAATCACTGATGTATAGTCTTCCTCTTTGGATTTTAATCTTTTTTTTTGTTCTTATGGTGTTATTTAAGTTTTTTTTAGTTTTTTTTACTTCATGGTGTGGATTTGATTGGCAGACGCTGACATAAGTGGGCTGCATTCAGCCAACCACTGATCTCTTTTAAGGTTTCTTCTGTCCCCCACCATTGTTGTCACATCTGTCATTTACAACCTCCCACGGTTAAGGCTTTGTTTAGAACAGATACTTTTTGAAGGAGTTACCAATACTGTTGTGTGCAGCTGGCTTGCACTGTAACAGTATTTGTAATTTTAATAAGAGCCATCAACAGCAGCAGGAACATTTAGCCAAAGCCTGCTGTTGTTGTTCCCACCCAAAACTGAGTGGCCACCAATGCTCAGTGTGGGTGTCACATTAGCATTTGTATTTACATACCATTCAGGAATTTAGTTCACGCTCCACAGCAACACTCAATATGAGAGGAGGGAGGATATTTTAACAGGACACACTTGCTCTGTAATAGACATGTTCCTGAATCTGAAGACAATAATTGGCATTGTAAAATACTAACATATTGATAAAGAACATCTCTTTGAGCTTGCTTTTCTGTAAAAAGTCCCCCCCCACATAAATATTATTCTTCACAATACTGCTGAATTATTTGTATTCTTTTCAAGCTGCATTCTTATCATTTTTTAATTTAATTTGAAAGAGTGACATCTGTGAAATCCTCTATTCTTTCCATAATGCCATCTACTTAGGTAGAAACAGGTTCCGTTTAAATTGGGGTTGAAACGATCAATTATTTTCATTATTATTATTATTATTATTATTATTAATCATTTGCTCTTTCATGTCAGATTAATCATCAGAGTTTCCCTGAGGCCAAGCTGACATCATAGAAATGTCCCGTTACTTTTCTCCAACAGTTGAAACCTCCAAAGTGACTCAGTTTACGATCACGAGACAAAATCAAGCAGCAACTTACCCCACCTGAGAAGCCGGAACCAGATACTGTTTGACTTTATCTTCTCAACTCGAATTCAAATTTAAATTTTTAAAATCTCTAGTAGTCTAGTATTTTATTGTTGAACCTCTTCTCATCTACAGTCGTATATCACAGTGGAGGCTGCAGAACATGTGTAACCACGGCTTAACTAAGTCATCATGTTATTACAGGCCTTGTTCCGCTTATCAGCCCCAAAACCTGTGTGTGTTCCCTGAAAGCACGCTAATCTCCCCGGGTGATTACATTGACCAGAGGCCATTGATTACACAGCGTCTAGGCTGGAATGTCATTGGAACACAGGCGGTGACCAATTTTTGCATCCTGGTAGCGCTCTCTGCTCAACCAACACCATTTTTCCCCTTACTTGCTTTTTGCTGTGTGGAAAATAGGTTCTGACTGTTGTTGTGGCTTAGCAGAAATGGAACTGCTGTTATTATGAGTTAGGTCAGAAGGGGATGCATGTAATTTTTTTTAAAGGTTTGTCCCTGTGGTTGTGGAGAATATGTTTTTTGTTTGAATGATGAAGCAATTGTTAGAGGAAGGAAAAAGCTGTTGCTATGTTACCCTCTGCTGTTTAATTTATCTTTTTTTCATCTTCACTTTTGGCTGTCACAAGAAGCTGTGAAGCCCCCCCAGTATACTGTTGGGTGGCTCCAGTTTGAAACCAATCCTTTCTTTTTTCGTTTCCATTCTTCTCTCTGAGCAGGTCAGTTAAGGCCAAAGAACTGGACGCAATGAGAATAGAGGAAGAAGATGCTTTCTTTGCACTCTGCTCAGCCTCTCTGAGGGAAAACAAATAAATCTCTCATCTTCAGATACAGAGGCAGACAGCTGAAGGCTCATGTCTTTGCCCTGATCTGTCACTGGCCTGCTTCATCTAGTGGCCGCTGGAATTTGACAATTTTTTGGGGGGGAAATAATATGAAACAATATTAGGGATTTTATGAGTTAAGTTTAGGGCTGTCAATTGCTAAAATATCTTATTGTGATGCATGATTGTCCATAGTTAATTCCCTATTAATTGCAAATTAATCACACATTGTTTATTTCTTCTAAATGTACTTTAATGCTCCTATCAACATAGGAGGAGACACATACACAAAACAAGGTCCTGTATGCTAAAAAAAATATGCTCAAAGCCCAATATGGCAAACTTAAGCCCATCAAGCAACAACAGATGGACATATTGACCTGAATGTAGCAGTACTTGGTAATACTAACACAATGTAGTGTCCCACTTTACACGGATGGACCTTGTGCATTACAGCAACAGACATATTGTGCAAGTACAAACGTGCATTGGTCAGCTGAATACATCAATGTAATTATGTTTAACCTCATGTGGGAAGGCTCGCAAAAAACATCCCCTTCTTCATAGTTGGATCAAAACAGGGTGATACAAAAAATAAATTGAAACAAACTAAAAATAAAGTGAGAGAAACTGTGATGGCTCGGTGAAGGCATATGCTTGAATGGGGGTTGCCGGCCGCTGAAATTATGTTGCGCGCACTATCAGTGGTCAGTGTGCTTACTTTATGTTTAATGTCACAGAGTCTGGCTTTTTGCCAAAAGTGCTTGATGCACGCGTGGCAAAATTCCTTCCCCTGACTTCATAACAGTCAAAGTATGTGAGCAAAGTTCTCACTGTGGGTCAAAATAATGTTTTATGACCGAGAGATAAATCACATGAGTGAGTGCAGCGGTGCTGCATAATTTGCTGATTTCCCCAAAAAAACGCGGCACATGCCCAAATTACAGAACGCGTGTTTGTTAGTCGCGCGTCAAAAAATTGTGCCGTTGAAAGGAATTTGCGTTTTTATATTGTTAATTTTTGCGTTCATTTTGACAGCCCTGTAAGTTGATTGGGGCATGTTCAAGGGCTTCTGCATGTTTGTAGCCGATGATTAGTGTTTCCTTTACTATAATAACATTGAAATTGATATTGAAAGTCTATTTGCAATTCTGTTTAAAAGTCCTGAAGTTATATGACTTGGAATAGGAAGCAAACAAGAGTGTGTATTCTGCTTTATATTCTGCTGAAAGCAAAAGACTACTTCTCCAATCATAAATGCCTTATCCCTACCTAAACAGCAATGTTGCTCTGACCTCTGCAGTTTAAACAGCTCTGAGAAAATTTTCCTTATCCACTTCTTAGCTGGCACACTGTTAGACTACTTAAAGTTCACATGTAAAGCCAAGGGTCTGTGACGACATATTGAACATGGCACTGCACCTTAATTTCTCCCAGCATGACAGATGCCAGAATTGTTTAGGTGGATTTCAACACCATGATAACAGAGCTCCTACAAGTCAAGCTTTACCAGCTGACCCTGCCTGTCAGTGAAATATTGAGTTGTCCAACAGGAGATATCACATAATAAGTTTGAGAAGCACACATAAACGACACTGACCTCCAGCAATGGACTTGGTCTGCTGTGGGGTGTTTCCTCCTGCAACTCTCTTAAAAGCTCTCTTTGAAACTACACAAATTTGCAGATGACGCTGTGTTGTTCAGACTGAAACAAGACAGCATTTTGAGCTGTGCGTATTCTGGTACAGCCATGACAAGTTTATTTATATAACCTAAAATCATGACTTTGTCTTAGAGGGTTTTAGAATCTATACAAAACACATGACCGTCTTTAGCTTTAGACTCCTTGTTTATGAATTAGTGTGCTGTGATGATTGCATATTTCAGTAGAGGATCCACTGCCTTCATGCTTAACCTTTAGTTGATACTTCACCCAAAATCTTTGTCGTAATCGCATATCAAACATTTATTTTATTTTAGCATTTTTAATGAAAACAGCAGCTTTGTATTTTAATCTTTCAGAGAGAATGGTGACCTCAATATTTTTTTTGCTCTCCTTTTGTATGCTCAGTGTGTTTCAAACATTCATATTTTGTTTTTCTCTCCCCTTCTGGCATTGAAAGTAATTACACAAACAGTGTTGATGTGCTCCAGGAAAGAAGTGAGATTCATAATAACGCCATGTAGCTGTGAACTAGGAGTTTACCCTGAGATGTGAAACAGAACCGCTGATTTGAGAGTAGTTTAGGCGCCTGCACCACCACAATAAAAAGGCAGCATGAATGGAGCAATGACACTAAGATTCAGCATGGTAACAACCACATACAAACTGGTTGGCGGAGATACTCATGTCACATACAGCAAGTTTGAACATATATTTTGTTAAAAAAGCAACACAGCGGCTGCTGCGAAAGAGAGAGCATTTGCGTGGGAGAAAGTTGCTTGAAAGTATTGACTATTGAAAAAAGTTCCAATATAGTGTGTTCATTTCATATTTAATCATAAGTATAATATTACTGGTGAAAGGGTATTGAACCTATAATCTATTTCATTTGGGTGCAATCCTGCGGGTGTAAAAGTACTAGGCCTAGTAATCCCATTCTGAGGTTGCACCACCATCATTAACAGAATTAAAATTCATAATCTTTTATTTCAAAGGGTTTACATAGATAGATAGATAGATAGATATTTATTGATCCCAAAAAATGGGAAATTACAGTGTTACAGCAGCACACAAAATATACATACACACAATACACATGAAATAATAATAATAATAATAAGAAAAAAATATAAGAATATAAGAACAAATATTTAAATATATACAAGATGGGAAAAACCAAATGTGCAACTGTTTAAGTATGTTAAAATGTAAATGATACATCATCTACCTGCTATACTGTGGAACTCCTTATTAATGGCTCTTACTAATTTTTGTCCAGGAAACACTACAAAAATGTTTAAAAAACATTTTTGAGCAAGTCACATTCTTCTGACGGCACTATGCTACACAGTGGCTTTACTAATATGCTCCGCATCACCAATGTTGTAAAGAAAACTGCCGTTTGCAAAAGAACGTAATGAGACATGAAGAATCTGTTGGATGTAAGAGCATGTTCACGATGGTGTTACATTCCGGAGAATGGTGGACAGTGGAGTTACTAAACATTTTAATTCCAAACCAAAAATATACAAACCAAATGGAGATCTGGAAAAAGCAGGTGAAAAAAAGAAAAGGAGGTCCAAATAAAACTAAAATTAACTGCAACCAGGAACATCAAGACCAAAACAGGGAAGACTAACAAACACACCATCCAAAATGAAAATAGTAAAATGATCGGACACGAGACAAGGGGAGCGCAAAGACTAAATATACAAGGTAATGAGCAAACAAAGGAGAGGTGACACTAGGGTTAGGGAACGGGTGAAACACATTAGACAATCACAAGAGCGGGAAAACTAACAGACAGGAAGTAAAACAAGACAAGACAAAACAGAAAACCAAACTACTAAAATAAAACAGGAAACAGAAACATACATAACCGTAAAAGATGGGTGACGTTTGTGATATTAGGACGGATAAGGTTATGTAACTGATAGACTGGGAAGAAAAACAATTTTCTTTACAATTTTTATTTATGCATATAACAAACTGCTCTTAAATGCGCCTGATACAGACTGACTAAATGAATGGACGTCACCAGGTTAGGTTCACAGGCTCAGTTACCATAGTAACTGACTCTGAAGTTAAGTTACCCCTCTTTCTGAAACGGGCTGGAGTTACCTCTCTCTCAGGTTTAAAGGTGCTGTAGGTAGGGTTGCAGAGACCCAGACAATGTGAACATCAACAACTTCTCAGTCCCTTCCCCTTTTCTGCTAAAGCCCAAAATGGTCTCCTAAGCCCCTCCCCCAACAAGAAAAAGAATGTGTGCATGAGCAGTGATTGACACGCATTAGACACCACCCCCCCAGGCCCTGATTGGTGCATCTGAACATGCTTCACATAGTAATACTTGAACATAGGATCAGATTCAGCAGATATGACAGAAAGTTAGATTTTTAAGTCTTACCTACTGCACCTTTTAATAACTTCCTTTCTGAAACAGAAAAAAACAGTTTTCCTCATCTCAGGGTTAACAAAGTCAGTTTTTACTAAACCTGCTTTCTGAAACAGACCCTTGCTCATGTAACAGTGTTGCTGTGGAAAATATTCGTTATGGGCACAAATAAGCTGGATTGGCATACTTCCCGTGTGCCAGCACAGGTATGACGCCACAGCCACCAGACACCACAACTCTGGTACAACTGATGGTGATTAGTTTAACACAGGCTTGAATGTAACAGACCTTCATTTATATGTAAAAGTTCTGCACTCTGGTGTTAAGCTCAGCTCATAACATGTGTGCTGTATGCATGTTGGAAGTCACATACAGAAGCAGCTCAGTCCAGTGCCCTCACCATATTTGTCTCCACTGTCATCTGGATCTCACATATATGTATTAGTAGGGGTGTGACGAGACGCTTACTCCACGAGACGAAACACATCACGAGATTGGGTTCACGAGAACGAGACGAGACGAGATTTTTTAAAAAAAATTTAAGAAATCCTCGATGAAATATATGAATGGAAAATAGTTTTTTTATTCAACTGAAAAATCACAAAATGTCACAAAGTGTGTGGAGGAGTTGCCGAAATCCGACATTTTCCACCACAGAAAATGGCCTCATATCAGCTGCAATGAAAACGCCTATGTCCCTCGTTATTGCCGTGGCTCTTGCACTTACCGGTGGCAGAGATGCAAAGGCTTTTAGAGTTGTTTGCCCTTTTAATGTTTTCGTCGTGGGTGCAGTAGTTAGTAGAGAGCTGTGGTGGTGCTGTAAGTGTTTTTGCATAGTGCTCGTGTTAGCCGTGGTATACGGCATTTTTTTCTTACAATGTTTACATATTGTGTTCATCTTGTCTGTCACTCTTTCGCCGTTTATCATTTCCGCAGGAAAACCAAAATGTTGCCACACAAATGATTTAAAAGTGGCAGGGGGATCTTCAATAGTAATTTCACGCTCCATCACGCTGACATCACATCGCCTCACGAGACAACTTTTCACCTCGACGAGAAATCTCGTCAAGTTTTACTCTCGCGAGATCTCGGAAAACAAGATCTCGTCACACCCTTATGTATCAGCAATATTCAGTTTGAGCAAAATGTTTTTCAAGGCAATATTCTCCATATACACTTAATAACCTCTGTTTATATATTACACACACCAGTGCAAGTATTTACATTTATTATTATTAATATTATTATTATTAGTAGTAGTATTAGCATTTACAATTTTACAATCCATGGGATCCATGTGATTCAACTTGTATGGCTTTGTAACACAATTGGTTTACAGAAAGTAGATTCCCTTTAAGCTGCTGACAGCTATTTTAAGAATTATAAGTAAGTGAATGGATGAAGGGTAAGCTCAACTCTAGAATCACAGCATATGTCATTTGGTTGGCACTAAAGATGGTTATTAAGAACGGCTGTGTGCCATGTGAGCTTCCCTGCTAAGAATAGAAAAATACCATATCTCCTTCAACAAAGCTCCTTGTCAGACTATAATTCAGCATACATGTTGAAATGTGATCAGTTGGTATTTTTCTTTGATGTTACTTCTTGAATTGCATTGGTGCTGCTTCTTTGGAAAGACCTTGAATGACATTAGCATGTACTGACAGAAATGTCACTTCGGGTGAGTGGTTCTGTAAAAAAAGGCTTTGACACAGGCTTGTTGCTTTTGTTTGGCTAACAATAGACTAAACTAAAAGGCCAATCAATTTTCGTTGTTCAGTCAAAAGACCAATCAGATGTAGAGCAAAATGTTCAATGTGTTTAAAGAAACAATTAAGAGAAAAAAATACTTTTTTCCTCACATCCCATTTGTGCATTGCAGAATGCAGGACAGAAGGGAAAATCTGATACAACCATATTTCACCTGCTGTTGTTACCAAGGGAGGTAACACGCTGGGTTTATAGTCCTGGTCAGGTGGGCAGCAAAGTGACTTCAGGTGGGCAGCAAAGTGACCTAGGCACTGAGTCCACTTGGGAAATTTAGGATTAGGCCAGAGAAAAAGCTGATTCAGGACAAGCAACAACCATGTTATTTGCTGTGGCTTAAAATGTAATGGTGCAGTGAACTCTTTTTCTTATTTCTTTCATTATCCACTTCTTACTCTTGATTTAACTGTTCTATAGGAAGTTAAGAGAGATATTTCAGCATGTGAATGAGGTGTTGTCATAGTTGAAGGTTTTATGAGCGGGTTTGTTTTGTTCATCAAATGCAATGCAGTCCTACCAATCCTGTCACACTTTTGGTGGTAACATGTCAAGATTTGCTGCAATGTGCCAGCCAAAGGAAGGGAAGACAAAGACTCCAAGCTAAACATGGCTGTTAAAGGAGAATTATGGTCAATTTCAACATGAGATCTCAACACAGAGCTGAATTAGCCCAACTTTCATGCATTTCTTTCACATCTACTGCAGTCAGATATGCCGTTTTCACTCGGAAGGAATCACTTCACATGGGTAGGCACTTGTAATGACATTTTGAACATGTTTAGAGGTTAACAACAGGTTTAAAACTTGCCTTGTTGAAGCCCGTTGGGTGCTAACTCTAGCAGGAGGATAATATGGTGCAGGCAACAGCTATTGTTTTAATTTTTCTCTCTACTGGCTCCAGATTTACAAACAGCAGACCTACATGTTGAAATTGACTGGAATTCTTCTTTAAGAATACTGGATTTAAAATTCTTTAAAAAAGCATTTAGATTGTTGAGGAAATGCACTTGACATTTGTTAGACCCCAATGATATACACAATGCATTTTAGTGAGTAACACAACAACAGATCTTGTTCATGCAGTCTTTCTTCTTCTGGCCAACACTAGCGGCATAGCTCTATGTATGGCAATGTGAGTTTGTCTGTTGATTGGTGGTCCAACACATTGGTCCAGGCTGAAATGTCTCAGCAAATGGATTGCCATGAAAATGTGTACAGTTGTGTGTACATGCATTGTTCCCCGGACAATGTGTTCTTATGACTTATGACAATAAAGGCATTCTATTCTATTGATGATCCCCTGCAGGTTGATAGTTTGTATTCAGTTGTCAGAGGGAATTGTCAGGACAACTATGCTATGTAATTGTTGGAAACAGTCATCGCTGCATGAGTATGGAAAATAAAACTCTGGCTCTTTTGCAGAGGTGTACTTGGCAAAATATCCAGATAATTTTCAGTATTTCCTACCTGGCATTGCACAGCAGACAGTATGTCAGTAGATTTACAATGCAGCCATGCCGATCTATAGCCACAAATTGCATGCTATGCCTTTATTTTTGAGGCCTCTCTTTTAACATTTAAAACAAAGTCGGCTGAGGGTTGAAAATGATCTGGTGTAGAGGGTGTTTCATTGTTGTGCACACAATACATTTAGGCCCTACCCCAACTTTGGCCATAAAAATAATAATGAATGGAAAATAAATTTCAGGAATATTTAAATTAAGAAATTTTTATTCAAGCTTCTTCACAGAAAGATTTTAGAGCCTTTACTTGGTAAAAAATTACAACCGCTGCCAGGGAATACAATCAATGATCTAAAACCTCTTTTCCTTCTCTACCTTCCTGCTTAATAATTCAACACCAAGCATAGCCTCTGCAGGCATTCACTGTGAAAGGGGGATTGTGACCTCCAGCACAGCAGCAGGTGTTATACTGCAAGAGAGTGCAGTGTGCAGAAATTGATGTTAAGTTGCTTTGTTCTTTAGTGTCTATTCAAAGTGGGTTGAGAATATTTGGATACAAGTGAATAAGAGTTGAAAAGTAAAACAGAGAGTAGACTGTGTTTGGTACTTTCAGTGATATCACACTTTTTCATTTGTTTTGCTCAAATGCTAAATGTATTCAGATATGTTCAGATAAACCTACACCTATATTTATATAGGAACGGTTCCTCATTATGCTTCAATGTAAAATTACCTAATTGTACATACAACACTTTATAAACTCAACTGGTATATGTGGCAAGTATTAGTGAACTAATTTATTAAACCGTCAGCCACTAAATCCGCAATTGCTTACACATTTCTTCCATCATGAAAGCAAAATTAACTAAGGTCTTTTCTGTCTTGAAAAATTACTGTTGGAGTGCTTGAGATTACAAAAACACAATATGAGCCAATCAAAGGCAAAACAAGTAACACTGATCAAGTTATGCATGCAATCTTATAAAATGGAATTGTTGATGGTGTCGAAAGCCACATAATTCACCTGCTGTCGTTACCAAGGGAGGCAACACGCTGGGTTAATAGTCCGGGTCAGGTTGGCAGCAAAGTAACTCCTAGGCACTGAGCCAGCTTGGGAGATTTAGGTATAGGCCAGAGAAAAAGCTGATGGGTTGGACAAGCAACAACCATGTTATTTGCTGTGCAGGCAATCTTATAAAATGGAATTGTCTGGTGTCAAAAGCCACGTAGTAGGAGCACAACTACAATATTAAAGCTATTTTAATTTTAAATAGGTAATGCATGCAAATGAGTCCAAGCTGAGCCTGCAGACATTTTGACTTGTCGTCATAGCAGGAACAGCACAGGTGGAAATAACAACATTAACGATTGTTTCATTCTAATTAAGTGTCCCAGTAGTGAGCACAATACCAGATCTCTGGAGCTAACTGACACATGCAGCTGTTATTAATGGTATTAATTGCACCTGTGTTTGACAAGTCAGAGTGTCTCTTATGAGACAGTGTTATACTTGTAGAAATCAAGACATTTAAGAAGGACAATACATATATATATTTTTTTTTAAACCATGAGTTTAAATGGAGAAGAAGAACAGTATAAAAACAAAGTGTATATGTCTCACCCTATCCCAACTTTTTGGTCCATATAGTGACTTCTTTTAGTTTGTTGTTGTTGCTTTGTTTTTTTTAAAGATATGTTTTAGGGCTTTTATTGCCTTTTTGATAGCTGGAGAATATCAGGAAAAGGGGGGGGGGAGAGAGAGAGAGAGAGGGTACGAAATGCAGTAATGGGCCACGGTTTTCAAGGGAGAGTAAACTAAATATAATAAAAATAGAAAATACCAGTTTTCTCTGGTTTTTGTAGGCTCCCTGATGAACTTTTGTATACGGATGGAGCAGTGTACACTCAATATCACAATTAAATTAATCGTTTTGGCCAAACAATATTGTGTTTGCTGTCTGTTGCAGTCGCACTTTGTAATTTAAACCAAGAGGACAGGTTTATTTTCACAGAAGAAAACAAAAACATTGCCTAGTGCACTAACAACCCAGACCAGATTAATCTAATTCAACCAGTTGCAATTCATTTCTCATGTCATGATGGCAGGGGAGTAATCCCATTTGTTAAATGACTGTTGAATCTCTGTTTTAGATTACGATGTCTGGTGAAGCAACTGGAGAGAGGAGAGGCTTCCCTCACTGACCTCAAGAAAAACCTTGAGTATGCAGCGTTGGTGCTGGAATCTGTTTACATTGAGGAGACAAGGTAAGAAAAAAGTAGCTTTTCACAGTGGAACAGCTATTGAAATGGTTCATTTATTGAGCACAGAACTGACAAGAGCCAGACTTTAGAAAATGGATAAAGATGATAAGTATAGCAATTTTTACTTTTTAATCCACTACAACTAGGTACTTTTCAGATGTATGCATTGTTACAGATGAGCCAAAAGCATATGAAGCAGTAAATATAAACATCACCTTTACCAACTACAACATCTAAATACTTCTTACTTGTCAGTGCATCAATAATAATGATTTAATAATATAATAATGTGATCATTTATGTTCTTTAATCCAAGATTTCTAAATGTAATGAAGTGGGACATTGTTATTGCTACCGTAAATTACCTAAATACTTCTTTCACTGCTGAATTCGATGTTTATGTGGCAAATATTGGCAGATGGTATGAATAGACAAAATAACAAAACAGATTGAGCGTTTCCTGATCTGCTGCCCCCTTTGGTTAGGTTTAGACAACAAAAACTACTAGGCTGAGGTCAATAAAAGATCATTGTTATGGCAAAAAATTGCTAAAATATGAATAAGATTAGGGAATACACAAGGTCAATGTATGTCAGTATTGCAGGTCCAGAATCTGAGATATGACCAGGCTTATGGAATGATGTAAGCCTTTCGTCATCTAGATCTCACCAGATTAGGGTCAGCGAGGGCACAACCACTCCAGGGTGAAGTATGATGAACACGCCAGTGCTGATTCCATGTAGCACCATGATTATCAGTGTGATGTCAATGCTTTCTCTTTGCCATAAGAACATGTATTCAGTTCAGAGGATGGGGATCAACAGGCTTTGCTCTTGATCCCCTGAACATGTCAACACAACAGGGTAGCTGTAGAGAATTATGTCAATGCCAATTCCATTGGATTTGAATACTCCCCATCATGGTGTATCAAGAGGCCTGGGATGTTAGATGTTACATAAGAGGTGATATTATTTGATGGACAGTGCTGGGATTTTGAGTTTGATTCCCTGTAAAGGTCAAGCTGCGATAAATGCAACAATATTTTAGTACGTTTTTAGTCTTTCTGTATCTGTCTGTTTTCCCCTTCTTTTTCTTTCCCGTTTCTTCTGTCTTTTACCTTACATCCCTCCTTTGTCCCTTCTTTTAGGCGTTTGGTGGACACAGAGGATGAGCTCAGTGACATCCAGTCAGAGTCAGTTCCCTCAGAGGTGAGGGATTGGCTGGCCTCCACCTTCACTCGCCAGATGGGCCTGATGCTGCGGCGCAATGAAGAGAAACCCCGCTTCCGCAGTATTGTCCACGCTGTCCAGGCTGGCATATTTGTCGAGAGGTAAACGTGTTTGTGATGCACAAGCACACGCCCACATTCACATATTGGCAATTAGTCATCAATGTTAAATATTTAAATGAATCGTTACCTTTATCTTTCTCCTACTGAAATTGCAAATCTATCATGGACCAGACCGACTTAAAGGAGTTCTATCAACATCTTAAGTTTGGACTTGATTTATCTATTGACTACAACAAATTTTTTATGCGTTTCAGTGTATTTTCTGCACATCAAATTACAATACTGACATTTTGCAAAGCCTTGCATTTCAGAGTTTTGGAATTTGATTTTCCAACCTTTTTCAGTTTGATAAAAATTGTAAAAGAGAGACTAGAAACTTGAAACTTACTTTTTGTAGGGGATCCAGTAAAGTGAACACAATGTCCCAAATCATATTACATTTACTATATTGTGTAGAGCCACAACAGTTGATTCAAATAAAATTATTCAGCTGTTACTTTGATATTTGCCAGGTTGTTTCTCAATTCTCTAATGAGAGAATTTGCTGCGTTTCTGGTTCTCATACTAAATTGAATTATGTTTTTACATTTTGGACTGTTGATGGAACAAAACAAGACATTTAATGACACCATGCACTCTGCGATAGTGTGATGGATATGAAATATCACTGTTTTCTGAGGTTTTATAAACAAAACAATGAATCAATTAATAGAGAAAATAAACGGCTAATTAATAACAAAAGTAATTGTTCATTGCAGACAGAGATGTTCATAAATAATTTTTTGGAAGTCCAAGTCAAGTCTCAAGTCTTTGAACTCAAGTCCAAGTCAAGTCTCAAGTTTTTGAGGGGCAAGTTCAAGTCAAGTCTCAAGTCTCTTTTGCCATCTGAACTGTCCCTAACACTGTATTGTTAAATCTTATTAATTTAAAGCATGTCCTGTAGCTACCATCTATACAGTACAGTATCAAAATCTAAATGGAAATCAAGAAAATACTGGCAGCGCCACACCTCTTACAGAACAACATGCATCTCAGTGTCAGTCCAATTTACGCACAATAAGCAGATTGAACTAACTGAGTTAGTATGCTCAGTGAAACTGAGTCCAACACGAGGGAGATCCGACTCAGCAGAGGAGATGTTAGTGAGGCCATTTTTTCCCCAACAGGTGACTGTGTGCACAGATCCGCTGCGCCTCGCATGGATGAAATAATTATATAATAAATATAAGTAAATTAATAGCAGAATTAGGACAATCAAGACACCTTGTTCACTTAATAGTCTACAAATCATCCATGGAATCAATTATGCATCACATGAGTTTGCCCACCCGACACAGCGTTGGGTCCTGGAGAGATAGCCATGTGCGCCACACCTCCTGTGCGCCATGGATGTCTGAGCCTCAGTAACAATAATAAAGATATAATTTGTCTGTTCCCAGAATTAGCACAACACCTTGTGATGGCTAGCTTGTTAAGATATATGCTAAATGTCACAGTACTTTCACATTGCAAGTGACTGACCTAATTGGGTGCGTTTTAAGACGCCTATGAAGTTTAACATTGTTGATCCGGCATCATTTATCATGAGTCCCACTTCTTGCATGTAGCTGTTTGCTTACTGCCACTGTTTACCAAGTTATTGAAAGCAAAACAAATGACAAAAGGCACAACTCCGGGAGGACTTGCTCTCGCCATTGGCAATGCATTTTTGTTATATGTGAGTGTGCACACATTATGGCAAAGGGCAGGGGACATGCAGCTCGTCATACATTTACCTGACGCATTTGCGCCAATAAAACAAAATAGGAATACTACATGAATGACTTTAGATGTAAAAAGCAATAATTGCATGACAACGTTTTCTTTTTGTAAGATTATTTTTTGGCATTTTAGGCCTTTATTTCCACAGGACAGATGAAGACATGAAAGGGGAGAGAGAATGACATGCAGCAAAGGACTGCAGGTCAGAGTCGAACCTATGGCCCCGCATTGAGGTGTAAACCGCTATATTTGTGCAACTGCTCTACCAACTGAGCTAACAGCCACATGACAACAGGTTATTGACAAGTCTCGAAACTCAAGTCCTATTCAAGTCTGACGGGCAGCCAGGAGCTAGCAGCTAGCAGCTACTACAGCACGTTTTTGGGAGGGGAATAAACTTCAAGAATAACATGACCTGTCCTCTGTTGTTGTGATGATTATCACAGAAGCCTGGCAAAACACACTCACCGGACAGCAGCTAGGAGCTAGCAACCAGGAGCTAGCAGCAAGCAGGGGTCCTTTCAATTGCGGTACACTCATATTTATGACAATTATGATTAATGTAAAAAATGTCTGGAATTCTCCTTTAATGTCCACAATGGAGCAAGAAAGTAGTTTCCATGGCATTTACATTTCTTTCTGCTAGCAATCACACAATGCAAGATGTTGCATTTTATAGATGCCAAAATTTTACAACAAAACACTCAATGAATTATAAGTATAAGAAATCTTAATGTAGTGCTCACTTCAGAGTCAATTATTGAGTGATCTAGGTAGTAGTGAATGCTTTAAGTAAACAGGTGATTCATTTGGATACAGGAAATTGCTAAATGTCTTTGGATCCAGAAAATTGCTAAATTGACTTGGTTAGATAATTGGTAATTCAGTGCATAATTCTCAAATCTTGTATGTGTACTTAGTACTAGTTTCAGCGGAGAAGGTGGGGATGACAATTCAAACCTCTAAAGTGCTACAACTGGGTTTGAAATCTGGTATGGTCCTTTAACATTTCAATCTGTTGTAAATATGTGTGTATCCTCTGCACAGTGACTCACTCACCTGACTCAACCATACATCACCACCGCCTTCGCAAGTTCGGCTAAGCACATTCATTCCGAGTTTCAAACAGGTCCAAGGCTGTGCTTCACCATACACTAACATGCTACATGCATTTGTTCAAATCAGTAAGCCTCAAACATGTAAACTGTAATCTTTCTTAATCTGTTTTTACAGAGAGCCGTCTGTTTTTTCAGACATTTACAATGAAGAAAGATTGGGAAAAGAGAGGATGAAAATAAAAAGGTGGAATACATTCGACAAAATGTCCTGTTCTGACAAAATGCTAGGTTAACTGAGTTGCATTCATGGAAGCTATTGTAAGACACCTACTATTAAAATAATTACACATTTTCTTGTATATCACTGTTATGTGTTTTTTAAATTCTGAGAAATGTACATTCTGAGAACTACACAGCTAGTTTTACATTTTATGATTAAATTAATCTATCACTTATGTATTCAACAAAGCCTTAAACCTTTTGCATGTGAAAAAAGACAGCCGACTTGCCATTGCTGCTGCCTTTTCCTAACTTAACCTTTTCAACACAGTTTCATACTGAGTTGTGTTGATTTTAGGGTTTATTGGGAGTCTTGGTGGGGAAGCTTCCAGGCTGTGGTTTAGGGCCATTATATTAACCTCTACTGTTTAAACTCAGCAGTGCGCTTCATTTGATGTTTTTATCTCATCCAAACAGGATGTACCGGCGTACCTCTAATATGGTGGGACTCAGCTACCCATCTTCTGTCATATCTGTGCTTAAGGTATTAACACTTGCACAAACATTCAAGCAGAAGCACACAGATGTGAAATAACTTTGTACACTCATTTCCCAAAATCAAGACCACGTAGCCTAACACAAATTTGACTTGCAGCACAACAAACTGTTGGTAGGTGCATCCAACAATAGTTTGTTGAGAAGATGAGAAGAAGAATATATTGTTTGGGGGGAAGCATTTAATTATGTGACTTCTTGTTTTTGTTTTTTTACAGCATGTTGACAAGTGGTCGTTTGACGTGTTCGCTCTGAATGAGGCCAGCGGGGACCACGCGCTTAAATTCATATTCTACGAGTTGCTCACAAGATACGACCTCATTAGCCGTTTCAAGGTAAAGCCACAAGGATATACAGTATCTTACCTATATACTGTACCACTGTTCACTGCTAGACCTCTGTGTCATTAAAACAAGAACAATCTTAAAATATTCAGTACAGATCACAAGAGCCTTCACAATTCCTCTTCACCGTGCCTGATTTGATGGAAATCAGCACACTCACTTCTCTGTTTCTGACATGTTAGATCATGTTTTTTGTATTTCAACAATGACCATATAATGAAGGGGGTTGGACATACTTCATCTCATCTGACACTGGTAGAGCTTATTTTTCACAGCGTCTTATAACTGAGGGTACTCCACTTAAATTGACAGCATCTTCTGCAAATGACATGGGCAATGAAGCCGACAAGAATATGTAATCGTGGTCTCCAGTAGCCTAAATGATTCACGATCCATGCTTTTATGACATCAATTTCAGACACTGAGGAGACTGTGCATGCATTGAAATTGTATGCGCTCATTATTTAAATCACCAAATAGCCTGAAGAAGTTGTTTTTACTCTCTGTTGTTTTACTGTTTGTTTGTTTTTAGCTTGCAGTCATTTGTTTTTAATTGTCTGCCGTCAGATCCCGATCTCTGCTGTTGTGTCCTTCGTGGAGGCCCTAGAAGTGGGATACAGTAAACATAAAAACCCCTACCACAACCTGATGCATGCTGCTGATGTCACGCAGACTGTACATTACTTGCTACTCAAGACTGGCATGGTGGTGAGAAGGATTTGAATTTACACACATGTTAAGAAACCTACAGAAACGAGTTGAACATATAAGAGTTGGTTTGGTTCCCAGTAGGAAACTTTGGTCAATGGAATCATTTTATCCACATGGTATTCAAAACTCTGTCAGCTTTCAGCCTAATTGCAGCTTTATCTGATATGTCATCTTCTAAATATGGATTATTGTTTTATTGGATAATCCATATGCCAATCTTTCATGAAAAAACAAGACATCCTAGTCTTCCTCGGGGCAGGTTTGAGATACAACAACCCACATTTCTAAGAATATCTGTCAAAATGTGACACTTAATAATGATCATTGTCTCAACATTTGAAGTAAAATGTTTTTGACTTCTTACTAAGACATAGCCGCATCTACGCATATTTCATATTGCTTTTGTGTTTTTTTTCTCCATGTGGTGACCTATTCAATCCTTTCCCCTTGAGTGACTTTAGGGCATTTCTGATGCTGCATTCACTGCAAAATAAAGCACTAGCCTCAGTAAAGTCAAGTTTAAAGTCCATCCAGCCAGCCGCCCCCGCTTCCAATGTTTTTATTTAATCACCTTAATAAGGTGGCTGCGACAGCTGTAGACATGGTGTGTTTCTTTGGGTATTGCCTTGCGGAGTAAACCACATTACTGCAACAACCACATGCTATTGTGAGATCTGGATAACAGCATGTATCATTTCAAAGGCCCTCCAGACTCCATTACATCAACAGCAGTTTATTCATAAAGCCAGCCCAATAAGGAAATACAAACTGAGGGATGGAGTGGCCATCTTGCCCCCACCCCCCTCCCAATCCCCACCCTCTGTTCTTAATTACTCCCCCAACCCCCACAGTTGATTAGTCACCGATATTGTGAGCTTCCTGAGCTAAATCCCCACTCTATGTTGTGAGTGCACTCAGATTAATGCACATCTCCAAGAAAAGATTCCACTCACAGGTGTGTGGTTGCCGTGAACATTCTCAGATCAAAAATGAACGGCCACAAATAAAAACACAAACATGAAGGTACAATCCTTATTATTAGCATTTTTTGGACTAAGTATGTCCTTATCTTTAGATTAATGTGGTCTTGTTGGTGTTGCTCATATGATGGAACTCAATTTTACAATTACTGTTTTTCTGGCAATTAAAGGAGAAGTGTGACATTTTGGGGAATATGCTAATTAACTTACTTTGCGAGAATTAGATAAAGAGATCATTACCACTCTCATGACTGCAGTGCTAATTTTGCTAACTCAAATGAAAAAGAGCAAATCTGTTGACAATTTGTGACTAAAATGTAAATTAAAAAAAGGAAAACCAACAGCTTAAAAGAAATATCAAAATTATATCAATTAAAATCTAAAAATCCTAACAAAATGAATACTGATTTGTACAGTAAATATGAAGTTATCACCAGCCAACAGGTAGCTTAGCTTAGCATTATGACTAGGAACAGGGGGCCTAGTTCTGAAGGTAACAAAATCCATCTACTTGCACCTCTTAAAGGTGCGGTAGGTAAGACTTATAAAACTAACTTTCTGTCATATTTGCTGAAACTGATCCTATGTTTGAGTGTACATAAAGCAGGTAATTTAAATAAAAAAATTAAAAAAAACTCTTGAGCTTTAGCAGAAATGAGGGACTGAGAAGTTGTCGATGTTCAAATATTTTGGCTAAGTCCTGGATCTTTGCAATCCTACCTACAGCACATTTAATGTTGCTATTAACCACATCTTATGTTGTTTGTTTAATCCGTGCAGAAACTGAAGTGCAGAATGATGTTAAGGTGTTACGGTGGGTTATTTGCTGGGCGCAGCTATCCAGGTTAGATTTCCCCCCCTGCTTCCAATCTTTATGTAAGCTAACTGGCTGTGGCTACATATTCACCATACAGACATGAGAGTGGTATCGTTCTTCTGATCCAACTATCAAAGTGCATTTCCCAAAATGTCAAGCTATTCCTTTAGAGTTTCTGCTAATTTCACTTCTTTCATGAATTGTGTCTTAAAAGGTTTAAATGCATACATGCAAAGGTTTAAAAACACAAATAGAAAAGCATTGTGTGTATCCTCACTCATGACGGCAGTACTCATTATATAATTAAAGACAGCATGGCTTTTTCATTTATAGACTGAGACTGTCTGAGAAGAAAAGAGGAAGGAGTGTTGAAGTGACAGTTTAAACTAGTAATTTTCAATAAAGCTTGCCTTATCTTAAGCTTCCTCTGCTTTTCTGACCTTTCCTCTATCTTCTCCTCCCCATTTGTTTCCTTTTTATCCCTGGCGGTAATATATTCCTTATGCCAAATGCTTCTGTTGGCATTCATAATATCACCTTTCTTCTCTAAAACTTTCTGTCGTGATGTATCATTGCCCTTTTTTCCATTCACTGGCTTCTCATTTCTCTTCTCTGATTTCTGTCCATTCTTTCCTCTTCTGTTCATTACTTTCTCCTCCTTCCTTCCTGTCGATGTCGCTGTCTTTTCCATCATGTTGCATCCTCAACAAACCCCCTTTTTGATATACTTATCTTAATATCCTCCTCTTCATTATCTTTACTTCACACCCCACCTCTTCCCTCCTCTCCCCCTCCTTTTCTTCTCCTTCTCCTTTGCCTGCAGCATTGGTTGACTGAGCTCGAGATCTTTGCCATGATCTTTGCGGCGGCGGTGCACGACTACGAGCACACAGGGACCACAAACAACTTCCACATTCAGACAAGGTAATGGATCATAAAATCTAAAATGCATGGCACTGACTCACCCAATCAATGTTTTCATTTGCAGCGAGGGGGCTTTACAATCACAATGAGATCGCCTGCAGTGCAGTAATAACAATGGGGCATACGGGAGTCCAAATGAACTCCAAACTCTTTACCCTTGAGAACTGGAGTTGGAGAGAACACCTTGTGACACAATCTTTTCTAAGAATTATAATTAAAATTACAAATGATGTTGATAAACACTGTATTCATACCATTCATTATTCTCAAATCTATCCTAATTTTGACACCAAATTTCAATTTTCTACACCCCTTTTTGCATTAAAGGAATCTGGACAATATTACAACATTGAACTTCTGAAACTTCATATAAATAATGTCTATACATGAAACATTTCCGAGAGGGAGGCCTTTCAGATTATTTATTTCCATTCCTAAGCAATTTAATTATTTTTGTATTGTGTACAGCCTGTAAATCTTTGACATTGTGAAATGTGTTTTATATTTTGGTGCATTAGAGGTAATGCATAAATCATTCTTGTGCTTTTTGTTGTTTGTTTTGTTCTGTGTTGGATTTTGTCCCTCAAGAGTCTCTGCTAAATTACACATTTTACAGATAAATTGAAGACGTAGCGTCATCTATAAGCTGTTTGTTCCAATATAGACCAAACTATTGCCTTGCATTCTCTTTGACAGGTCAGACACAGCTATCCTGTACAATGACCGTGCAGTGTTGGAGAGTCATCATGTCAGCGCAGCCTACCGCCTGCTGCAGGACGACGATGAGATGAACATCCTCTACAACCTCTCCAAGGATGACTGGAGGTCAGTGAGACCCCTGCTTTCATAGACAATAAGAGACTGAGAGAGCTGAGTGACAGCAGAATGTTATCAGACAAAAGAGATGTTGTAGCTAAAGACAGATGAGACATGACGGGTGGAAACCAAGCAGGTCAAACAGAACAGTTTCACAACGAACATATCACCTCTTCAAAGCCCAAAATGAACCTTATCGCTTATTTTTCAACATAACAACTGTGTCGGTGGAGCAAAAATCTGAAAAGTTGGATTACCTTCAAGGTACAACAACTTTGTACTAAATGGAACTGTTATGTGTGATAATACATTAAAAGAGACAGCTGCAATCCAATTTGTCACGGCATAAGCTGGGACTTGTCAAAGCAAATATTATAAATAGCTCTTAAAAAACTAGGCCCGCTGGCTACATTTACTTTTAGTGACTTCCGAAATAGTTCTGTTTTTATTACCTGCGAGATTGACAATTAATTATGCAACACATGGCTCATGTTTCCCTTTGTTTGGTTTTAATACAGAGAGCTGCGGGCTCTGGTGGTGGAGATGGTGCTGGCCACAGATATGTCCTGCCACTTCCAGCAGGTTAAGACCATGAAGAACTTCCTGCAGCAACCTGAGGGGTTAGTTGACCTGTCCTGCACTGCTGTTTACAATCACTGTCCTCGTCCCAGCAATCTAGATCCTCATTAACCCTGCCATCAGCCACTGTGTACTAACCTCCAGCTGTTTACAACCCAATTAACCCTTCCCTGGGGTGCACTCAAACATTCACGACACAACAAACATTCAGGTTGATGTACAATGGATATGAGAAAAAAGACAGTTATTTGGCTACAAAATCCTCATTACATTATATTTCTATTCAGAGTAAAGAGCAGGTAATCTTTACTCTGAATAGAAATATAATGTAATGAGGACTTTGTAGCCAAATAGTTCCAAATGTTATGCATTATGCAGTCCAGGTATACAGGAAGGGTAGTGTAGGGACTTACTACAGACCAACTCTTACTACAGACCATCTCAGACACTTATGGGGCAGTCATACCAGATATGGTATGGTGAAATGCCAATTTATTTCAGTACAAGTAGACAAGCTAGCAATACTACCCAAAAATAGGCTGCTTATGTCTTCCTCACTGTCACCGTCTCTCACATGAAGATCTAGAAAGATTTTCTAAAATTTAGCAAGCTAAAGTTCAGTTAGGTTGAAGGTCAGCAGACTGCGGACAGATTTTCCTTTTCACACATTTTGAGCACAGCACCCAGTACAGTGACTGAAAGCCGGGACTGCTCTACATGCAGACTAAGAGGTGTCATTTCCAAAAAGAAATAAAAGACAGCTATCAAGCAAACTATCATATGACATGATGAGTCATCACTGCTGATGGAGCTGCAACGCTGATGAGAGACAGCTGTAAGAATCGTTGACCTCCAGGGTATTCTCTTCCCTGTGACAGTGCCCAGCACTCAGCACAATTAGAAAACTGCTCAGAAAGCAGTGATGTGGAGATAAGAAGCCTCCTGAGAACATATGTAGAAATCAACAATATTCTGCTTCCTATACTTTTGACTATATCTCATAATTCAAAGAGTGCTGACTGGAGAGCAATCATCAAGCCACAGTATAGGGTACACACACACACATACACACACACAACACACACACGCATTCACAAATACAAGATTGCAGTCTGCAGGAAGCTGTAATGCTGAATAGAATCTAATGGAAGTAATTCAAACCAGTCTGCTCCAGGACTGCTTTGAGGGCACTTCAAGACCCAATCTGCCACAAATGGAATGATGGGAAATTTGAGCCAGTCTTTCTCACCTCTGTTTAACCTTGTGCTGTGTGTCTGTGTGTGTGTGTGTGTGTGTGTGTGTGTGTGTGTGTGTGTGTG
>NC_048418.1:12540173-12574493 GCF_013103735.1 Etheostoma cragini
GTGTGTGTGTGTGTGTGTGTGTGTGTGTGTGTGTGTTTGTGTCTGTGTGTGTTTGTGTGCGTATTGAAATGTGTCTGTTCATTCATGCATCAGTTCATTAAACATTATATTTTGATATGGTTATCTGATGATATCTGAGACACCGCTGATAACTGATTAGGTCTTCACACTTTGTTACAGTGTAGAAAACTGATTTGCCTAACCGAGGCTGTGTTTTATTTATTTTTTACTCTTTTTGGATGGAGGTGTTTCTCTGGTTTTAAGGTGGCTGAGCATGTGTGTTTTTGTATGCCCATGCCTATAGGCATATTTGTATATTTCAGCATCTTTTTAATAAGCATTAGCAGAGAAACATGTTAGCATTTTCTTGTCTGTCACTAGTTTGACAGCTTGAGAGTGCCTCTATTAGATCAGTGCCATTTCAATACTTAAAGGATGTCTTATTGGCAACAAATCCCATGAAAACACCAACAAGAAATTGATCCTAATAATAAAATAATGAGCATTGTCCTACAGCTTCATTCCTGCCAATAAGCTAATTAAACATGTAAATGAGCAACACTGTTGTACCAGTTGACGTGTTTCCGTATTACCATGAACACAAACTGTGATTTATTTTAGGTCAATCCACATATCCTTTTAGAAATATACTCTACCAAATGTGTATTAATCCACCACTGAAAATAGTACCTAACAAATGCACTGGTTACTCCTGTTAAAGTAACGTTAGTTTCAAAGAAATCACCAGGCCTTTTAAAAAAAATAAAGATTTAGGTCTTCAATAGGAATGTACCTTGGGCTGAGTGGCACAGACAGGTTAGGGATAAATAATCAAGAGACAGACTAATACATTGGTTGTTTTGGACTGTGTATGGGATTTGTTGACATTATCAACTGCTTTATCCTTGAAGTAAAAATGCTCCTCAATCTACAGACTCCCAAACCCTACTGCAGTCCGCCATTGAAATGCCATGTGTTTTAAGGGATCTTACATGTTGCTCATTTTAATTCTATGCATCTTTTGCAATTATGCAACCTCCAATGGGGAGTTAATACTCCATCTGCTGCTAAGCACTACATCTTGTGTGCGTTAGATAAATATGATCCAGTTGAAAATGTTTGTGCACATGTTGCACTTAAACTATAGCCACATAAAGCACATTGACATAGTTTTGGGCTTTACCATGGTGAAACACCCTAAACTAGGAACCATAAGGAGTATACTGTATACAGGCCAATGACTTTTTAATATTTTATTCTCCTGTTCTTGCACAGATGGCCAATTTTGTGAACAGATTGCTATAGAAACATTTGCAGCTGTGCCACATTTTTTCCTATTTTTCTTTTTATGATTGACCATACTGTCTTCAAGGACACTCAGTGCTTTTGAAATGTTCTTGTATCCTTTCCCCATTTTTTTTCAATAACCTTGTTACAGTTCTATCAGTAATGTCTGCCTTCGTAATGTAGTTTTTGCAAGACATTGACTAATCAAGGGTTTGACATACCAGATTGTACCACCACATACCACATACCAATTTATCATGTTACCTACAAAACCATTTGGCTACATCTGTAATGATTTAGACAACTTTTTTCAAAGGCAAAATACATAAAACTTCAGTTGATCAAATTCTAGAGATTTGTTACTTCACTTAAAAACAACATTCCACACATTTAAAAACAAAACAAATGAAGATACTCTCTGGCCGTCTTCAGTTTTGTGTCTGCTCTCTTTTGCAGCATTGACAAGCCCAAAGCCCTATCACTGCTGCTGCACACGGCAGACATCAGCCACCCAGCCAAAAGTTGGGACCTCCACCATCGCTGGACCACCTCCCTACTAGAGGAGTTCTTCCGACAGGTGAGTGGGTGTACAGTACCCAGACAGGTCACAGAGTAATGCATGGGTGGTGGGTCCAGTGTAAGCTTCAGTGGTTTGAAGATGTGAGGTTCAGATGCATGATGAGAGAACACAGCATGCTTTCCAACTGGTCACATACACAGAGCCAAATATTAGAAACACCTATAGCAATATGGCTACACAATCTACACCTTCTAAAATTACCATACAGTTGACAACATCACCTCTGAATAACTGTTTTATAAACATATATATATAGTAAACTTAAATTGTTTTTAGCTGCTCCTTTGGTACTGTTGTTTAGGAATGTACTATTATGTACTACTATGTATCTATTTGTCCAGTTTAGTCCCAAGTGTGTTCAGTTTCTTTCACACCAGTAATAAAATAATGACAATACTAGTGAATGATTGTTTTAATATGGTGCTTTGGCTCAACTCTACATCCCAAAGCACTTTATATTAGAAAAGTAAGCAGTCATATTCATACATTTAATTGCAGACAGTCGTTTAAAAAAAGATGCCATGACAAAGCGCCATAGCAGATTAATATGCACAACATTACTTCTTTGACAATGCATCTGTCTATAAATAATAAATTGTGGATTTGTTAACATCAACAAGAAGGACAGGCGTTTAACTGGTGCCACATTGCTTTCATCTCTTCCATTATTAATCCATATTGTTCTCATTATCAGTGCTATTGTTATTGTTGCTGCTTTCATAAGGTCTTTATCTTGCCGATAAATAGCCTCTCCAAAGAACATTGCCTCCCGACTCCACATCTCATCTATTTGTGACAAATCAGAAGAGAAAATGAAACACATTTGTGGCCCAAAAGCAACGTGGGGGCGAGGGCCAGACAAGCCTGTTGATAGGAGTGTGAACATATGATGGCATTGTGTTTGTGTAGTGTCGTCAGTTGTGTGTGCATGTCTGGTAGCGGGGTACATATTTTTATAGAAACCAAAGACTGAGAACAATTTAGACTGAGATAGCTGCTGTATTTCCAGGGGGACAAAGAATCCGAGCTCGGCCTACCGTTCTCTCCGCTCTGTGACCGAAAATCCACAATGGTGGCCCAGTCCCAGATTGGTGAGGGGTTTCTCTTTATGTACACCACTTGCATAATGCTGTGGTATCTGTGGGTATACAAGTTCTGCTCCAGAAGAATTTATTTTGTCTTTGTCAAGGTAGTTTCTTTATTTCTGTACATTTATATGAGTCTCTCAAGTAACAAATCACGATGAAATTGGTTATTGTGCTTCCCTTGATAATGATAGTGTGAGAACTGATACAAGATAAATAAAAAAATTAAAACAACTTCCACCAAGAAGATAAGTTATCATTTTCATGGCTGAAAGGTGAAATCAAAAGAACAATTTTATGCTATTTTTGAAGTATTGCATTAGTATAGTATTGCAAACATGTACCTCAAATGACTATAATCCCAGTTTTTTGTGACCTTTTAAAAGTTTGCTTCTCCCATCTTAATTTTGTCTGTCGGACAGTCTAATGACGCCTATAAACTTATTTTTATTTGTATCTCAGATTTGATAATTACTTTAAAACATTCTGTAAATATGTGTGGCCTTATTTTCCCATCTTAATCTCATAAATTCCAGCTTTATTTAGTGCTTTTCTGGGAATATTTTCACCCCTGTCTGCATTAAACAATTCAATCACGTAAATAATGAATGTGAAAATATGCACTGATATTATTTTGTTATTGCTAATATCTTTATCACCAGGGTTCATCGACTTCATTGTGGTGCCCACCTTCACTGTGCTGACGGACATGATGGAACGTATTGTCAAACCGCTTATTGACGAGGCATCCCATTCAGGTTTTGCCGGCTTTAGACGCTCAAGGTGAGCTGCAGCACTTTCATTTGCAAAACGAAAACTTTGGATTCTTTTATGCTGTTCAGTAGCAGGACTGAGCAGATGGAAGTGGGTGGCTGTATGTTAATCCGAGCAAATTTTAATCAACCCGCCTGCTTAATCAGGAATTGAAAATCTACTGTTTTCTTCCCTTCACCTGCTATTCCAGTAACTGCTCGCTCAATGACTTGATTAAACCTCAGCAGCTCTCCTGCAGTAACAGCATATCAAATGGATGTATTGAGAACACCAAATGAGTCTCCCATGAGTAATCCATTTCTGTGCATGGAAATGTCTCCACCTTTCATCGGGCAAAGCCACAAACCTTGAAATTGATATTTTAGAGATTCTAAACTCGTCATCACTGATCAAGAGTGGGCTTCAGTGCTGGATTGGCATACACAATAGCCTCTTGAGAGATACAAAACAAAGAGATTTCATCTCCACTGGCTTAATTAATCAGCACAGTACTTTGAAACCATCAAGATAAAAAAGTAAATTCCACTTGCTTTTGCATTAGTAATAATTAAACTATCCAGAGAAAGATCGTTTTAAACAAGTGTCTATTATTTGTGTCTTTTAAAGTGAGCTTATCGGAAAATACAGCAGTACTTGGGGAATCTGGCGCTGCATCTTCCGTTGCACCTGCACATCAATATCACCCTCCCTGTTCTCCTCAACTGCAGTCATTAGCATCACTCAGTGGGCCTCCAGTCAAAGTTAACCGAGTGGAAATCTTAGATAGAATTTCCACTTGTGCAGTCTCCTTGTCTTTGTACACTCCTGGGTGCTAATGGGGTTCCATGGACTTTTCTTCCCAGCATTTATAGCTGCTTTCAATCTTCTGTAACTATGTCTGCTCTCTGATTATCCACCTGTCTTTCTCTCTTTCTTTCTCATTGTGCCTCTGAATCTGAAAGCTCCTGTTTTTTATGCCAAACTAGGGATGGCAATGTTGGTTTGTTGGACCACCACTTTGGTCCTGACTGAATTGTCTCAACAGGCATCCATATGACTCACATGATGAATAGGAAAAACCAATTCCTAAAAGCAGTACTCTAGCAATTGAGTATTGCACTTCCATGGTTGTGGGACTCACCTGTTTGAAAAAAACGCTCCAATTAAAGCAGCAGAGCGTGAGATATTCTGACTTTTAGTCCCTATCATGAGTCAAGCTCAATAAACCTAGAATGCTACATTTCTGATAATGCAAGTTGACAGCATCGTTTATCAGATCCCTGCCTCTGAAATGGACACTAATTTAAGATAAGTTTGTAAAGCAATACAACTTTTAAAGCTCCCTCCTGAACAACAAACAACGTTTTCACACTTGCTCATAATGAAGAATAAACTGAACTATGTTGTGGAGTGCCTCTTTAACTTTTCATCTAGCTAAATCATCAGGTCAAAGAAAGGTTCAATTTTTCCAATACTTTGGTTTACTAAATACCTGCAAATTAATGAAACTCGCATCATTCTCAGTACTTTGTGTTTAGCAAATGTTAGCATGCTAAGATGCTTAACTAAGATGGTCAACAAGGTAAACATGATACTTACTAAACATCTCAGCATGACAGCATTGTCTTTGTGAGCATTTAGCATGCTGACATTGGCATTTAGCTCAAAACACCACTATCAGTAGAGCCACACAGAGCTGCTACAATGGCTGTAGAATCTTCTTCTTGGTGAACTTTTAACTCCCTTCTTCCTTGTATTTTTTTCTGTCCAGTCTGAACAGTCTTAGCTCAGAAGAGACCAAGAGGCACAGTTTGAAGAGCTCTGACAGCAGTTCGTCCGGACAGAGCTCTCTGCTGACGGTGGACCAGAAGAACTTCAAGGCCTTGTGGAACGAAGAGGTTTATCAGAACAGAGAGAGGTGGAAAGCTCAGGCAGCTAAAGGTAACAGCCAATAATAACATGCAGAAAAATGAAGGTGGTTTGGGGACTCAGGGAACATGAATGTCCTGGTAAAACTGATCTGTCTGAATGGGGTAATTTGTTTCATAAAGCTGCAATGCTGTTAACATCTACAAAGCTCTTAGCTCACTTAAAGGGGAATTTGGACTGACCTGCATTATTGTGGGGTACACAGCGATTAGAACGTCCACATACATGCTTTTATTTAAATTTTTATGTATGTAAGTTGGTACCAGTTGAGGATGTTCACTTCAGGGATTGCTCCTGACGATTGTGATTGGTTTAAAGAAATTCTAATGAACCAGAACATGTGTTTCTCCCATCCTGCACTGTGGAGTATGGTCTGGCTACACCACAGATACTTTCTGAGTTAGGAGTGAAAAATACTTTTGTTGTTTTTTGGATTGTTGCATTCCTTTATCCAATCACAATCATCTGGCATTGCTATATTCCAGATGCTGCAACAGTGGCTCGGCAAAATAATCTTGGAAGGAAACGTGTTTTGTTGAAACATTTGCACCCTACAGAAGGAAACTGTTGTTTAGCTGAATACATACTGTAGTTTGCTCTTAACACTGCATCGCCGTGTGTACTTCCACCATAGCATTCCTGCCAATCGGTCCAAAAATGGCGTAAACATATTCTGTGTTATTCTTTATCCTGGAAATGGACTTCCGTTGATCCAGACTGAAAGGCCATTAATAAGAACAGCATATGGGTTGCCAGGTTGTAAAAAATTGCTGTTGTTTGTATTTATCTTCATCCTGCATGATACTTGTCTTATCCCTTCAGATAGCTCTTAAATCAATTTACTCATCATTTTTTTATCATTTACAATTGATCAGTTATTGTGAGAAGAGTTTTTTCATGAATAATTGACAATTCGGACTGTGGTCTTGTTGGCCTATAAATGAAGATATTACTGTACATTTATTCGTTGAATACCAAATTTATTGTCGACGCCTACCAAAAAGATTTTTTTCTCACAACTTGCAAACCCTCTTATCACCAACTCTCTCTCTCACTGTTTCCATCGCTGTCTTACGGTAATAAGTCACTTCTTGCGAGATTTCTGGACAAGATTTGAGCGAGACTTAATTAGACACAATAACCAATTGACACGATCAAGCAAAAGTTAAATACAAATATTTTATTTCTCTGGGGTCCTTTTCTATAATGCTGTCAGACACTTATGATAACAAGCTGAGCCTGTCAGAGGTAAAGTTATATTAGTGGATGCTAATTGACGGTGCGTAATTGCCCCAAGCGATTACATTGCAGCCTGTTACGCAGCTGCCGGCTGCAGGGCTTTCGCTCAATACTGGACCAGTTTGACATTGTTGTCTCCATTAGTCACTTAGGCTCAAAAACATGGGAAAATAGGGATCAGGTTAGGAGTTTCTCTTTAATTTAAATATTAAATAATAAGGTTAGGTATATCAGGTTGGAAACATAACAAACGGTCCAATGAGCTCACTCAACCTTTACTGGCTTGAAGTAGAAATCAGGTAGCAATGAATTAGTGCACATGGACATCGATGACTTTATGAATGATGCACACATTCACACATGTGCTATCCTGCCTCCACCCTCCATGTGACCTCAGAGGCAGAGGAAAGAGCTAAAAGGGAAGCGGAGGAGCAAGCCCAGCAGGAAGAGGCTATGGAGCCCCAGGAGGTCCTCACAGAACCAGAAGAGCCTGAACCAAAGAAGGACGAATTGGAGGGAGAAGAGCCAGAGTCAGCAGAGGTCAGCGAACAAGATGGTAACATGGGGGAAACAGAACCAGAAGCGCAGCCCGGGAGCGCCACACACAAGAATCCTCCACTGCAGAACGGTACGTCCCTTTAACTGTGAAATCCCACAGCATGATGGGACAAATGGCAATATGTCTATGGGCTATATGATCTATAGGAAGAGTTAGTGTGTTGCTAGAGAATGTAAAAGAACTTCAAAAAGAAATTCCCACCGTGACCTTTGTATTTATGTGGCTTTGTATGTTAGTGCAATGTTTGTAGGAGGTATGTGTATTGACATTGTAACATTTATTTGTCATTACCTTTCTAATGTTTTGAATCAATGCAAGAATAAGTCCACTAGAATCTGAATACATTTCTGTGAGTTAAACAATGTTTTGCTGCACGTCATGAGTTTGTAACAACTAGCAGGTCAGTAAGGATAAACATGTTCTTATAACTTGTTCTTTCAACGTTTATAAAGGAGAGAGGGTGCTTTAAGGATTTAATTTTCTTGTTTGGGTTGAGTACATGTTTGCCATTGATAAATGTGTGTGATTGTGACAAATAAGACGACTAGTCTGACTTTTTAGGAGAGTTGTCTGAAGGGACTGAATCTCCAGAGGATGAAGAAAAAAATGACAAAAGTGACCACGGTGAGTTTATTCCTGCCGTCCACGACTATTGACAAAAAAGTGTGTAAACTAAAGTGTCTACACTGAGTTGCCAATTTCTAGGTACACCCAGCTAAAGATCAGAACAGCCCTGCAATAAATCCTACCTTCATTAAAGTAATTTGTAATTTACTTTTAAACTCTAAGCTATTGTTATATTAGACAGAGGTGTTTCTGTCATTCAGCCTAATCTCCTTGATATAAATGGAATGGAAAGATTAATAGAAACACTTGAATGCACTGTAATAAACCGGCATGTACTTCATGACATTATGAAAAAAAAATTCAACCAGTATTTTAATTCACTCTCCCTAAATCTTCGTTAGGCTCTGGAGAGAGCTGCAACATCTGTACTGAAATACAAGGAAAACACTGTGTGAAGATTTATAGCCGTCACAGTGTGTAAATGTTGATTCAAAGACAGTTGTTATCAGCAATTTAAACAATATTTTGAATCAGTTTAAGACAGCTCATTAATCATCTGGAACATTTGACCAGATTTGTTGTGATTTGATCAAAAGATTAAACAGACATAATAATCCATGGAATAAGTCATCCTCCAGGGAGATTTCCCCACGATAGATGATCAGTTTGTTGATTTGCAATCACACCTAAATTATTAATATTCTTTGTATGTTTTCCCAAAGCAGAGGTGGCGATGGAATAAGCCAGCTGGGGAGAATTGCGGCCATTCTTCTGCATCTTTGCTGCGTTGCTGCTCACCTAAACCTGCTTTAACCTGTAAGGAGGTACTCCTTAGGCCATTAGTTGGACTGTGTCGCCCTCTACAGGACACCAAGAAACTGACACTTTCACTTCCTTTTTTGTCTCTGTGATCAACTGTTTTTACTTTTACCTTGTTTATACTCCTTAGCTCTTATATACAGAGCTTGCAACTCTACCCATGTGCATTATTCCTACATACCTGCTTACTGATAGGGATAGACCTGATAAGGTGACGCCAGCGATGGTGGGGATCAAGAGGAGCCTTTGAAAGACTGACACTGAAAATGTTCTTTTTTTAGTTATCCAATCTTTTACTTTGCTCTAAGATGTGTGTCCAACTTAGCCACAGACATGTAGTCATTGTACAAGTCCCACATCTCACTGCTGTGTTATGCATCTCTGACTATCTCTTGGTAAAATAAGGTTATTTAGAGACAGTAGGTTTTGCGTCATTTATTTTGTTACTTACTGAATAATACATGCAGATTTGTGGAAAACGCAACATAGAAGGACTTATATAGCTGCTACACAGTATGTACAGCACATGAGTATATTTACAGTAAACTGGGGTTGAATTCACAGGTTTATAGCACTACAGTTTTACTAGAAAATGCTTTTTAAACACTTCCACTCTATATAGAAAACAGAACTTTTCCCTGTCCTTTAGGAGCACCTGTTGGAAGCTTCCTGTTTGCAGAGGGTACCACAAAAAAAAGTTTATTTTCACCAGTTGTGGCTAATTTTTTTTCCCTTTCACATTTCCCCAGACAGTGTGCAATTACATGCCTTTGTGTTCCTTGTGGCCAGGTTTATATATTATTTCTGTCCTCTTTACTGTATATACTGGAAGTTTGTATATGTATGGATCTGAGGAGGAGTTTCAAATACACAATACAATACACCACAACAGATATTTATTTGTGATATACTGTAAGATATTGTGGGGAAAATTGTCAAAAACTTAGAATGCAACTTTTGCATTTCAAACATATCACACGTTCAAGTTTTTATAATACATACAATCTTTTTCTTTAATATTTTTTGTAACATTCATATTTGTTTTGCACTTGTTGTGTCCTATATGAATCTTGCACTAGATGTGTCTAATATCCTCATACTGTATGTCATTTTTTGTCAAAAAACTTCTTCTCAATGCCTTCTTCTATGTATTTAAGCTGTAGCAAAAAGTCAACATTGTCGCTAAATTACAAAAGAATTACACATATGTATTTTTTTGCAGTACAGTTATGTAAGAGCAACTTCGCCTATGAGGTTGTTGGTGTAATGTTTTTTTGACGTGTTTACAGTGTGCTCATACACCTATTAGCCAGTTGAATCCATCATGCTTCTGTGATGCATCCAAGGCTATTAGTCCAAACTGTATCTGCTTCTTGGTTGTTTGCCAGGTTTTTAAGGCTTGTAATGTTGTGTATAGAAGATGCAAATATTGCTTACTGTGCATATGTAACATATTGAACCTCTGCAATGCAGCTTTTACTATATACTTAATGTGTAATTGGATGATAGAAGCATTTTGGCAGTATTTGCATACTGATGAGTTTTTTTCCTGAAAATTGTGCACTTTTATTTTGTTTTTCCTTTTGTTTTAAATTATTTTGGTATGGAAATCCTAAAATTGGTTGTGCCAAGATCAAGTTCTTGGCATGTTATTTTAAAGTATACTGTACATGTGTATACTGTTCAAAAGGTTAAATAATTTAACACCTATACATTTATATAAAACTGTTGGAAGACTTTTTTAGCCTGTTTGTTTTAATACACACTTCTCATTTTTATATTATAAACAGAACTTCGTGTTGACATATAAAGCAGTTTATCATGTAATGTAACCACACGCTACTTTCTACCTAAAAATACAGTCAGTGGTTAGCAAGCCAGCTGCCTGAATGTGTGCCTATATATATGTACTTTCGTTTTCACACCTTTCACCTGTAGGAAAATTGATTTTGTGATGTCATTTGAATCTGTGCTGATCCAGGTACAGTCGAACAAAACAGATCATATCCTACTCAAATTAGTCGCTATTAAGAGTCTTGAGTAAAGACTTTTATTCAAGACAATGTTGGGAAGTCTTGCTGTAAAGTCAGAAGTTTGATGCAGATGTGTAATATTTATAGTGGTATATTTTGCTCTTTTTCATTTAAGAAAACCTATTTCATAGATGTATAGCTTTTTGTTTGATTTTACTGTAAAGTTTGCTGGGTTGTCAAAAAGTATGTCTTCAACTTGTAATGACATTTTTCTGTTGTCATTTTGTCTTTCCTCTCTGGTTTTATTTGTCCCTGTGTGTGTCTGTTAGATATGTTGTATTCCACCAGCTCTGAAGTCAAAACAATTCAAATGGCTCAAAACTTATAACTGTAAATCGTAAGTGTAACAATCCAATAAGAATGTTATTCTTAAATAGAACTCATTGTGTAATCAAAATAGCCTGCCTGACACTTGGTAAAGTGGACTATGCTTTCTGTATCCAGGGACCAACGCATGTACAGTCTTGTAGTTTGCGCCATCTTTCACTTGCTACTGTGATAGCCTACTGTATGGATATTTAACAAGAATTTATACCCAACATAATCAGAAACATAGCTGAATTTATGACAGGTAAAGACTTCATAACATGGTGTTTCACTATGAAAAGATTATTTGTCGTTTGTTCAATGCTTTGTTTCCTTGTTTAGTCTAAATCACTCTATGACTGATCTTAAACTGTTCTATTGACTGAGGTTAAATGGATGTAAAGTGTGTGTTTGTGTGTGTATGCAAGCATGTGTGTGTATGTGTGTGTGTGTGTGTGTGTGTGTGTTTGTCTAAGTGTGAAATTGCCGAAAAATACTTAATGTGCATTTTTGATCTCCTCACTGTGACCTGCTCTATTGATGAGAGTGTGATGAGAGCGTGTGAGTGTGTGTGTAAGTGTGTTCATGACATAGGCTACTTTGGGGGACACATTTAGGCTAAAGGCTAATTAATTGGGGACGGCCTCACCAATTGGTCCATTTTTTGGGTCTGTGGTTAGGGTAAGAGGAAGTAGCCAAGAAATTAATGTATGTCTTTGAATGTCCCCGAAAGTGACTTAAGTTGTGTGTGCATGTTTGTGTGTGTGTGCGTGCGTGTTTGTGTGTGTGCGTGTGTGAGTGAGTGAAAGAGAGAGAGAGAGAGAGAGAGAGAAACAAACAGTGATGCAGTGGACTGTTACAGCTGGTATATAATTCTCACCCTTAAAAGCATAATCAACAAATAGATGTCAGCATTTATTTTCCACATTAACAATCCAATGCTCATATTTTGTGAATGGACTACCATATCAGGCCGATTCCACTGGATATGTTTACATATATAAAACAGAGGTGGACATATTATAAAGATGAAATGATAAAATGAAGTTGGGCTAAATAGTGGGTAAACTATTAAAAAACAAAGGTGAGAAGTCAAACTATCTATCTAACCAAAAACACCGCCTTAGGTTCAACCTCCACTACAGATATGAATAGACAGAGGGACTAAGAGAGTGTGTATGGGTGTGTGTGCATGTATGTGCATGCATGTGTGTGTCACTATCCCATGCCGGCCAGGCGGTCGTGTGTGCCACCATGCTCTGTAACTGCACAGCTGTATCAATAAATTTGGACTCAAAGGGCTCAGATCATGTCTGCCTGTCTTCATTTTACCAGTATTATTTGACATATTTAAAGGACACTGCTGATTTAACACATGGATCAGTGTAGTGTCAGGGTTGTATTTTGCAAAGTGTAAGATCAAGGGGTGCTACAACTATTTTGATTCATCAATTAAATGTCTACAAAATTAAATAAAACAGTTAAAGGATAGGTTCACAATTTTTTTTGGTGCACATATCAGCATTGGAACTATTTTTCTGTTGCTGTTATCATTACCCCTGTTTAAACTGAGCATGGTATATCTCATCGGAATGTGCTTTGAATGTAAGAGACAACAAGATACAATCTACAACAATCTCCTTGTTTGTGCCAAAATTAATTAGTAGTATAAAACTAGTATACAATTTCTTCTGTGTTTGCACAGACAGTGTTTCAGCTGGAGGATAGTTTACATTACATTACTTTTTAAGGACAACTGCCGGATTTTTGTTTGTTACGGTTCTCAAACTGTTCCGTTTAGGAAACAACAACAAACTTCGAGCTAGCAAGCTACACGCTGAAAATGGCAAGGTTAAAGAAAACTTGGATTGTGCAAAAAGGCAGGCCAGCTTGGTTGTTTGGGGGAATGATTGTAAAGATTTACACAGAATATGTTTACAGCATTCATTATCTAACTGGGCTGTTTGGAGACCGAGTGATGGGGATTGCTATGGATAGTTTCAGTACAGTACAGTACAACAATTGTGGGTCAAAGTTAGCAATATTTTATCTCAGCACAGGTGAAATCAAAAGAAGGTTGGATCTATTTACCTAAATCACTGGTTTAATGCACCACCCTTCCAGAACGCTCAGTGACCCAAATGAAACACACCCCCTATGCACAGATGCATGCTGGGTATGGCTGGCTAAAATGGTCATATTGGATCTGGTGTTTGTGACTGTCAACCTCTGTCATAGTTTTGAGTGCAGGGTGATTTAGCATAAAAATGTTTGAAAAGTCTGAGGAGCTCACTGTGACAGAGAGACTGAGTGGACTGGTTATATTATGCTCTCAGAGTGAACAAGCTGACAAGTGGAACATGAAGCAGAAAGTGAGGACTTTGCAGTGCTCACATCTCCCATAAAGCCATTCAGACAGGCAAGTACAACAACAAACTTTCTATGATGGTTTTAACTTTCTCCAGAAGAGAAGATCAAAATTGCTAGACAACGCGTAGAGGTGTGCATGTGTGATCACCAACGTTACATGTGCAAAAATTGTGCAGAGCTGTTTAACTGTTAGTTTAGATATGGCAGTTGCTGTGGAGTTTATATTGTTATACTCTCTGGATTGTCTGCTTTGGTGATATTTTATTTTCCTTTTGATTCTAAAAGAGAAGATTTGTCAGGTTATTTAATTGATGTAGTCTAATAATGCTTTTTTTACACAAACTTGTGACATATGATACAAAGATAAGACTGATTTTACTGTAGTAATATCTCACAATATGGATAGGATATTTAAACTTCATTAGATTGAAATAAGAACATGGGATAACATTTTGTAAACAAAGCCTATGAACTGTATTTTGCATTAGCTATAACATGTACATGTCTCACAGTCAGTAATCCACTAGATGTCTCTATTAGACCTTAAATCACACTGAAGCTCCACCAACACCACCTCTCCCAGCCTCAGAGGGGCTATATCACTAAAAATGATCAACAGACTTGATGTACACTGTGTCACCCTCCCAACATAGTCAGTATATAGCTCTTTATCCCCCATATAGACAGCTCCACAAACATTACACACAGAACGCATATTTATCACAAGCAGCATGCATATTCATGGGCCGGTTGATGGAGCTCGTGGAGAGATGTGTATGAGTTCGCAGCACAGAGTTGAGTGCAGAAGCAGAAGGCGAATGTTAATTCAATTATACGGCAGCTGTTCCTTGGTGCCCATGGCCACTGTGTTTGCACTAGAACAGAAATCTTGTATTAGGTCCCTCGCCATAAAAGACCATTGCCAGGCATGAAAATGGGGACTGCCTGTAACCAAAAGCCATCACCCGTATTTTAAAGAGCTTTTAATGCTTATTTTTGGCACGATTGAGGAATTTGGTGAGGCTGCAAAGTAAGATTTATGGTTTTTTTATTTGTTTTATTTTTTGGCTCACTGTTGATTTACGGAGCTTTTGTTTTTTGTCATTATTCTTTTAAATAGTCAATTTGCTTGGGAGGAAAATGTGCAAATGAGTTTCCTTTTCTGGTATTAAATCCAGTCAAGGGTGGTTGGATAAACACGGGTGTGTGTCCTGTGGTGGTCCTTTCATCGTTTCATTATTGTGAAAACTAATTTACAGATACATAAACTTTTTTTTTTCTTTCTTTGTGTTTGTGCATGTTTGCATATGTGTGTATTCTTGTGAATTCATGCTCATGACTTTGTGTATTAACAAAAAGACTACGTGCATGTTTTGGCCTTGAATTGCTGTAATACATGAAAATGAAGTTTGTCCATGCATTTATGTGAGCGTTGGTATTTGTGCTCCACCCCGCCTCCTGTCCCAGGCTTGAGCTGAGCTTCAGTATGACAAGTTGGAGGAAGAGGGAGGGGTGTGAAGGCATCCACCAGCCTGTCCCTTCATTACCCAGCTCCCTAAGACTCACTCTGTGATTTAATCACATGGCCACTGGCGAGAACTGCTGCTCTGATGTTAACTGGACCTGCTCATAAATTTGCTTTTCCTTAGTCTAAAGGAAATCAGCCACATTTGTGGGCAGGATGAGCTCAACTGCACATCATGTATGTAAAATATATACACACATGCAAATCTGGAGGCACACACACACACACTCAATCAATTCCTTTGTTCCCTAAAATGTTAGAAAAAAGTAAACATCTTCATTGCAATGTATTTTTTTGTATGTCTTTGCACAATAAACACAACAGGAAAAACAAAAAGAAAGATTGCGCAGGTGAGATTAAGAAAACACCTGGGAGTTTATAGAAGGAATCTCTTGCTTAAAAATGCTTAAAAATAGCTGCCTAATATAAAGAAAATATACAATGCAAATAAAATCTGCTGCTGTCACAGCAAGGCTCCAGTATGGCTGGCCTTTTGGGAATCCATCCTCCAACCTAAACAGAACTACAACATGTTCTTGCCACTTAACTGCACATGGCTGCATCACGTAGCATGTAAAGTAGACTTTGCATATCAAGCTGTTTAATAAAAATTAAACCCTGTCTATCCACTGGAAAGAGCACAGAGCTCTGTTTAGAGTGACTGATCGAGAGCCCAGAATCAAAGGGCCCTGTGGCACGAGCTGCTATGTGTCTGGGAATTGGCCCAACTCTTAAAGAGCGAAGCTTCCCTCATCTTGACTGGGGGCAGACCCCCAAATAGGAAGAAGCTATTTCTGCTGGCAGCCAAGAGGTTCCTTTCTGGAAGCCTGTCAGGTTAGGAGAAAGGCTGCCAACTGTAACCCCCCACGCCCCCCTCAGGTGGGCACAAGGGGCAGGGCAGACCCCAATCACAGCTCCAGCATGGTGACACACAGCAGATGATGAAACAAGTTGCAGAGGACATTGAGCTCCCTGTTTCGAGACAAAGATCTCCTGTGAAAGTGATAATCACTCCAGTGGACTCCACAGCAGTGATGCATTTTGGAAAGTACAGAATATTTTAACTATGAAATTGTGGTGAGTTAATTTAGAATATTGAACATTTGTTTCACTTTAATCATTAACTCCCAGTGGTGGAAAGTAGCCAACATTTACTCAAGTATTGTAGTTTTGAGTTACTTTACTTAAGGATTTCCATTACTTGTACTATAATTCTGTATACTATGATGTAGCCTTGAGCCACTACCTAAAGCAGAGATGAGGAGCGGGCTACAGAGGTCTAATAGGTCCTCTAATGTCTAACTGCACGACAACAGATTTGTTATTTTTTTACCTCTTCAGCCCAAACAACACTATTAATTCATTAGATTTCACTGAGCACCCTCTAGAGCCACAAAAGGTTTTTCTCTGCTTTTTGCACATATGCAGTAATACTCTCCAACACCTGTAAACAGTTTTGATGTGTAAAATCAGTGGAGTTCCTTTGTAGAAGTGCCAATGCAAGTGAGATTTTGAATGTGGGACTTTTACTAGTGGAGTACTGTTACATTGCTGTAACGCTGTCCCTTATCTGGATATGAATACTTCTTCCACCTTTTGGCAACTTAACTAACTATAATGACAAGAATCCAACAGAAGAGAATCCTCTAATTGGCTGCTGAGGAGATACTAACAACACCTGCTACTACCACTTGCAAATTTATCATTGATACTTATGTCAACTATATTTTGAGCTGCTGTTCAGCATCAGCAGCACTTTCCCTTTAATTTAAACTCGTGCCAATTTAACACTGAAACACTATGTTGCTCGTTCTTGCTAAAACTGGTTAAACACAGATGGTGTGATGTCATTTTGAGATATTTCCAGCAACCCAACAATGGAGTAGAGAAGTAGGTGGAGATATTCTAAACTTTCTCCATCTTTCGTTTTCAGCGCAGGGCTGTTTTTAGTCTGTATGCCAACTTTGTGAGCTTTTTTTTCCAGTATTAATGGTAGGCTAAGCCAAACACCTTTGGGCTCCTCTTCCACAGACTACCTACTAATGCTGCAGAGAAGGTCATCTCTTGTGCCGGCTTTGTTTATTTACAAAAAAACAAGCAAAGGCGGCATAATGCCGCAATGGCGCTGGCAGGATTCTACTGTATTTCATAGTATACACAATAGCCTCTCAAACCATAGCTCATATTTGCAGAACAATCACTCAGAAGGCCAAATATACCAAACACAGAAATACACACACACACATTCTCACACAATAATACTTTCACACATGGTCAAACTTAAGTAGTCATATTTGTAGTGGCAAGTTCACGCGTTTGCCCCTCACTGTTTCAAAAGCGTTTTTTGGATTCGGAGATCCCTTTATTCAAAGTTCTGTGTTCACATGCTCACTGTAAGTATTAATTATGATTCAGAAATGAGTAAAGTTCTCACATTAACCGGTTTATTAAACCACTCAACCACTTAATGTTTAGAGCTATCACAATGTGGAATAGCTTGCCAACTGTCACAGTGAAAGCACTATACGTTTTAAAAGGCTGCTTAAAAAACACAACAATAACTAAATATTCGTTGATCTAACTTTGATGGACTGTATTGTCGGACTGTTTTATTTTACTTGACATTAATTCACGAAACATGTACACACAGTGATATTCTTTTACTTGCACTATATGTCTTGTTTTAAATGTAGGCTATAAACAATTCTATGTGTGGTATTTTTCATGTATACATTGGTACTGTGTGTGACGGGGTGGGCCCCAGGAAGAGTAGCTGCTACATTTTTGTTTCTAGATAAAGGTAAGGAAAAACAGTGCAAGAAAACTTACAGATATGTCACAATGTCTCACAGAAAACAGCCCTCTAACGTATGTACACACTGCCACTGACTTTGGCCGCTCCGCCAAGGACGCTTGTCAAAAAATACGAGGACGATTTTTGACGAGTTGGCCGCTTTTGACGTGGTGGCGTGCTCTGTTCGACCGGGAGAAGCACACGCAGCAAAAGCCCATACACTGAGACTAGAAACGTTTTATAAATTACAGAAGTTGTATTGTTAATTGGTCGCAGCAGGGTCTGTTAGCAGTTAGCTCGCTCGTTAGCCGCTGAGTCGTAGCCGCGTGCAAGCAGCTGCTGGACTAATCTAGTGACTTGTGCAGGACTTCACTGTGAGCGAACCCAGCAACGGCGATTATTTCAACGGAGATTTTTCCATCTTTTCTTGGCTTCTTTATGCACATTAATCCAAATTATTACTTGGGGTGCACAAACTTTCAAGCCCCACTGTATGTGCCAGCCCTCCTTGTTTACTGTTTTTTTTGTTAAGGCCTTCTGGCTTTTTCTGGAAACCCTGTGTTTAACGTCACAGTGCTTTGAATTGTGGGTACGACCCTCAGGGAAAGTCAATAGAAATGCAAACTTATGGGAAGTGTGCATAAAAGGCTTAAAATGTCTGCAAAAGACCGCCCATTTCATGTGCCTCAAAGTCTGTGTTTGTGAGTTTGGGATGGAGCCCATGAATTTGATGAAGTGACTTGTGACCTAACAGGCTATGAAGCAGATTTCATTATTATTATTGATAGTTTATTTAAAAGGGACAGATACAGTATACAAATAACAACTGAGAACAGCTATCCGATGCAAGTATTATATACAGCGGATGCTAGTTTGCAACCCCCTAGTAGAAAGGTTTTTACAAAACTAAGAGATTACAACTGGATACAGCAAGATACAATAAAGCACACATTCAGACATCACATTTAAAACTTAACATGAGTACAGGTTTGTTGCTGAATTAATCAGGATTGGGTAGCCCTCTTAAAAGCGGTTCAGCAAATTCCAAGTGATCAGGTAGCAAGTTCTAGGAATTTGTTCTTTTCACAGAATAAACTTTCTAAGCAAAAGATACTTATACTTTCCAATATACTGTATGTCAGACACAAAAAGACTGAAGGAACCCACTTGCTGCTAACTAGCAGCATATTTAGTAAAGGCACTGGTCCTCATTTATCAACCTAACGTAGAAACCAGCGCAGGTATGAGCTCAGAAATCATGGCAGGCTTCACATGGGATTCATAAAACGTTTGTATCACACCAATCAGTGCATAAGAATGGTCGCACATTGATAAATGCAGCGGCTGGAAACAATGGTAATTTAAATATCACGACCCAATATATTCTCGGTTTTGAGGCAGCGCCCCTACAATTTACAAAGTGACGGGACGTAATCAGGCCAAGAAACAGCACTTTTCAGAGGTGAAGATTGAAATCCTGACATCTCAGGTTCATTTGCACTAATGTGTGTACCAAAGCTAGGAATAATGCCATATCCTCTTTGTATAGCCCCAGTTGGGGCTGTGCTGGACCCTGCTTTCTGGGCATTGGGTTGTCTGGCTCCGTCACTACATTCATGGCACCCTGTTTTCCTGCGCGATGTTGTGCAGAACCCCACTGGCTAAAACAATGTTGCAGACTTTTCTGGCGTGTATAGTAGGGTCGACCCCGCTGATGCAAGACAGAGCCATCTGCCCTTAATCAATCCGATAGAGCTTTCCACCATGACTTGTGTGTGCATGTGTGCACCGTTGTACCGGTGCACAGAGGTCTTCTAAAAGAGCCAGATCTGCCATTGCTGATAAGTGATCAACTGATGATTTCTCTTTCTCCTGTTAAACTAATTAGATGCTCCACCGCAAGTCCACACTGACTCAAAAATTTCAGCAGCCTATGCTTACGTTCAAATTGATAAATGCCATGCTTTGCGTAGAAATCCGTGTACGCCCGTCCTATGCCTTTTTTAGGTTGTATGCACGTTTCATAAATCAGGGCCAGTGTGAGGTCCTTGTTCTTCCCTCGTTCCTCTTTACGACTCTTGGAAACAATATGAAAGGAATGGACTTCTTCACCTAAAAATATGACTTTCTTCTCTAAAACACGATTTAAAGAGTAACTTTCTTACCAAACACAGGACTTTCACCTGGGGGACCAGTGCTTGTGTCCCAAAAATACTTATTTTAACCCAAACCACAAACATTTTTCCTTATCTTAACCAAGTCGTTTTGGATTGTCACGGTCACATACCAGTTGTCGTTTCACAGCAGTTAAATAGAATTGTCATATTAAACTAATATCAAATGTTAGTTTTGCTGCCTAAACCTAACCGGTGACACAATGTTAAAAAGAACTTCAATATTCCGTAAGATATCATGCAAACCCGTGGATGAGAATACAATTCAAAGCTAAGCCATCCATCTTCTGAGTGGTATCGACATTCCCATCTTCCTCTCTGCAAAAAAGTGAATAGGTGCATTTCCCAAAATTTTAAACTTCTCCTGCAAGAAAAGTAAGGCAAGCCAATCAATGGCTCTTCTATACTTACAGCTATAAGCAAGAAATAAGCATTTCAAACAATACTTGTATTTGTAGTCCTTGTGGTACCAGCAAAACTAATGTCTTCCATGTAGCTGATGACACTGGCAGCACGTCACACAGCAGCATTAGGGTCAGCAAAAACAACAGTTTTTCCCCTAACACAAATGAAGTAGTCTAAACCAACTTTCAAATATATTTGCAATGCACAATAAAACTCTATCTGTGCCACATATTTTTAAGAATGAGAAGTAGTTTCAAACGCAGCGAGACGATGGGGAGTTGAGGACAGTTGAGAAAAATATCATATCAACACTTAGAGTGTCGATTAGGTGAGAAAACAACTTTACAACCCTGTCAATCATCTTGGCTTCATGCTTGGGAAAAAAGCAGAGGTGCTATTAAGAAAAATGCGTAGAAATTGGCAAGTCGTGCATGGCAAAAACACTTTTGAAACTTTACAACATAGGATTCCTGCAACAATGTTTCTCATGTCAAAGAATATGAATGTTTTTCTTGACATATATAGTTTCTGTAGGTCACTGTTGTTAGACACCACCTCCGCTGTGGGTCTATCATACATTTTATACAATACTTATATTAAACTAAAGACGTGACTTTTAATATCTGACACATTTTTAATCCCATCACTTTCTGGGTAGGGAACTGTCGCATTCTACCACAACAGATTGCCACAGCCACTTTGAATATTAGCGAACAGATTGTGCTTTGAAAAAGAAACGAGTGCCTCCGGCAACATTTCACGTCTGCATCCCATCTCTGTCTGAAAACGGGACTAACATCTTTACATTATACATCTTCAAAAACATATCCATTATTCATGTCCCCATATTTTAATACTATTAGCACTTCTATGCCACCCACCTAAATACCTGTGTGTTTCTTATCAAAGAAGTAGTACTTTGTTTGGGTATGAAGAAATGGGTTGGGATTAAGAAAGTATTGTGGACCAACACACAAAATTAAATTGTTTAATAGTTGATTATATTTTTTGTATGCTATAAAATATTGGACTAGGCACAGGAGAAACTATGCTTTTACCTCTCACAAAAGTGTTTGTGTTGATTGTATACACACACACACACACACCTGTGTGGGTGGGAGGTGTGGCTACTCAGCAGCTGAGTGGGGCAGCATATGGAGTTTCTAATTGGGTAGAACAGCACAGCTGGAGGACACCAGTCCAGGACCTGGCCTCTGGTAATCAGTCCCACAATCCTCAGCCCTCCACTACACATCCACTGTGCTGCATGTGCGCCTTGGTTATGTGGGTGGGGGTTATTGAATGTGCTACACGGCTGAAACCAAGATGAAACTTGTCCACTAAGAGTGTTTTAACAACATATTTTCCCTTTTGAATCAAGGTTGTTTTTAAATTGTGACTTGACAGCCTGAACTTCCAATTCTTGATGACATTGAGCACTTGTTCATTTTGGGTTTGAATGCACTTATTGCAAGTTGCTTTGGACTAAACCATTTGCAGAATAATTGAACTGTAATGTGTACTTGGTTTCCATTTTGTCTTAATTATACTGACTGATTGTCAACATATTTTGGAAAGCGAGTCACTGTTGACCGTGTCACTATGTCACTATTATTACTAAATACATTACTATATTTGCTCACAGTAATACAATGTCTACTCGTAGCAACTGAAGGTTAGGTGAAGACTAAGGTTCAAGAGTTTAGGTAGTTAAGAGTGACTTAAAACACCTTCACTTTATTAACATTTAACCAACACCCCAATCACTTCACCTAAATCTATCTTCTTTTGGTGCTAGAATGTGTTACTTGGGAGATGAAGCCTTGAGTGTAAAAGTCCTTCAGTTTTTATGTCTACAATCCACCTCAACCGACTGGGAAACATAGCTTGTACTTGAACATAATCCAGGCAGCAGTCATGTTATGTTAGGAAAAGACTAAATTAGCAGTATACTGTTTGTCATTTTGAGGACACAAAGCTGGTAACATGGTGTGCTTTGTTGTTGGAACACAGTTCAATCTCCCTACTTATACCAGAACTCTCTTGAAATCAGACTCCTGGTTAAATAAAAGAAAGGGGGGGGGGGGAATAGAGCAAATACATTTGAACTTAAATAAACTAGTGTTTCAAAAGAGCTAAATATCAGGTTTAGAAATATTTTCTAATAAATAAAAACATAAATCTGCCAACGTTAGGTTTACGGTGTGCAAACAAAAATCTGAAACAATTTTAATAGCAACAACCAAGGTATTCATCTGTGTATTAGGTACTCAAAATAAATTACTTGCACTTGTATGTAGGACTGCTTAAGCACTTCCGTATTTAGCTTTAGTTATTTGTGCATGCACCTCCGCGTAAAGCAATGCAAAATAAATAGTGAGAGTTGTTAGATTCTTGAGGAACTGAAAATTAACAGCAGGCTCATTACAGAGTCAGTGTCAAGATTAAAAAAAGTACATGCGTTGCCTTTGGAGTTCATTTCGGAGTGTTCTGCCTCACAGGGTTGTACTAAAGAAATTGCAGGGACTTTTGATTTTGGACAGTATCACGTATCAACAAAGATAAAGAGAACCTTTCTGATCCCATGAAATGTATTTGTTACTGCAGCTAGAGAGTCAAAAAGCAAAGGGACTGAGTGATGAATAAAAATGAAACAAGATTAAAACAAGACAAAAATGCAAATAATATTAAAGCCATATACACCTTTAACTATTACAGATATGTACATGATGGATAATTGCACAAGATAACTGCATTGTACTAGAAAAAAAAATATATCTGAAGCATGATTATATTTGTACATGACACAAGCAGGAAATTGCACAGGATAGTCTGTCAAGTTGTAAGTGGTGGGTGATGGTGACAGACAACCACAGTGTTATGTTATGTTATGCTTGTGTTAAAGTCTAACTGCCGTCGAAACAAAGGACCTGCGGTAGCGCTCTTTCTTACACTGTTGGTGTTGCAGTCTGTTACTGGAGGAGATGCTCAAGGCCCCCACAGTCTCATGCTAGTGGTGTTGTCCATAATTGACGTCAGCTTGGCTCACATCGTCTTCTCACCCACCTCCTCTATGGAATCAAGAGGGAAGTCCAAGACAGAGCTAGCCCTCTTAACCACTTTATTGATTCTTTTTCCACCCGTCTCCGTGCTTCCACCTCCCGAGTAAATCATTGCGTTGACGATTGCAGATGCCACATGCCGCCTCTGTGTCATAAAATGTTCTCAACAGTGTCCTGCAACCTCCAAATGATCTCCCGGGGACCTCAGCCATTTTTATACAGGACATCAGTGTTGTCTGACCAGTCCAGTTTATTGTTGAGGTGAATACCCACTTTCTCTATATAACATCCCTGGATGTTCCCCGGTTAAGTCTGGGGTGTGTTCCTGCGGAAGTCTATGACCTTTGACGTTCAGGTGAAGGTGGATGAAGTCCTTGATGACCTCCCTGTATTCCTGTTTGTTCCCTTCTGATTCATATCTAACGATGGCTGTATCATCAGAGAACTACTAGAAGTTGACAGTTAGCCATGTTATGCCTGAAGTCCGTATGCTCAACCACTTCACAACGCACTCATCATCCAGACACAAACTCTGTTTAACTGCTGACATCAATCGAGAAACGCTTGCAACTCAGCGTGCGATCAGTGGTGCCTTCATTTGCAGCTCAACACCACGCACCGTGCCTATAAAAGCTGATAATGTGATAATTAAAAGAGCTGACAGGCAAGAACTGTCAGCGAGACACCCTGATCTACCAACCTCTGTTATTTGTTATACCTCTCTAATTACAATGCTTCCACACTTAAAATATCAATTGAAATAATTAACTAGGTTAGGACTACTGTAAGAAAAGGAAAAAAAGTCAGTCTTAGTGGAGAACAGTTTTAAATGAAAACCGTCCTAAAAACATCATAACAAGATTAGATTCAGGACTGAAAGGAGGATTTCTAGCAGACAAAAGATCACTGCCATGTCTCTCTCTTTCCCTCTCAACCACACCATGATTTATTACCTGAAAAGACAAGAGAACTAATTAGTGGAGTAATTAATTAATATAAATTTGCATATTTGCATTTGCAATTAGTGCAGTCAACTGATTAGTCTGAGATGGGGAGTTTGACTCATCAGATGCTTGTGTGTGTGTGTGCTGGACCAGAACGATCAGCAGACCAGCTGAGGCATTTTATGGGGAAGGCAGGTTTTTTTTTTTTTGGGGGGGGTGCTCATGTGCTGTATGTGTTTGGCCACATGCACAATCACACAAACTTGCCTGTATTTGTGTGAACACGTTTGGTGCTCTGTCTCACACACATTGTGGTTATGTGTACGCACAGCCACCAGTGGATAACATGATGCTATTGTTGTCACCTGCAAAATTTACCTTGGCTGTTTTTTTTGGCACACTTTTTTTATGCTTTGAGCACTGTCAGGTTTGGTCAACACACTGTGTCACTCTGCTGCCGGACCCTTACTGCTGATCAATGTCTTATAATGGCCAGTACAGAGAGATTGATATTTCACTTTAATTGATTCTCCTTGCAACAAGGTCATTCACAAGGATACATTTGTGCGCGCTTGTGTGTGTTTCACATAACTGAGAAGTGCATATACCCATATCGAGTGCCAGCTGTGCCCCAGTGTGGATTTGGCAGTGTGCCACTGGGCCTTGTCCACGGGGTGTACTTAATGTCTACAGTCCTGAGGTACCCACACTATGCACGCCCCCCTGGTATCACACCATCCTCTGCATGTGAGGTGCCTGCTGGAATTTGTAATATAGAGCTGCAATGATTAGACGATTGATTAGAAATTTTTCATGCAACTATTTCAATAATTGATTAATCGTTGGTGTCAGCTTTTTGCGCATAAATGCCGAAGGTTTCCTGGCTTTTCCAATGTGAAGATGAGTGGATTTTCTCTCTTTTAAGCGGATTGTTTTGACATTAAGTTACGTCAACAAGATGTTTGGGAAAATGTGACGGGCATTTTTCACTATTTTCTGACATTTTATTGACCAAACAATTGATTGAGAAATTTGTCTGCAAATTAAACAATAATAAATATAATCATTAGTCACAGGCCTCAATTTATATACAGTAATATACTACATAGTCTGTCAACCCTTGGGTTTTGTCAAGAGAGCTTTACTTCCTTACTGTTTGAGCTCCCACAAACCCAACAGCTTTATAATACTTATTGCAAAATCAACCATTTACAAAAAAACATATATTTTCTTCCGACCTTAATAACCCACAGTCCTTCAAATGAAACAACAAACTATGTTGTTTGTAACCGCCTCCAGAGCGACACATAGAAATGTTTTCTGATCTGACACCTATATCAACAAAACATACATTTTTTGGGCCTTAAAAAGGTAACAAATCGTTGTTGAAAATGAACCCATCTTTATGATGTTTAAAGTTCGGTAGGGTTACGCACAACTATCACTTAGTTAGCGTTTGGGAAAAACCATAGTTTGGGTTAAAACAAGTACTTAGTTAAGGTTAGAAAAACAATATTAGACAGCTGCAGCCAAGAGAGGTCCAACACTCTGTTTGGTCTCTTATGAACAAACTAATTTATTAAATTGGAATTTGGGAAAGGTTGGTGCAGCATAGTCACTCTTTGCCAGACCCTCCTCCTAAGTGCGCTGGAGGAGGGTTTGGCTACTCCACACAGCATTCTGGGATGGGAAGAAAACGTGCTCTGGTTTAATGGCATTTTTTTAAGCCAATCACAATTGTCTTGGGCGGTATTGTACACAGGAGAAAAGATGCAGTAGGCTAACACTGCAAAATAGGTTCAGAAGGAACATTTTTTTGGTGGAACATGTATACCTTTCAAAGTTGGACAGATTGGACAGATAGTGTAGCTAGCTGTCTGGATTTACTCAGCAGAGATCTGAGAAAAGGTTAATCTCATAAATCGACCGGAGTTGAAAATACCAAAACAAAGGATGCCCAAGGCAACTGATATTGAGCCTAAGTGACTGAAATCTGCCAGATTTTCCGGTGGCAATGGAGCAATCCCAGAAGTGGAACATCAAGGCTATAGACTAGGTGCATCATAACAAGTACTAAAAGTCCAAATATTTTGGGATTGGAGATCTCAAACCAGAGAAATGTGTCAGTTAAAAAAATCATGTAAATTCTCATAAAGGTGTCCAGTTGATTAAACAGTGTTGGGTGTGTTTTTTGAGCTGTGAAAGAGGACTTGAAACAGAACATTAGAGCTAACAGACATACCTATATCTGTATCTATATATAGTACAACTGTATAACTGAAATCTTGTTGGTCACATGTCCATTTGCAACTTCCGGTCAGAAATTACATTATCTTGCTTTGAGCTGTAGGGCAGGTCTTTGTAAAAGATTTATACTGTGTGTGTGTGTGTGTGTGTGTGTGTGTGTGTGTGTGTGTGTGTGTGTGTGTGTTTAACTGCAAATATATTACACTTCTAAATTCCTAGATTTGTTTAGTGAAAATTCTTGAATAACTACAATTCAAGACCATTGTTTAGGACCAAAATAGAAACAGTCAAAACTGAACAAAGCAGCATTTAGGGCTGAAATCGATTCCTTGAGTAACTCGAATAATTCGATTACTGAAATGATTTGCCTCGAAGCTTCGTTTAAATAAAGTTACCAACGTTTAAACGCACACGGTGTTTCCGCACGGAGCATTATTACTGCCGCACACGGGGTTGACGCTTTGTGCGACACAAGCCATGAAGACTGATTACAAAATTAAGAAAGCGCGTTAGGGGCTAGGAGACTAGACAGACTGGAGAAAACAACAGAGAGTGTCCAAAGTTTGGAATCAGTTCAAACGTAATTAAAACGGAAACTCTGTACAGTGTCTACCGCAAAATCAAACTAGCTTACCACAACAATAGCCCAACGTCAATGCTTCAGCATCTCAACAGAAAACATCAAGTTTAACTTGAGTCGTATGGACGACAAAACTACACCAAACAAAATTACCAAATAAAAGACAAGAAAACGCAGTGGTGACCACAATTTGATCTAAAGAGCCAACTTGTTGACAAATCCCTCGGAAAACCAGCTGATTGTTACGCACCACTCCCTCTCTCTTCACGGAGACACAGCGGATCAACGATCTACTAGCATGATAACTTGTATTCAAATAAATGAAAATAGGTTGAGTCTAACTAATATTAACATATGGCTATGTCTATATACAGATCAGTCTCAGGTTGCAACTTGTAGTTTTTATAGTTAAGTTGCACAACTTAAGGTAATTGTATGTCTAATGTGTGCTTTAGTTTGACGTTATGCATTTCAGAAACAATGTAGGCTAATATGGCACTTAAACGCACCTAATGTTTAGTTTTCTGAGAGATGATATTGCAAGCAATGAATACAAATGTTGCCTTTTCCGAAAATTAAACCAAACTATTGTATATTATTGCTCTCCAATAAAACAAAAGCATTTATCCGATTATTTGATTAATCAATGGAATAATCGGGAGAATACTCGACTACTAAAATAATCGATAGCTGCAGTCCTAGCAACATTCGTCTTTTCTGAAAAGAAAAAAAGGTTTACTCCATCTCTCATGTTTTTTGAATTAAGGCTTTTTAACTTCCCTGTTTCCCATTGTCTTTCATTAAATTGAATAAATATAGGATTATTTAAAACTGCCAGTTCGATTATTCTGTTTATTCTATCTATCTATCTATCTGTCTATCTGTCTGTCTCACCTGTTGAGGATGCCTACAAACTCATACGTTCCTCGTTTTTTTCCACATAAAATGACAATAATTCATCTTTCTTACAAGGGGAGATGCAGATATTATATTGTTATCCCTCTCCGGTCTGTGTTTTTGACGGTAAACGCGGGCCTCCCGGTGCCCATTATCGGAGCTGCCAGATGATCGGTAGGAACGGAGGTCCCATGGGACACTGAACACGTGGTCTCGGCTGCCACAAGACGTCAGCGGCAGATGGCATGGGTACCCGCTGTTGGCATGAGTGTCATTCCTCAAAGAGAGAGGGAAGGGGAAGAGAGAGAGAGAGAGAGAGAGAAGAGGAGAAAGGAAGAAGAGCACAACACAGCAAGAGTGTGCACGGTTTAAGCTTTTTCCTTTAATTTGTGGTTTGCAAGAGAAGAAGCTGCAGCGCAGATTCTGAAGAGCTATTTGGGAACATGCAAGGTGCACGCTGATCAGAGGTTAGTATTATTATTATTATATAACTTATTAACGTTTTGACTTTGAGATTTTGCGTTTATTGATTTTATAGGTGTATTTTATGCTGCGCTTTGGCTAAAAAAACACAAGGGGCTATTATATAGCGTATAGCCTATTATCATACAAAGTCTTGAAACAACAAGGTTATTTTTCCACAAATCCAAAGACAATGAAGTTGAGTGTCTTTGAAAAGGTAGCCAGCTGTGACATTGGCCTTGGTTGCCAATTTGTTCCTCTTCCTCTTGGGCGGCCCAATCGCAAGGTAATTAACTGACAAGCTTCAAAAGACTTCAGTGTTGTACTCTGTCCTCATAGTTTGGCTTTGATTTTACAGGAAATATGTTGACACTGCCATTTGAGGAACCTCATATGATGTGTGAGCCGCGGTTTGGTGACAATTATCCCCGTGAAAACTTACCTGAGAGCCTGGAGAAGGAGCGACAACACGACCGAGACAGGTCCAATTCAGAGATGAGAGAGGCCGAGGACGAGATCTCCGACAGAGATGAGGACGAAAGGGAGGACGATGACAACGGGCTTCCCAAAAAGCGCGGCCCGCGAAAAAAGAGGTCCGGTAAGGAGATGGACAGATCCAAAGTACGGCGCCATGAAGCAAACGCCCGAGAGCGCACCCGGATGCACAGCTTAAACGACGCATTGGAGAGCCTGCGCAAAGTTGTGCCGTGCTACTCAAAAACTCAAAAACTGTCAAAGATTGAGACCCTTAGACTGGCTAAAAACTACATCTGGGCCCTGTCAGAGACTCTGAGCGCTGGGAAGAGGCCGGACCTCCTCGCTTTCGTACAGACTTTATGCAAAGGATTATCTCAGCCAACAACCAACTTGGTGGCCGGTTGTTTGCAACTGAACGCGAGGAATTTCCTCACAGACCACAACGGGGAGGTCATGTTCTCTGGCAGATCGCCCTACGATGCCATGTACTCGTACCCCGGCTCAGACATGAACACGCCCCCCAGTCACAGCGGGAGCAACCTGGACAGCAGCGCCAAGCCGTTCAGACACTACAGCTACAGCGGCGCGTACGAGCCCTACTACGAGAACCCGTCCCCAGAGGGCGGGAGTCCGCATTTCGACAGCCAGCTGAGCCCCCCGATGAACTTCAATGGGATTTTCTCTCTAAAACACGACGATCCTCCAGACTACGGCAAAAGCAGTCACTATGGCATGCGCTACTGCAGTGCGTCAGGGCGCACGGCTCTTGGGCACAACTCCATGTACCGGGTCTCCCCAGAGGGCCGTTTCCCCTACGATCTGCACGTCCGCAGCCAGTCCTTCCAAGCACAAGGGGAAGTTAATGGCTCTTTCCACAATTAATCAATCAGCTGGACAAACTTTAAGTTTCAGAAGCAATGCAACCCCCCCCCCCCCTACCCCGCAGAAGTCGAGAGTGGAAAAACACGCTGATGCACTAGAAAAATGCCAATTTTAACATTATCTGTGGAATGTTCAGTCGTGTTTTTCTATTTTAGACATGGTAAAAGTCTGCAAATGAGATATGAGGATTTCACTTGATCTCAAATCTTGTGTCAATATAAGGCAGAAAAAAGACACAAGAACGCTTTTTGCTTTGGAAACAAACGAAATGATTTCAATCTGAAGGCATATTCTCTGAATGATCTAAAGAAAACTAAGAATGTCTCACTGCCACATATTAGTTGGAAGACCACAAATGTAGAGTAGGCCTAATTCGTTAAAGATGCAGGTTTCGAGCAAATGAGTGTGCATTATATGTGTTTGTTAATGGCTGTACTGCAGATGTCGGTCGTGATATGGGTTATTTAAAGCTGATATTAATATGATTGAATTTTCTGCTCATTTAATTAGATCACAGCAGTCAACAAAATGATTTACCTGGCGAAATGAAATCAGCTAAATGAAACAACCGGGGAAGAAGAATCTAGAGCATTTAACGTCATCAGGGAAGTTTGCTGAGCCATGATTGGAGTTCAGAAATTCAGTCTGTTAGCAATAAAGGTCAATTGAGCTATGCAAGGCAGCCAAATCCAATCTTTGCTTATAAAAAAGAAACCTATGTGTCTATTACATCCCACAATGCGTTTCTCATAATCTAATATCTAATTAAAATGATGACAAAATTGGTTATAGAAAAAAGCCAGTTTGGAATTGTGCACGTGTTTAGGAGCTTGATGATGATAATGTCATACAGGAAGTTTTGGGGAAAGTACGTTTAAAAACTAAATGCATTTGTAGTTGGAGTAAATAGTGTGGTAACGAGGTGAATATAAATTATTATTGTATTTATTTATTTAAGCTTATTTATTAAAAGTCCGTCAATTTTAATGTGGATAATATATCATTAAAAATATCGTAAACAATATTGTGTACCTTTTCATGTGAATTCCCATACAATAACAGTTTGTTGATGTCGCATTGTTGTATATTTCACTGCAGCTGAAAGGAAACTCATTTTGTGTGAGGTGACCACAATGTTTCAAAATGATATAAATGCGAACAACATGCCTTAAAAAAGAGACGATGACCATCAATATGCAACGAAATGACAGTTTTGGATAGTTTGATGTGAACTTTTTACACTTCCTTGTTCCTGCTGAAGAGCAGCTGTAATGCACTTCATGTATTGCTGCACAATGTTGGCGGCTGTACTCTCATAAATTATGTTGCTTTTGTAACTTTAACCGAATCATGAATGATTATTGGATGGTGTTCTTCACTTTTAACACACACACACACACACACACACACACACACACACACACACACACACACACACACACACACACACACGTATTGGAACCTCGTTATGGATCGAAATATTCGTGAAGTAATGTGTTAATGTTCTGTGATGTGTTCATCCCAATAAAACGAAGAGGCTGTGAGAGGCTTTACGTTGAAGCTTCTCAGATTTCTGTGAAAATGATCGACAGCAGGAAGGCAGGACCTGCGAATAAAAAAGTTGATTAATAAATTAAGATAAAAAACGCTCCAAGCGTAATTTCATTTAGCCTATTTATTTTTTGAGAAAGTGAGTCTCCTCTTGCATACCCTTTGAGTGTTGGGTGACACAGTAAGGCCTTTTGTATAATAGCAACATAGATGGGTGTATCATTTTTATTTTTACAATATGTTAAGTTCAAACCGTAAGAATGCATTTGAATCAATTATTTTCTATAAAGATACAAATGTTTTAACTCCCCTTACATTTTTTTATTAATTAAACAGTTAAAGTTAAAATATAAATCTGTGAAGTTACCTTAGTCTAACGCAAAAAGAGTTTTTAAATTCTTTATATGAGACGCTTGTCTATATCATTTGTTTAAATTCCAGTTGATCAGATGGCTGATTTGTGATAAATATGCCCACAAGGTGTTGGATGTCAGCCAGAGGTACGCACCTACATTTATTTATTTTACTCGCGGTTTTACAAACCGACTATAATTTCATATAATCAGTGGAAGAAAGATCAAGCCGATGTTAATGAAATGAAATAATAAAGTAATTAGTTTGTGTTTATATCGATGTTAATAATCACGGGCTGGAAGAACTGTTTCATGCTTTAACTAATTTGATTGTGTTTCACTTTAAAAACATGGATTTCTTCTTCGTGTATCATCATTAAAACCTGGTGAAAACCTCTAAATTATCTTTGATCCAGACTCCGATCATTGACAACGGGGAGACATAATTGCGCAAAGTTCACCTTGTTCACTGCGGCGACACACGGGACGAACGCTGTTGAACATTTGGCTTGGGTATCAAACTTGTGTCCAACTTTTATGTAACCAATGTATCCCTAATTAATAAAATAATTTTAAAACAACACAGCAGAAACCTTATGTTTATGTAAAGCAATGCTTAAAGAAAAACATATACAAGCTTAAGCTGTGACTGAAATTCTGATAGTTGATATAGCCACCTGTATGACTGAAATTAAAGTTAACAATAGAAAAAAAAAACTAAGGACAAAAAACCGTATATAATATGTCATTAATTAACTCTGTCTTTTTTGAATGATGTATTTGGATAACTGACTTTCAAGGACATGATACATGTGTGATCTACAGGAAAACCACTGAGTTTGAGAAGAGGCCTACATATTTGACTGTGCTTCAGAGAGAGGAGAGATACAGACAAATGAAGCCTATGATATTATTTGCCACTGACAAACATTTGTTTTTTTTTCAGTTGCTGGCAAGCCACTTATGAAGAACAAACTTTTGTACTAAGCATGCATGAATTAATTAAGAGCACCTTTTTTCAGCATGTATTCTCTTCTGTCGGAGTTGAACTCATGAGACAGCATATCAATGCAAATCATCATGAAATTGTTGCTGCTTTACTTTTTTGTAGAGTGAAATTTAAGGGCTGTAGCCTACTGGTGTCTAATGTAAAATCACATAATCACATTTGTTTTTATAGTTGAACACAACATTAATATAACAGCTTTGCAAAATTTGAACTAAGTTAATTGAGGAGAGTTTAATGAGCAACAACAAAAGGAAAATCAGGAAACACAAAGTAAGCCTACTGAATGAATGAATCAGTTTTAGAGATCAGAAACTACCCCGTAAATTGCACCACATCTCATTTTCCTTTTCTGTTGCTGCAAGTGCAAAGAATTTCAAATTGTGTTGGCAAATATCCTGTTGATTTAGACATTACTGTCTCCGTTCCCTAACTCATCCTTCTTTACCTTTGTATCACCATAAAACTGAAAGACCGGGCTACTGAAGGTCCATATAGGGCCCTAACATCATCTCTTTAGCCTTCTCATGTTGTGTGTGTGTGTGTGTGTGTGTGTGTCTGTGTGTGTGCGTGCAAATACATGTATGCAGGTGTGTGTTTGTCGAGGGGATTCAAATCCCTCTTGGGGCCTCACAGAGAGGCTGAAGAAGATGAGGAAGAGTTAAGTGTGTGTGTGTGTTTGTGTGTGTGTGTGTGTGGGGGGGGGGGATCTGGTGTTTTACGCCCACAGGGTCCACGAGGCGCCGTACAGCAGTTTAGCACAGGGTCAAACGTGTACACGTACCCCTACACTCATGCAGCTCATTAAGCTGCAAAGAGAGAGTGAGGGAGAGAGGGAGCATATGGCCCGGCTCTGTGTGGGAAGTTAAGGACAAGACTAGGGGACATATTGTATAGAGGTTTATTTGCAATCTGAGATGTGGTGTCATAATTAGTGCAAAAGAAACATTGTGTTTATATAGGAAAGCGTTGCAGAAAGACAACAATAACCTCAGAAGTTGATAAAAGTTTTGAACAATCACCTTTAAAAGAAAAAGAAACACGAATGCTTCTTTACATGTATTTCTTTTTAGTTGTATTATGGTAAGTTATTGTAATCAGGAGCCTTTTCTCCTGCAATCTTTGAAAATCTGAGCACCAGTAAAAAAAAAAGAAAATAATGTTCCCCGCCATGTCGGCAAGCATCCTCAAATTTTGTGCCATTCCCAAGCCCCAGATGGTGTGGGATGGGAAACGTTCCCCCATTAAATTCCTAATAATCATTTCTCCTGTGGAATTGGGGGTGGTGGCAGTGGGGATGGAGGCGGGTGGGGTGTGAGTGTGTGTGGCTGGGAAGTGAGGATTGGGTTGGTGGGTGAGGGGAGAAGAGGGATTTGGTGTTTTAATTAGACAGATTTAAGGAGCTGAACCCCCCTTTCAAAGTGTGTGTGTGTG
>NC_048418.1:12579503-12681447 GCF_013103735.1 Etheostoma cragini
GTTCTGTAAATTTCCCCATCAGTGTGGTGACAGCCATTTGATTTTCTTAGGTCCCAGTTTTTAAGGTCAGTTTAATGGTCCATTTGTGTTTTGAATTCGTCTTGCTTCATTGGAAGCTTCAAAACAAAGAGGGTCAGGCAATGCAATAAAGGATTTTTTTTTTATGGGTAAAACGTGTCATTTAAAAATGTAATAAGTCTTACAATAAGTGTGGAAACTATTTAATCTCAGAATTTATTATCTAAATAATCTATCAAAGTATTGCTAGGAAAATTAAAAAAAATGCCAATTCTGTATCAGAAAAGCATTTTACTGTCACAACACTCAAGAAGAGCGGCACATTACTGCAACAATTCTCTTTCACACTTCCAGCTATGATAACAGCTTCAAGTGTCAAACATATGTCTGCAGAAAAAGCGTAGGAGAAAGTATCACAGAGGCAGAAGAAAGTATGCTCAATATCACAAGTTTTTTAAGTGTCAGGTTATGATGTTTTTTTTATTTATTTTTAAATGCCTGTATTTTTCTTCTTGAAAATATGTGATAATTACTCCTAGTGCAGTGCACCATATTGGTTATGGTAAAGGTGCTCGTATGATAATGTTACTGGTGCAGCAGTTTTATGACAGGCTGGTAAGTAACCTTCTGGGAAGTGTTTCTTTCTAATGCTGTTGAGTGTCACCTGAATTGGAGGAAAAATGTATGATGTAAATGAGAAACAAAATCTTTTTCTAGTGTTTCTGTTGTTCCTTGCCCAACCAAATGAAGGGCACATACAGTCAAGTGAGTGTAATTAACTTTTTCCAAACTCATTTGGATAATCTCTCCCTCAGTTACTTTAGCTTGTGTGAAATTCCCAATTAACTATATCCCAACAAAATCACAAAACAGCGCCACGTAAGAAATTTCTTAATGAATTCCTTTGTCTCTCACTGGCACAGATGAGGCATGGGAAAGGCTCATGTATGGCGAGTGTATTAGTTAGGCGAGCCCATGTGATGGTGCCCGTTCACGGCTGACGGAACGTTGGTGTCCTCGGGCATAGTTGCCAAGCTGCCAGTCTGTGCCGTCACACCTTACTGCCTTTAAAGATTGCCCTGCAGAGACGGGGAGGGGATACGGAGGGCCTCACGTTTTTAACAACACACAGTCTGGCAACCCAGGAGGGTTTACGACTCAGGATCTGTGCCAAGAACTGCCCACCAGAGAGAAGGGGGATGAGGGGAGAGAGAGGGGGAGGATAATGCAAGGAAATATGGGTGTAAAGCACACACTCGCAAGGTATGTGTCCATGAACATGTGCATATATGAATGCTTCCTCTATATCCGTGTGTGCCTGTAAGAAGAGGAAGTTGGGTCCAATAACGGGGTGTATATTCAGCAAAACAGTATCTCAAATCAATTTATCAAGCTTTCTCTGTGACATGTTAGGGGACAGAGAAAAGTGAGTTAAGATACAATGTAGCCCTAGCCTCTGTCACACACACACACACACACACACACACACACACACACACACACACACACACACACACACACACAGACTCTTTGCCTTTTCTCAGTAATCCACACAAATGGCAGTGGATGGCAGAATGTAAATGAGCTGGTTATTACACAGCAACGTTCATCAAGCTGAGCTGGAAAGACTTCAATGGCCCTGATGAATATGCATGCAAATTTGTTAATTAAGTTAATTATTCTGCTGAAAATTCATTTGTCTTCCCAAGGACATTTCTACGATGATTTTAACATGTTTCCACCATTAGTCATGCACGGTGCTATTGAAAATCACTTCTGTTCACCTTTTGGAAAGTTGATGCCAAAAAGGTGGATAGAACACCTACAAATGAGGAGGAGGAGGGACGAAGCAGGTAGAGGACAACATATCAGTGGCGTGGAGTATGTGTGGAGGTAGACAGCAGCTGGTGCAGCCTGAGGATAAGGATGGGTAAGCCAAAACGCATGGTCTGTTAGGATATTAGCTCAGTGGGTAGAGCATTGAAGAGTGAGTGCCAGGTCTGGAGGTCCAGTTCTCATCGGGACCATCCAACCTTAAAAATGTTTTCATTCATAGTATTTGGACTAAATCATTCTGTTATGTGATGATATATGATGTGAAGTTAGGTTGTGGACAGAAATGTAACATCCGATGGGAAGGTTTCACTCTTTGCCACACAGTTTATGAGCTAAATGAATGAAGGATAAAATGTCCTGGGAATACATATTTTTCTCTACATTAATGGCTTAATCTGTAATTGTGGACCACATACATTTAAGATATACAGCTATATCACAACATCATGTTATGTCATGTTATTTTTATGTTTTTAACTTTTTATGTTTAAAAAAAAACTAAATCACTATGCTATGTTATCAAGTTAACCACGTACAGCAATTTTTCATTACCTAATTTGGATCCTAAACTGCATAGAGGCGTAACATGTTAATCTTAATCCTTAATTTGAAAACAATGGTGATCATATGAAAACAGTTACATGTGCTGGTCATGAAGCCTGCAATAATGCCTTGGGGCAACATATTCAGGTAGGTCTATTTTTGTTATCAGTGTTTCAAGATTGTTACTGGTGTTATTTTCCACATTTCCACACTTGCTGTTTAAGTTCTTACAAGTTATTGTGGTTGAACCATGAGTGATGTTGTGTCTTGTAGTCAAACTGAATTATATTGCTCATGAATGGTATTTCTTAAATTTTTTGTCTTTTACTGTGAGGTTCAGATTGAGTCTTTTTCAACATAATGTCTCAAACTAAATCAAGATTGGTTCTTTTTGTAAGTGTACCTATTTTATTTTTTTGTATATTTTATCATTTACAGGTAGGTAACTCTTTATTTTGAAAATGAAATGGTTGTAATCACGCAATTTCCAGTACATAGTTTGACACTTCGTAATGTTTTCTCTGTAGCTTTCACATTTGCATATCATGGGAATCCAGCTAATTCCTCTCATTGAATGACATGCATAATTTCTGGCCAAAAAAATTCAGACATATTCCTATTTGATGTTTCTCAAGTAATGTAATGTAACGTTGTGTTATGTTGTTTCAAAGGCCTTGCCCTCATCAACAAACCTTTTCCAATCATTGTCCTTAAAGTAGCAAAAACAGTTACTTGAAAATGAGCAATATTAAAAGACATTTCAAAGTGAAAGATGCTGTAAAAACAAGACAGATGGAAAACATTTAGCAAGAAACATCAGGACACACTGTTTGATAGATCAAATGGCCAGTCTTACAAGAGGCGGCTAAATCTTTGCAGTAGGCCTAGTCTGAATATCCAGATGTTTGATTTGTTAATTAAGTCTCTATGGTAGTTAATCACTGTTTTTCTATCAGACAACAGCAGGTAAGAAGAGGAAGGTGACCCTAAAATATAAAGATATTGTGTGTTACAGATACAGGCTGCATTGATTTGTTCTTTGTGGTGAACATTTGTGTTAGAAACACAGCCAAAAAAGTTGCTGACTCAAAAAGAGAAACATCCGAACACACATGGGAATGTATTCAAAGCAGTGCAGCACTTCAGCTCTTTTGTGGCGACTAATAAATGTTTTGTCAATCTGAGTACATCTCTGTCTTAAATTGTTGAGGCAGTAGATTGTAATCAATAATGTGTCCCAGTAAAAAAAAAAAAATACAATCAACATCATGCCAACACCCATGTCCCCTCTAGTGGAGAAATGTAACACTGCAGTGACAGGTCAAGATGCAGCATGAGAGGTTTTTGTGAGAATGCACTCCAAAACATGAGACCCTGCTCAGTTCATGATTGAACAAAGCAAAGTTGTGTTTGTCCAGGTTCGTGTTAAACAGTGAATTTAATCCTTTTTCAAAACATGTTGTAATTAATCAGGATGAAGTGCATTAGCGTTAATGCCATATGTGCCAGTGTATGTAGTACGAGGATTAAGTCATCTATATTTGTTCACTAAAACAGTTGTTTGTGATGATAATGCTGACGCACTTAATCGATTTGTACGCATTTCCCTGACAGTCAAGATTAACAGGCACTAAGAGTTTATTAGCAACATCCGCAAAATACACACACATTTAGACGTTCACAAGGCATTCATTAAATTCACATATGGTTGGAGTAATTATCGTTATAGATAACTGGAATTGAAAAGGGAAGATATCAATGTGAAAAAGGAGGGTGAGTTGTCCTGGAGTGAAGAGAGGAGCAGGGAGTGAATGTTAGGGCCAGGGAGGGCTAGTAGCAGAGACAAGAAAACAACAACAGCTGTTAAGCTTGTGGCTAAAAACAGGATGGCACAACAACATCATTTGCTAAGAAAATGATCCGGGAAAAGAGATTGTACTGACTCGAAGAAACGAAATGGGATGCTTTTGATTGTCTTTCTATTGAAGCTCCGTGGGGTGTTTTCTTCTGTATTTTTCTATTTTTTTTCCTCTGTGGTTTTGATGTTGTCAATTATTAATAAACTTCCTACATATTGTTTTATTTGCACATTGAAAAACAAAAATCTTAAAAACTGTGTCAGTCCTTCTCCAACAACGCACTCCAAAACAACGCAAGATGGAATCCCAACGAGGCTTCCTTCTAAGAAATTCTGACAACTACAAAAGGTGTTTGCAAACAATAATAAATTGTTGTAAAATGAGGCACCAGCTTGTGTAATAGCTGTTTCCTATAATACATCAAGGTGCATAGGTTTGAATCTTCTCTATTCAGATGCTACGGCTATAGTGTCCAATTTATTGCTGCGAGACACAAACACATAATATCCGGTAGAAAACCCTCTCCCAGTTCCTGCCAAAGAATGTGGGAGCACACTCATGACTGCTCTGCCCTTGACTTGTATCCATTCATCCAAGCGTGCTGGATGGTTTAGTTAATTAAGCTTAATCTACCCCCGGAGACAGATATGAGTGCTGTTACAGTGGCCCACTGAGCTGTCCCTATACACTCTTCTCTGGACCCCCTGGTGGAGCCATCAGGGCCATTCTACTCAACCATGTTAAGGGTACACGGACAGGGCTCTAGAGAAACACATTAGAGTTAAAAGATATGGACAACAGAAGAGGAAAAAAAACGGTTTGTGAAATATTTTAATTACAGAAATAATGATAATAATAATACAGCCACCAAAAGCATGGAAAATGGACTGTTGGGTTAAACACACTTGACGGGCTATGGTTTTTATCACAAATATGCATCAGTCCGTTATATTTTATTGATCCTGCTGCTAAGAGCTAATTTGGTTATTGTGTGTCACATAGACAAGGTCACTCCAGAGGGAAATTCTTCCCGAACGCATTGTCCAAACTGATGTGTTAAAAAAAAGGGTGAATACATTTACTAGGATTGGATTGGTTGTATTAGCAGTTGTTATAGTTGCAATAGGTACATTAGCTGGTTAATTGTTAAATGTGAAGACATAGACTTAATAGATTTCAACAGAAATATAACAAATGATGTGCATTAACACTGTTTGACACTTTTAAGAAAAAACTATGTGCTGAAAATATTTATTTCCCCTTTTAAGATCTACTCTTTATTTCTTTGCCAAAAAAAGCACACACATTTAGGGTAAACTTTGTTAATGCAATGCGGCCAGACGGTTTCACTCTCACTGGGACTTGGAGAAAAGTACTTTCACACCCAAACTAGATTTCAGCTTAATTTTACATTCAAGTGTATTACAGTAATAGCAAAGCAAAGTTCATTCATAAAGGCTGAAAAAGCGGAGCATTTAAACCATTCCCAAACATTATTATTATAATTATTATTTTACTAACTGACACAGTAATTGTCAAAACATCATAAAAAAATACATCACATAAAAGCATTAACACATTTACACATTTCAAAAGACTACCTGGAATGTAGTTCTAACATAACAGCAGAGTTTTGTGCTGTTAAAGCTACATTCTGAAAAACAGAAGTGTTTTGACCAGTTTCTCTTTCCCTGTTCTTCCTCAATGCTTTCCTGCAGCATAAAAGATTCAAAAGATGCCTTCGCAACTTTTGCGAGAGCATATAGAGCAGAGGGTTCATACAGCAGTGACAATAAGCAAGTATACGACAAATTTCATACGCAATGGTAAAGCGTTCCTCCTCGTCAGGGCTTTCAGGTTCGTACAAAGACCAGATGAAAAGCAAAATATTGTAAGGTCCCCAGCAGATGAAGAAGGCTGCAACAATACGTAACACCACCACTAAAGTCATATGCCTTTTTCTGTTTGTTGCCTGCAAAACTGTCTTGAGGATGGCAGAATAGCAGAAAACAATAATGGCAAATGGGAGGAAAAAGAGCAGTGACACTTGGAGATAATATCCCAGCTTTACATCAGAGATATCTGAAGATTCCTCACATGTTGAAAAATGCAAGTGGCTTTTCACCTGTACTTTGTAGGCATCACTCACAGATGCAGCAATGCTGATGGCCCAGGCAGCTGCACAGGCAACCATTGCACACCTCTGCCTCTTGACAGGCTTGATTGGCCAGTTGTACAGCACCACTATTATGAAACGATCCACAGTCAAGGCAGTCAGTAGAATGATGCTACTGTAAAAACCTACAAAGTATAACAGAGTCAGACATTTGCAGGCAAAGTCACCAAAGATCCAGTGGTGCAGGTGATAGACAGCCCAGAATGGAAGTGTGACAGTGAAGATCAAATCAGAGCAGGCCATGTTCAGGACAAATACATTTGTGATATTTTTCAGGTTTTCACAGACAACGAGAACATATAACAGGGAACAGTTTCCCATAACACTGAAGATGAAGATCAAAATAAAGAAGGCACCAGTAATGGTGTTAAAGGTGAATGTCTCATCAATAAGATATCCCACATCACCGCTGTTGTTTACACCTGCGTCGCTCCCTGTGGAGTTGTTTGCCATTGTAGGTTTTCTAGAAAACAAAACTAAAATTACCAAAATGTAACTAAGACTGAGCAGATGTGTAGGTATTTGTGTTTTAACAAAAGTGATTATTTGCAAAATATTTAAATATAGAGAACAACAAAATACTGAGCAGGGTACCCTTAAATATGAAGAGCAATTACAGTAAATATAAAGCAACTTACCGGGAACAACAGCTGCCACGTCTTGTGGTGCATTGCACTGTAGACATTAAGTTGTTTCACACTCACAATTCCTCATTCACATTAGTCAAAGATGCTGTAATAGTAGCCTACTGCACTTACAGTTTGAGCACTTCCTTTTCATGAAATGGGGAAATGGGTGACATAGGTACAGCAGTGAGGGTCATTCAAAACAAAGACACTCCAGAACTTAATATTTTAATGTCATTTAATTGTAAATCAAGAAAAAAATAATAATGATAATAATATAATGTCAAAATAAACACTTTAACAAATTCAAGAGTTGTGGCGGTAGGTCTGGTAATAGAAGACTACCACAGGATTGACTGATTCATTCTTTATTTGCATTATTTGAACAGGTGTAATTAATAAAGTGGCCGCTGGATTTATGTCAGCTATTAAGAACTAATTGTAGCTTGAAAATTATGCAGGGTATTATAGGAATATTCCAAGCAGCCATGCAGCTCTGCACTTAAAAGCACAGCAGAGTTTTCAACTGATGCTAAATACAGTATGCTAATATGCTCACGTTGACAATGCTAACATGCTAATGTTTTGCAATGCTTACCAACTTAGATTAGCGTGTTCAGATTTAGCCTACCTTGTGTTTAGCGCCAATTAGCAAGTTACAACACAGCCCAGTAAAAGTAGCTTATGCATATTTAGATTGTGTTACTACAAGACTACCAGTAGGGTTAACCCAAATTAGAATAATGTGTGAACACTATTTGGAATATTTTGGAGATTATTTTTGTCCCTCCTGTGAATTTAGCATAAACTCTGGTACAACCCATTTGTTTCTCACTCAGTTGGATGGTAGGGTTTGTTGGGAATTTTGTTCATTTAAAGCAGCTTAAAGCAGAAATATTTAATATACAATTACAATTTTTTATTTATTTACATCCATATCTAGGGATATGGAATGGAACACACACAGCATAGTCTGCTGTTCCCGTCGTTATTTGCTTGAAATGGCAATAGGATTTTGAATTAGGTTTTCTTTATTCTGGTACAAAACATGGAGGTTCTGATTTCACTTCTGCTCAGTATATCAACTACACTGAGAACTCTTCACCACTTGTTAGCGATGTGATTGTGAGTCGGCTTTGCCTATTGCGGATGCTGCTATTGCTGTGGTCCCAGCCCTTTAGCATTTTCTTCAAGTGGTTTTTGAATTTAACCCCCACAAACACATAAAATACAGGGTTGAGGCCGCAGTGGGAAAAGGCAAAAAGTTGACTAACGTATAAGGCATAAAGTTGTCGTTTTAACGTTTCACACATTTCAGACATAGTCGTTGAGTCAGCACGTGATTGATTCCAGAAGTACAATGACTTTTGAAAAATCATTACATTGTAAGGTGTCCAGCCCACAAAGAAAACAACCATGAGAGTAAAAATGAGTTTTAAAGTTTTGTTCTTTCTTCTTTGGGCAGTTGGACGCAGCAACCTGCGTATGATCTGAGAATAGCAAAATATGAAAACCACGGAACTCAATAGGAAGAGAATATTTTGCTGGTAGATAATCCATAAGCTCCAGTAAGAATTTGCATTTACACACTGATTCTGCTCAACTTTGGTGAAGATGAAGGCTGGACTGGCGACCAATATACTCACTGCCCAAATGATCACACATGCTACGACACTGTAGGTGCCTGTGGTGGACACAATGTTAGATAGAGGATTCATGACAGCCACATAACGGTGAGCAGTCATCAGGATAAGGAGGATACCGCTGCTGTAGAACCCAATGTAGAAGACAAAGTTGACTATTTTGCATGCATGTTCCCCTAAAGTCCATCCATACATGTAATAATAGGCCCAGAAGGGCAGACCTGTGGTGAAGAAGAGGTCCGATACAGCCAGGTTTAGGATGAAAGCATTGGTGAGGGATTTGAGATTCTCATACTTGGCCAGAATCACAATGACCAGGATGTTGCCCAATAGACTGAAGATGATCACAATGGAGAAGAAACCTGGAATGAAGATCGCTGCAAACTGGTTGACGGCTGTTGGGTCGCAGAATTCATCCTCATAATTATCACTGTGGTTTCCTGTGATTGTGTCGAACATTGAGCCAGTTGTTGCCATGTTCCTTCAGCGACAAAAGAAAGTCTACATTTAAAAAAAAAATTGTTAGAGGGGTAAATCCAGTTACACTGAATTATTGATACATAGTGAATGTGATAAATAAATTGTAAATATAATTTTTCACATGGTATATTTCTGTCAAAACTTCATTAGGAAACATACATACACAATTTTTATATAATTCTCTTGATACAAAACTATATTTTGTCATGTGGTTATCTTAAGTCATAAATCTTAGAGGGTCACTTAACCCAAATTACAAAAGCATATTTTCTCTCTTACTTCCTGGTATTTAGCCATGTAGATAGTTTGGGTTTTATTTGCTTAGACTTCAAGATATCCATCTCAAAGATATTTTCCTCCAAAACAGTGCAATAGAAGTACCACTTTCAAAACAAAAACTGTACATATTTACAGGCACTGGAAACTTGTTTTGCATGGCTGTATACCATATTAACATTCATGATTAAATAAACAGTTCAAGTTACAGTTTATAAAATAAAATTTGTATTTCATTAAGATTGTTAAGAATGGTGTGTGGAAGCATTGTCCATGTTGGAAAAACCTGTTGCAAGTAATCCCCAGAGTTCACTGGGACAAGTTTAGGATCTATTTTCTTTGCAATGAGTAACAAGGTTGTAAGGTGCCTCTAAAGCTAGTCCAAAAAACTGTCTGCATGGATCCCACTAAAGAAAGTAATCATGTTAATTCCATCTGCTTTAAAGTAAAATAAGAAGATACATTATTGCTTCAATTTCTAATTAAACTGAATGAATAAATTAGACAAAATACAAATATTTCAGTAGAAAAAGGTTGTTTTTCTCTTAACAACACCCAAAACATTGTAACACTTTGACTACAGTATTACTTAGCCTAACAAATAATAAATGGGAAGTGTGGAAACATACTGTACCTACACAAAGGATGTGCACACACCAGAGTCCTTCATGTGAATATCACTGGAACTGGGAATTGTTCTTTAAGTATTGACCACAAAGGTGAACGGATGTCAAACATAATTTTCAGAGCACATGACATAGTGGGCAACTGGGTTTCAATCACACATGACAAGACATGTTCCCTTTACTCATTAACACTTGTTTTTGGTGGCCATTACACTTCAGAAGTGCAGAGTAGTATACCGTACGTGTTTTGATTTATTTTTTGTCTAAAATCTCAGATTGTTGCATGCAACTGCTGCACTAATGACAGTTTTTTTAGAGCACTGATTTAGGCTTCCTGGATAATCTTAAATATTTAGTATATTTAGTAAATATTTTTTTTGGTTGTTGTTTTTGATGTTGTTTGGTTTGTTTTTTTCTAATTTTTTATGAATAATATGTTTTTGTTTTTATTTCAACATTCAACTGGTTCTGTTTTAAGGGTTTATTTAATTGAAGTATCATAAAATATATATTGTTGATAAATACATACACAATTAAATGACAATTAAGATATAATACTCATATATTTAGACAATACTAAGACTAAGACAAACGCTGAATAAAACGTTAGTTCAACGCTCCTTAAATTGATTTGCATTATGACATTTCACAACATAACATAACATTTTGATGCCATTTGTCAATTTGTCAAAAAAGTCCTGTAGGCCTACTCATCTTAGTTTGGGATTTAAAAAAAATGATCGCATATTCTTCACAACATAATTTTTCTATTCTTATGTTATATTTAATATAATATTAGGTTTAGCACGACAGACAGCTTTCTGTTTATTTACCATTTGTCTCTCAACCAAACTAGGACAGATTTCGGAAGCAAGAGGCTCTTTAAATGTCTTTATCTGTTTATCTGTCAGGCCTGTCAATCATCCATAGTGCCCGCCTCCAACGGGTAGCATGTTTCTGCTGTGTCGCCTACAAACTAGACATTGGGCCATTTTCGCATCAAGTACGTTCATTATTTTACCAGTTATTTGATATTGAAGTGCTTGGCTTCATTTACAACCAAACTGCGGCGGTTTGTAACAGAAACTTACAATTAAATACAACCAGGAAATGAAGAGCTAAGTGCAGGTCCATGTAGCTAGTATCGCTTGCCAGCTTAGAGAAATGTATGTTAATGTCTGTCATGGTTTGTTGTATTTTAAAGCCGATTCAAAGTGATTAAAGTCAACTTTGCTGGTTTTTATGGTCGACGGTGGATAACAGTATATAAATCTTGTGTCAGTGGGGTCTGATAAGGACACGCTACAAACAGTGATGAGCTGTCGTCGTCATGTAAATGTTGTACCTCCTCTGAATGTGGGAACATTTGTTGCTAACTTTACCAAGCTAACGTTAGTGTTTTGCATCTTAACATATTCATGGACCCCTCTGGAATATGTAAATGGTGAAATTTGTTAAAGACTTTTTGAGTTGGGAAGAATTCACCACTGTATTTATGAACAAGACTTCACAGCGTGGTTAGCTTTGGCATATTTTCATGCTTTGTTTTTATTTTTAATTTATTTTTTAATTTTAATCCTACATGCAGAATTTCTTGACTACACTGCCCTTTCCCCACAATGGCCTCCTCATCAGTTGGAGATAATCAACTGCAGAGGATAATCAGAGATCTGCATGGTAATTGTACAGTTTACACTTACAGTGAATAGTGTTCTGTCATTTAGCAGGTGTTTTGTACTATTTAAGGTAGGGCATGTGTCTCCAAACAAAAGATATCAGGCAAAAATTATAAGATTTTGCACACAATTTATTGCTCCCAGAGAAGTTGCGTGATTAGATCAGTTAGGAAATGTTTTGTGCATGAATATCCTATAACTGATAGATATTTTGCAAACGTTGTGTAAGCAACAAACAGTGTGCATATTCTTAAAATGTTTTTGCCCTTTTGTGTGAACACAAGAACATCACTTGGTATTTGTGTATGTGCTAACAAAGCTGTTACTGTCTTTTAGATGCTGTGTCAGAGTTGAGTAAAGAACACAATGAGTGTGGTGAACCCGTAACTGATGACAGCTCCTACCTTCACAAGTTCTTCTATAAACTAGAATACCTGCTGCAGGTAGGGTCTCATTTACCAGAAAAGTGTTGGAGTTTATCAGGATGATATAGTTTGTTTGAAAGTTTACCAACGCTGCCCATCTGACTTGCTAGACCAGTGGCTTCCAGCTTGGGGATTGGTACATCCAGAGGGCTAACAAGATACATCTATAAAGGGGTTATGAGATGAGTCAAAAGTTAGAAAATAATAGAAGAAACATTTTTTAGTTTTATGTATTTTCTGTCTTCTCTTAAATGTTTTTCTTCTTCTTGTGAAACACTTGTGAGTCTAACTTGTCTGGCCTCAACAAGAAATAAAACAACTTGAGAAGGAACATCACGTTTTGGTTGAATTGTCTACATCTCAAACATGTGCAATCTGCAGATACCAGGGATTGTGAAAACATTGCCTTGCTGCAACGGGTCACATGTATAAAAGATTAAGAAGCATTGATTTAGACCAGTAATTCCCAACCTTTTTTTGGTTGTAACCCTTAAAACGAAGCTCTAAAGAGTTGTGAGCAATTCCAGCAGAGTGATTTTTTTTATCTAAAGTGGTTGTATATTTGTTAGAGACCATGGAAGCGTAAGCTATGAGTACACAATAAACACTTTTCACAAGAAAAAGTAAAAAAAAAAAAAAAACTACATACAGTAAATGTTTGTAGCAGAACTACTGTTCCCCTGCTTGTCTTATAAATTATCTAGTGACCCATTAAATTCATCTGTTTGGAAGGGTCTTGACCCCCAGGTTGGTGACCACAACTTTAGAGAGTCTAAGGTGGAAGAGAGAGGAAGTTCATAGAAATGATATTGATTACTATTTACATGCACATAATATTCCGGTGTTTGGCCTTATTCTGAAAAAGACAATATTCAGACTAAGCTGTTTACATGGCTAAAGAAAGTGAATAGTCCACTAATATTCCCATTTACATGTAGCTGTGAAAAACACAATAGTTCTTTCATTCCTTCAACTACCTTCTTGAAAAGGTCGAAGTAGTGGTGTGTGCGCAGATCGAAAATCCTGTTGATATCCATGTCCTTGATAATTTTTGAAACTAGCTGTGTTTTTCCTTATCGGGTCTGTAGCCTTGCAAACTGTTGGCTGGTTGGTTTGCGTATAGCAACCATAGCAACGCACAGAGCTGACCATAAGCCTACTGTAAAAACCCGGATTGAAACGCGAACGGTATTTCCAAAGAATTCTTAATCAGAAAATGCCATATATCAGAAATTCCATCCGGAATATGCTGTTTACATGAATTTGGAAAAATGTCTCTTTCAGAATAATAGTGGAATATTGCTGTGCACATAAACATACTCAATGTAGTCTGGCTTTGCGGATGAACAGTGCTTGGATAAAGCCTGACATGTCAAGAATTCTGCTCCCATTCCGCTAATTATATTGCAAGGGCGCTATCGCTGCATCTGGAGTTTTGCAACAGATTATTGTTATTGGTTTAAAGAAATGCAAGAGCTTTTTTTCCACCCCTAAGCCAGAATGATAAGCGATGTAGCCAGATAATACTCCAGCATTGACACAGCGCTGTGGAGATAGGTCTTGCTATGCAAAACTATATACAGTGTGAATCCCACAGCAGTTTAAAACAGACCAGTTGCACAATCCAACACAGCTGAGGCCATATAAGGTAATTATGCAATAATAAGGGGATGCATGTTTCTTAGTTTGACCAGAAAGAGAAGACAACCTTTCTTGGTCAGAGGAAGGACTACTGGGATTTCTTCTGCGACTGCCTGATTAAAATCAAGGGAGCTAACGATGGCATCCGTTTTGTTAAGTCCATCCCTGAGGTAATCCTACTCTGAAACACACACACATGCTGTTACCCTCTGTGTCTCTGCCCTGCCATGTCGCACAACGCATGCAGACACACACATACAAAGTGACTGTATAACCATGTAACTAATCTTCTAGTGAGTCAGATACAGTGCTGCTAATTTACTTGCTGTCTTGAACCTTGTTCCTCACCTTTTTATCCAAGGAATTCAGTGGTGAGCTTTATACTGAAACTCAACTGGAGTTGAATTAGTCCTAGTTTGTACTATGTTTAATTTGTTGTTTGTACCTTCTGTGTGTCTGATACTGTATGAAAGCTATTGTTACTTAAAAGGTTTTGTCTTTTTTTGTTGAAAATATTTATTGACTATGAATTAATTATTTAAATAGTTCCAATTCTGCCAATTTCATATTTGTTTAATTGACTACCGGTATCAGCTGTACTCTCTAAAAAGTAAGTAACTGACAATCTGATGTAAAACATCAAAATGTGATGTGTCAAGACTGTAATAACCAGGCTTCACTGTCCTTTTTGTTATCACGGATTTTCTGGATAAGATTGGTCCATTACCTTTTTGAAAGTGTCATACTGACACACCTTATTATTGTATGCTAAATTTGCATGAGAACATACTTCCAAAATACTATTTTGGAATGCAATTCAATTAATTGAATAATTGTTTTCCTCAAGTGCAGTGCAATTGTTCCATTCCAAAAAAAAAAGTATAAGTAATTTGTATTCTACCATGAGAGAAGTAATTACTGACGGATTACTGAGTTCTGATTTATGAGTGTAGTTAAACCGCACATCTAATTGTATGCTAATTGACGTTCATGTCTTACTAAAACATATCTGTGGTTTGAAGTTTCCTCAGGGATTTACAGCAGTCAGTATTTAGTTTCTTTTAAAGTCACATCCAAGCTTCCTTGTAAAAAACTTTGGCTACTCTTAAAATATTACTTTGACTAGAAGAGAAAATAATGGGCAGACTAATAAATAATGAAAATAATCATTAGTTGCAACCTTTTTTCAAATGAGTATTTTTAATGTCACATTCAAGTAGAGATTATTCAGAAGGTAGGGGCGCCATTATTTGTTTAAATATTTGACCTGGGTGACACTAACTAGACTACAAACTTACTGACTACTGAGGTCAATCCACATTTCAGCAAAATGTGTGTGAACGTACACTAAAGTGTGTATTTTTGTGTCTTCAGTTGAAGACATCACTGGGGAAAGGAAGGGCCTTCATCCGCTACTCGCTCGTTCACCAGCGTCTTGCTGACACACTGCAGCAATGTCTTACAAACCAGAAGGTCACAAGGTCAGTGGACAAACACTGGAACACACACATTGGAACACACACACTGGCACACACACACACACACATAAACACATTAACAAAGTATAAAATGTTGTCCCTTTTGTTCCCTTTAAGTTGCCAAACAGTTCAGGTTTTACACCATTAAGGTGTGATGATGTCCAGTCTTAGGAAGTGTGATTCTCGCTTCCTGATTTATTGTCTTATTTCTGTTTTCACAGAAATACATAACAGCAACGCAGTTTAACCAGACACCACAGGTCACGTCTCAATTCCTCAGCAGTTTATCAAATGACATTTAAATTTAGTTTTTGCTTCATTTAAACTTTATTTAGCCAGGACTGTGTTTCATGATTTACATTTCTAGATCAAGATCTAATAATGTTTGTGATTGGCTGTCTAACGTTACATGTAGTAGAGGTATGCAGGAAAACTATATCTTATGCTCATTTAGTAGGAGCTGAAAAATAAATAAAAAGATTTGTGCCTTAATGTTGTAATTTTATTTTAGATGGATGTTATAAAATTGGTATTGAAAAAAAGTATCATTCAGGAACCAGTATTGGTATCGGTACCGGTATCGAAAGTTTGTGAACGAGACCCAGCCCTACTCGCCAATATCTCATTTAAAGTTATCTGCAGGGAGTGATGAGGTCGGAGTCTGCCCGGCAAACACTATATTCTGCAATAAACATGTCAAATGTGAGTTGTCTGACTGGACTATTTTGACATTACTTGACATTTGTTTACATATTATATGTTATATGTATCCGTGTAATAATTTGCCCACAATTAAGCTTACTGATTATACACGGTCTAGCCATATACTATCTTATCTTATATGAACTTTTATGAACAGCACAGTATAAACACATCACTAAACCACCAACAGGACAAACACTGTTTTGTGTCAAATAAAAATGTTTTAATCCTCCAGGATTGTGTTTTATGTTTGTTTTTTTTTGTTTTTTTTTATTATTCTCATGCAGTGACTGGTATTATGCTCGTAGTCCTTTTCTCAAGTCTCATCTCACTGCTGACATAATCAACCATCTTTATGAGCTCAACCAGATCCAATTTGATGTGGCTGCCAGAGGTTACGACCTTGATGCAGACTGGCCAAAATTTGCAAGGTAAATTCCCACAATTAATGTTTATACTTTTAGTGCTTTAACTTTTGAATTGACAGTTTTGTTTTGTTATAAAAAAAAACAACTTGTTTCTAAATGTCATAAGTAAACAATAAAATCTTCTAATTTTTGGCTTCTTGGTTGGAAATTATTTTTTTATTGATCAGAGACAGACTTCAAGTAATTTAAAAAACAAAAACAAAAAAAACAACACCAAGTTGAGTGCAGCTAATGTAGAATTGTGGTGAAGTGACTTTGGGTATTTCACAACTTGAAGTAACACTTAATTATTTGATCACTGCACATTCACAGCTCTTTTTTTTCTATTAGTGTGTAAATGTGTGTGTGTGAGAGTCAGTGGGTGCCGACAATGTGTGAGCGTTGATCGCTGTTCCTCATGTCAGCACCTTTGCCAAAACTTTTCACATCCTTGTCATCAATTTGCAGTTACTCTAAAGGCAGCGGACACAATTTTTTAGAAGAAGAACTTGTGCATCATATTATTGTGATTATTGGTTAAATCTTAATATAAAATGCAGTACAGCAACATCTGAAAACAACACAAGCGGGGCTCACTAGCTCGGTTGCCCTGGGTAAAGGCTCCTCTAACCTTTTAAATAATATGGGACCCATTAAATAAAGTGTTACTATAGAGCCACCTAAATAGTTGTCCGTCAACTTAAATTTATCTTTTGTGTCAAGTTGTTGTTGCTTTTTTTTATCAGTTTGATGTGAATTGTCATACTATTAAACAAGCATAAATTACCTTAATATTTGGCATCTTATTATGTCAAAGGAGAACATTAGGCACTGCCACACCAGCATCTCTGTGGAGGCCTCCCAGTCGCTGCTCCAGCATCAACAGCCTAATTAGCAGCTACTCACACTCACAGGTACTCAAATACGTCTATATATTATCTAGATGGACAATCCTGCACAAATATTTTAGTAAATGTGACTGTTTTAAAAAAATTTGAATTTTAAAGTTCTGTTGTTCCATTCATTAACCAGGCACAGGAGTTTCTTCCAATCCCAGACTTAAGTCAAAGTCTCCTTGGTGAACTGGGAGAACCCTCTTCTTGCAGCATAGCAGAGAACCTCCGCATTGAGCTTGACCAGTCGGAGCTCAGGCAGCAAGAGCTTCTGATCCAGGTTCAGAAGTTTGGGAAAGAAGCTACGGAGCTGAAAGGTGTGGTTAAAGACCTTCAAGGCCAGCTGTTAGCAGTTCAGAAGTCCTCTAGCCAATCTGTATCTACTGCAGTCCAAAGTATCCAAGAAACAGAAAATCAGGAGAGAGCAAATGACCTTCAAACCTGTAGGGAAGCAATACACCGTGAACTTCACAACAGACTCACAGCCGCTGAGAACAAAAATATGGAGCTTCTTTCTAAGTTGGATGAGACTCTCAAAGAACAGGGACAACAAACTGCTAGCTATTGCAACTCGGCCTGGAAAATCCAGGAGCTCCTGGATAAACAAAAGACCACTGAGGAGAAACATTTGGAGTTGAAAAGAGAGGCTGAAGACAGGGCCAGGCACTCTGAGCATTTGTCCCATGAACTCAAACTCAGGGAAGAAGAGTTGAGAAACGGTGAGGAAAAGCTGGCTGAAGTAACTGCCCGAGCTCATGACGAACGTGAGGAGGCACTCAAACGGTTGGAGGAGCTCCAAAGTGCAGTCAGGCAAATTCAGGGGGCGCTGAGTTTGAAAGAGAAGGAGACAGGGAACTTGAGAGCCCATCTTCAGGATTTACAATCATCACTGGAGTGTAGAGAGCGGCAGGCGGAGGACCTGAGGAAAAGACTGCATGAGGAAAGGGAGGAGGTAGAACAGAGATGGAGCATGAGTAGTAGCCAGAATGAGGAGCTAGAGACCCAGCTCTTGGATCAAAAAAGAGCTCTAAAAATCAGAGAGAAAGAGCTTGCAGTTAGTTCAGAGAGAATCAAGCATTTAGAGGAGCAGTTGGAGAAACTAAATGTTGAAAAAGAAAATCTGAGCTCGAGACTTGCTGAAAATGAAGTTGTTTTTTCTGAGAACATTGATGACTACAAAACCAGATGCAGCAATCTCATAGAAACAAACGCTAAACTACTCCAATCAGTTACAAAGAGTGAGGGGAGCATTACAGAGTTGACTGAGAGCAGGGCAGCTGTGTTAGAGCAGCTAGCTTCTTTGAGGGCTTCTGAAAAACACTTAAAAGGCCAAGTTGAGGTTGCAAAGATGTGTGTGGAAGATCGAGAGAAGATGCTCTTAGATGAAAACCTTCATTTGGAGGAGACAGTCCAAAAGACGCTTATTCAGATGGAAATTTCTAATGCTCAATTAAAGAAGCTCGAACATGAGAACTGGGAGCTTTTTGAGGTTCAGTCCTCGTTAAAGAAACATTTAGCCACAACTCAACAAGAACTGGACTTATTCGCTGCCAAAGCTGAAACATTGGACCAGAACCTCATTGTGTCCCAAAGAAGCCACGCAGAGGTACTTGAAAAACTCCAAGAAACTGAGGCTAAACTGAAAGAGCAGACTGTTGAACGTGGGCATCTGCAAGCTAGAGCTAAGGAGCTGGAGAGCGGGAGAGGGGAGCTGCACAATGAAAAAGGAGCTTCAGAGAGCAATGAAAAAATGCAGAAGCTTTATGATGAGCCACAGGCATTCTCAGTGGAAACCAAAGAGGCCCCGTTAAGACAAGTTATTGCTGATGCTCAACTGGAGCCCAATCTAAGGGAAGTGCAGCGGCTCCAGGAAGAGGTGGTGGAGCTCAGGGCTCAGCTTCTAGCAGGAACTGAGGAGAGGATGAAGGTTCAGGCAATGCAGGAGGTGACAGAGTCCTCTAAGGAGGACCTCCGTGTCTTAGCAGAACAACTGAAAGCCCAGGTAGAGGAGCTAAACCGCCGGCATGTGGATGAGATTCTTCGATCGCGGGAGCGAGAGGAGGCTCTTATTCGAGAGCGTGACGGAGAGGCTCAGGCTCGGGCAGGTTTGGCTGCGGAGGTTATTGCCTCCAGAGAGGAACTCAACAAACTGAAGCTGGGTTATGAAGCCTTGTGTCTGGACAACAGTGAATCCAGGGAGGCTCTTCATAGAGCCAATACAGAAACAGCTGAACTCGGTGTGCATGTGTGTATGCTAACTGCTGAGAATGAAGAGGCTCGTCTGCGCTGGGAGGGCTTGTCAACAAGGCTGCAAGAGTTGGACAAGGAAGCAGCTCAGGAGGCAGAGAGGCTGAATACTTGCATGGAGCAACTGAGTCGGGAGAATCATCGGCTCCTTGGTCAGCTTCATGATGACGACGGTTTATTGGCCACCAAAGAGGAGCTGCAGGTTAAGCTGTTCAAGGTCCAACAGGAGGCTGAAGCTGTGCAGGAGACATGCCAGGAGGAGATCCAGGCACTCCGCTCACAGCTTAGCAGCCAAGCCCTAAGCTACGACAGCCAGCTCCAGGTCAGCCACAAACAGCTCAGTTAAAGAAATGTAGCGTGCTCCAATGTATTTACATGCACTAAAGTAACCTGATAACGTTTGGATGTCTTCTGTAAATTCTTAACTGTGTACTCGAGAAACCAGTTTTTTCATAACCAAGCTAAGGGATCAAAGAAACCAGGTTTCTCCAGGAGAATGTTGATTTTTCTGCCATGGAAACGGGTAACCTGGTTTCTAATTGGCCTTTTAGATGCACATGGCGTCTCGATTAAAGAAGAGATCATTACGTGTAGCAGTGCATTTTCATGTTTAAAATAATTCAAAGTCAGACTGAAACTGAAAGTAACGAAGCTGCCTCTTAGAAGTTTGAATAAGCACTTTACAATGTTGAACATTTGTCTATAAAACTCAGGCACATTTCTGCTGTGAGGAAAAGCTTCTGTGTTTACATGGATTTACAATTACGCAATTACAATTGGTTATTACAGTGTAACTAGCCTTTCTTCTCTGCATAAAATGATTTCACAGAGTGCTGTGGTTACTAATGTGCACGTAAACATACTGCTTGATTGTTTTATGTTGGGTAACGTCAGCGGAGCTACTGTAATTCCTACATTTTAACCATATTTGCAAAGTCATTAATTGATGAATTTTTGGTTTGTATTATCATTCAGACTGTGAATCAAGAGTTAAAGGAAGTGAAATTACAGCTGATGGCTGAGCAGGAGAAAGTCGTCAACCTGGAGAACAAATTAAAAAAGCTAGAGGTGAGAGGATATTCTTATTCCAGATCTTCTTTAAAGTTTGTTTTTTCATCATAAGCATGTTAATCTGCCCCTCCATGTAATCACTAAAGCAGTCCAGCAATGTTTTAAATTTTGGCAGTGGAGGTGGTTTTACGCAAGGAAATAAAGATGTTAAACTAACTGTTACACACTGCAATAGGATAACAAAAAGCATATTTGTGCAGCTCTGTATATTTGTGTGTCTAGGATTGATTAATAAAAAATTAAAAAGATTCCAGTTTTACATTTCTGCAATTGAAGTAATCATGAAGCTATGGTCACAAGCATAATTTCAGAAATAATGTCTTGCTTTTGCTTTACTGATTCAGGCTGAGAATCAAAGATATTGCCAACAGATTGAGGAGAAAAAAATCCAGATGGCGGATTTTGAAAATCTCATCCAGCAGAAAGAAGATGAGATAATCCATCTGAAAGGGAATCTATCAAGGTGAGATACTGTATTCATAATCACACATTCTGGATTGAATTAGGTCTCTGTGGAAAATGTTTTTTAATCCTGTGTGTTTAGATCAGAATGTTTATTTTTTATTTAGCACACCATATCTAGGAATTTGATTAGAATTTGACTTGTTCTAGCCTCAAAAGCCTAAAAAGTACAACTGCATGAGTCCCAATGGTTTGGTTTGTTTGGGATATATCCTGAATCAGCCTGTCTATGTATGTATCGGTGTATGTATGTATGCAGGTCTAAGGATGCTCTAGCAGTGGCTCAGCAGACCTGTCAGGAAATGAGTGAAAATCTACGGAGAGTCACTCAGGACAAACAAAGCTTTGATCTTCGGACGGCTGCTGAACTCGATGATCTTTACCGCACAAAAATCAATTTGGAAGAAAGGCTTGTAGAACTCATCAGGTATTAACATACAGATTTACTCTGATCCACCATTACTAACATGCTTGCAATGTACCCTAGTGCATAGACAAATGTGCTTGTTGGTGCTCTCTGCAGGGAGAAAGATGCAATGTGGCAGAAGACAGATGCCCTAGAGTTTGAGCAGAAACTGCGGGATGAGGAGATGGAGAGGGACGTCAACTACTGTCTGGGCTGTCACAGTCAGTTCAGCTGGTGGCTCCGCAAGTACAGCTGCAGGTCAGATGGTCCTCTGTATATTAAACAAATATACTATATCTAATATATTACCAGGTCGACCAATAAAGCTAATGTCAATTGAACTACTTTTAAACTAGTAGTATGACAGTTTTTCTCGATTACTGCAGTAATGTAGTTCTAAAAACATTAGCAATGACCACATCAATTTATACCACTTGTACAGTATATGTAACATTTATACACAAAACCTGCTTAAAACTTTTCACTCATATGCCAAAAGTAAATAAATTCATCATCTGCGAACCAAAATGAAAATTCACTTTGTGATTGTTTTGGACAAAATAGTCAAATGTCACAGGAACTCATGCCCAATGACATTTCATTTCCATATTTCACTTCACATAGACTTACTAGCTGTAACCAAAGAGTGAAGTCAAATAACAGCCATATCAGTGGTATTCATTAAACTACAATACTAATACAAATGTCCATATCCAGAAAATGTGGTGCATTTGTAAATGTCAGTCTCACTCCATGTAGTGTCAATGTATTTGAGTAAAGAAGGTTCTGGAATAGCATACATTATGCTCTCCAGAGTTTGATTGAAAGCATACTAAGACCACCTCTACAAGGAGGATTTGCTACGCTTGTTTGGTCCGCTTTTGGTGCGCATCTGAGTGTGATTGCTGCGTTCACACCTGCCCAAACCAACCTCACTAAGGGGGAAGACAAACTCTTCTTCACTTTGATGCAATTCAACCAAACTAAATGAGACAGGTGTGAAAGCCCACTTAGATATGATGACTGTTCAAAGATCGAAGCCGAAAACTAAAGGTGAATTGTGTTGGAGTCAAAACTTAACAAGGGGATCAGTGTTCAGTTTCTATGCTCCTCATATCTGGAAAAAACTCCCAGAAAATTGCAGGTCCGCTGCAACCCTCAGTTCTTTTAAATCAGGGCTGAAGACTTTTGTTTTGATGTTGCCTATCTTTAAATAGTTGTAAATTTCTTTAATGTTTAATTTCTTATACTTCACTGTAACTTTTATTCTTGTGTTTTATCTTTTTTTTAATTGTTTTTATGTAAAGCACTTTGAATTGCCCTTTTTGTTGAAATGTGCTATAAAAAATAAAGCTGCCTTGCCTTTGCTTTTTCTGTGACTTCTCAACTTTGGAGTAAGTTTCTGCATCTCAGAAATCTCACAAATGTAAAAAAAAAAATGCAATGCAGTCTATGTTGTATATATTGTTTTATCTCTTTACAAAAATCTTTGTAGGAATTGATTTAAAACTTGCTCTCATAGCTAAAACAAATCTTTGCTCACTTACCTATTAATTCCTCTCTACAGTAAACTTCTACTTTACTAAAAGACAAGCAATTTTAACCCTATCTTACTTATAATATGTCTATTCTCAGACTGTGTGGGCGTCCCTTCTGCTACTACTGCTGCAGTAACACAGTGAGCACCCAGCAGGGTGGCCCCAGAGAGCGCTGCTGCAGGGACTGTTACAACCAGCACAGTGCAGTAGTTGAGCGCCACCCAGAGGAGGAAGTGACTAACAGCACACCGGGGACACCTTTCAGTCGTTTGCTGCAGGCAGGAAGATCTGTGACAAGTGTTGCAGGTAACAAAACACTAGAGCTGGGCAATATATTAATATCATTTGGATTTCTTGATTTGAGTCTTAGGTTTTGGATATCGTAATATGGCATAAATATTGTCTTTTCCTGGTTTTAAAGGCTGCATTACAGTAAAGTTATGTCCTTTTCTGAACTTATCAGACTGTTCTATTATTTGCCTTTACATTTTAGTTATTATATATATATATTTAATAAAATATTTTGTCACAGCATCAACAGTCAACACTACAATATCGTTACGGTATTGATATCAAGGTATTTGGTCAAAAATATTGTGATATTTGATTTTCTCCTTATCGCCAAGTCCCCTACAAAACACACACACACACACACACACACACACACACACACACACACACACACACACACACACACACACACACACTTAAGTAGTGTGACAAATGCTGAGGGAAATGCACACTTGTTTTGGGGGGGTAGCAACATCATACACCGTGCAGTAAGACTAGAGTATGAAATGCAATTATTAACATAGAGATGATGTTTATTTTCTAGGAGCAGTTGAAGGTGACAAGTTGGAGGACGGTGTTTTCGACATCATTACAGAGGAAGAAGTGAGTGGGGTCTATGACAGTGACTCCCTCTCTTTTGCAACCGCTTGCTCTCCTGGACACGTACAGCAGGGGGCAGCACAACTGTAAGTATCTCACATACGTTCACTCACAGGGAATTGAGACTGGCACAGAGTTATGGAAGAAATTTTTCTAAAAAATGATTACAGTCGATGATGTGATGAATCCAATCTCTTAACTTCATGGAGCATGGAGAGAAGACCTGGAACTGATGTTCTCTACTTATTTTCAGAGTGTCTTAAATGTCATCATATGAACAAAAGAACAACAATTGCTGACATCATGACACAATTGATTCAGTCACTTATTTACCATTTCCAATACTGAGTCCTTCCTGAGAACAATGGTCTTTTTCACCTGTCCTCAAAACAGTGGCCCTTTAATTTTTAATCTAAGTTGACTCTCATTGGACAACCTAACAATTTACACATCATCATAGGCTTTACCAAAATCAATACATATTTTCTTTTTACAACATGTCCCTTCTACATGCCATAACATTCAGAAAGCTGGAAATGTGAATAGAAATTCAAAAGCATGATCTTAAAAAATGTACGAACATTAAATGAACACTCTATATCCATCACATGCCACTTCTGGGATTGCTCTGTTGCCGTCGGGAATTCTGCTGGATTTCACTCTTTTCGGCCGGATGTCCGGTACTTTCCGCTTTCTTTACGTTGGAACTCTTATCAATTTATGAGGACTATGGTTAACTGCTCTTCAGATCTCTGCAGGGTAAATCTGTCTGTGATTATTTTAAAGAAATGGCAATAAACCAGAGCATATTTTCCTCCCATCTTGTAATGCTGTGTGGACTAGCCAGACCCTCCTCCGCAGCCCTGTGGAGGGTCTTGCAAGCGAGATTAATTTAACTCATAATTCAGTTACATTCTCTTTTCAGCTTTAACAGTTTTTTACATACATAACCTAAAAAATTAATCATTGACATAACACATGCCCATATTTGCACTTTGGCATTTCCTGTATAGCCGTACTATGTGTATACCTTTTTCAATGCCGTCTGTATGTCTATTGTTGAATGTGTATTGTGTGAGCTCCATCAAAGACTACTGTATTGTATTCTCGATTAACCTTTTGTTATTCTGTACAACATTGAGTTACCAGTGGATGTAATTAGATATTTTGGCACTTATTGGAAGTGAAAATAATTCTCCACAAATTATGTATAAATATAAAATATCTGTCACTCTATCCAGAAACAGCAGTGCCAGTGCAGGAGACCTAACACCAGAAGATACTGAGGACCTCAGTGCTGCAGTACAGGATGCAGAGATCTGCCTACTAAAGTCTGGGGACCTCACGTGAGTTTCACATGGAGTGAAAGTTAAACTGGAAAAATCGTCAGTGCAGCAGAGTTTTGTTTATGCGTGGATGTGGTCACAAGGTTAGACTTTATACTTTCAGAGGAACTTGATGATGTTTTTTCAAGTAAAAAAAAATCCCAGAATGGGAAATGAAACATGAAACTAATTCATGTGTGGCATGGACAGCTTTTTAAAACCTTACTTGGTATGTGTTGTGGGACTTTTGGTTCTCTTTTATTTTAATTTGGAGCAGGTTCGTTTACGTAGTGAGTGTGGAGAAAGCTTGGAGAAGCTTTAAGGCTTTTTTTGTTGCCTATCTCTTTAAAGTGCCGTTGAGCAAAGTGTTAAATCCTATCACCAAAACTAAAAGACATTGTGAACTTTTAGTCTACAAGTCTTGTCTTTGGGAGTACTATTGCAAAGACTGTCTACTGCATCAATTTCGATCAATTTTTTCTACAAGCACATCATAATAATATAAAAGAATTATATGACAATATTGTGAACTTCCTTGTATACTGTTTTTATTCCCCGTGCTGTAGACTCTCCGTCCACTTCACAGTGAATGACATGTCAGGGTTTGGGGACAGCTCCCGAGAGCTTTTCATCAAGTCCAGCTGTTACAGCACCATCCCCATCACCATGAGTGTTCCTGGTCCTACTGTCTCCTGGACGTTCACCTCGGAACCCAAGAGCATCTACTTCAGTGTGGTCTACAGGGAGAGTACAGAGACTCCACTAGAGCAGGCCAAGGTGAGACACCAGTATAAAGAGAACATGCACTCACAATATGTCTTCTTTTGCAAAGTGTGGATACACTTCACCAAAGTCAATAGGTTTGCACAATAAATCATTTTTTATCGTCGTTGCTATATCAACTGTCACAATAAACACATCGTGAATGCTGTGGCATATCGCGAAAGACACTCAGGGCCAGATGCAAGTACATTTGGGAATGTAGCGTTATCAGCGCCATGACCAACCCGCAGAAAGCGTACGCTGTGATACGTTGTATTTATGTTACTGTCTTTTTTTTTGTTGTTCCTTTTTATTTACAATTATTATACCCATATTTTCCTTTTTATCGTGTAGCCCGAAGAGTTAACCAAACAACTGCAAAATGCAGTATTTCCATGAGGATTTAAGCGCCTTGTTTAAATATTTATCTACCATCCATCATGTGGAAACTTGTATCATGTTTGATAATTTGAGGATAATGAGTGCTTTGCTCTCAGCCTGCCCCCTGTGGTATACTTTTTTGTGACCCATCAGATTCTGTGACCTGTAGCAGTGCAACAACAAGGCCCTGTTCAGATGTATTTAGTTGATATTTACTGAATGATATTTGCTGTTGGTTGCATTTCTGCAACTGTAACACAGCCCCCCCCCCCCCCCCCCCCCCCCCCCCCCCCCCACCAGTGAGGAGCAAATGCCATTCTCCCTCACAGCAAAAGGAAAAAATGAGTCAGGACAGGGTTCATAATGTCACGGAGCAATGACTAAATATGTGGTGAAAGCCCAGTAGACTCTTTGGGGTTAAAGTATGATACTGAGTACAATTAAAACAGTACAGTCCACACCAAACAAACTACCTAAAAAAGATTTGATAAGCGGATTCTCAACTGGATTCAGATTCTATAAAATGCTATTGATTCCCATCCCTGCATTCTCTTATCATTTTGTCACCCTTTTAAGGGTGTTTGTACCTACTATATGCAAAAAATAAATTTCCCTGCTGTAGTTATAAATGTCAAACATGATTTCAATCCTTTGCTCTCCACAGGTCTTGATCCCACTGACTCGCTGTAACTCTCACAAAGAGACAATCCAGGGGGAACTGAAAGTCAGAAACGCTGGAGAATACACACTAATCTTTGACAATTCTTTCTCCAGGTCAGTCACTATGTGCTATAATTCAATAGTTCTTTGTTTCATGTGAGGGCTTTGTGTGTTTGCCAAAATTGTTAAAATGTTTGCATAGACTGCAAAACTAGACAGGAAGAAGCAAACATTGAGTGCACATGTTTCTGTTTTTCCTGTTAATTAGGTTCATCTCAAAGAAAGTGTTGTATCATCTGAGTCTAGACAAGCCTGTGGTCTACGATGGAACTGATCTCCTCTGACCTTGGCGGCAAGAATGAGAAATAGGTGTGAAGCAGACTTTTGAAGCATTAAGGGTATTTAAGGTTATGATTTAAAGGCAACTGGTTTTGACACTACTGGTTTAACAACCTCAATGAAAGGTTACAGAATTTAAAAAAAATTCTCTCAATTTCAGCTCTTAATTTCATGAGGTGTTACAGCTGGAACACACCCCACGTTTAACCCTGGATTTCTACCAACTGTGGAACGGCTGCGCGTCGGCTCCGTGCTCTTCCATCCTTTAATACCAGCCAGGTCCGGATTTGTTGCGGAAAGTCTGCGGCCATGACTGACAGCTTTGTTTCTGTGCTCGACCTCCTGTGATTGTTTGTGTCCGATAAATTGGGTGCCGAAATAAAAATAGCTGCGCTACGCTGCTTAATGCGATGCTTGCATATACGCATGCTCCTGTTGATGATGTGTTCCTGCTGAAACACATCATTTAAGTATGGATCATGAGAGGCTGAAAACAATGAAGTAAAACAATGTTACACTATTGAATGTGAGCGTGCACTACGTTTATTAAAATACTGACGTGGTTTAAATGTAGCATTAAGGGTATCAAACTTCACTCCGAAATGACTAGAGGATTGTTCCATGTTTGATTGTGAAGAACTGTGCACATACCGGTTTCTCAGCACCTACAGATGTAGCTCATGTAGGCAACTTTTTTTACTGCAGCCTATTGTATTCATTTTCTTTAGCATGAGGTCCGATTGATTGATCAATCACGGTTTGTTATTTGCCTTGTCTCAAAGCAAGTACTACTGTTATCTTTTGAACATGGGATTAATGTGTTGTCTGCACAGAGACAAAATTCACAATATTCATCATGATTTAATAGATTTACTAGAGATTAAGTGATAAATGTTTAAGAGGACCAGACAGAAATGTCGGTTTTTGATCTAGGAAATAAAATATATGACATAAAACAACAACCATATTTCCAAGAATCATATCCTGAGTGTTGATTAGTAACATTACCCAGAATGGCCTAATACACCCAGAGATATTAAAGAGAGGGCTACCACTCTATAAATGGTTTAGCTAGAGCTCTGAAAAAATACCACATTTGCACAGGAACAATGGAAATATTACACAAATGGGATATGACGAGACATACGTTGAAAAAGACTACTGTTAAAAAAATATAATTAATGTAACTCTAACCTTTGGTTTTACTTGCTTAAATGTACAATTAGCACATTAGCTATAATTTTAATGTTACTAACTCTTTAAATGGGCAAGTTGATCTCATGCTGTTTTTGGTGGAGAAATAATTTGTGTCAAATGCACATACTGTAATCTGTTTCAAAGTTTATGCTCATTTCACAGTCAGTATGGTATCTTCAAAATCATTGCCTTTTCAACTGTCATAAATTACAAGAAATGGATTAGTTGTGTTTCAATCATGATGAAGCAGAACAGAAAGAAGTATGATTTCTGGGGAAACATGCTTTAAATCAGAGTTTCTGATGATTGCAGTTAAAATGCATGCACACATTAAGAATGTACTAAGGGGGGTAATAAGAAGGAGCACCTTTCGGAATGTAAGTTTTTGAATATTTAGTTTTTACTTAAACTTGAATCGTCACTCATGTTTTGTCAAATAGTGATGATTTGCATGACATTTTGTGAAGATAGGGGTTTTGACATTTTCACGCTACATACATAAAGCCTTTAGATGATTTTGATGTTCTTCAATACAGTTGCTTACTGTTGCTGTGTGATGTTCTCAATAAGTTGTGCAGTGTGTCAAAAAATATATAAATCTCAGTACAGCCTTCAAATAACACAAGTCCAAAAATCCCTTTTATACTTGTCTTATATGGACTTTAATTTACAGGCTGTAATGTTGAAATTGACTTTTTGTGTCTTCACTCCATGCACACCATTTCAGTATACTGACTTGAATATACTGAAACATTGCTTTGCTATTCAACAAAGACTATTTTAAAACCTTTTGTAAATTATAACATGACACAAGGAAGAAGATGAAAAAATGAAACGTTTTATACATGTTCAAGTAAGAAGAGTGGTATATTCAAAATATGTTGGAAACATATTTGTCTATTTAATTGTTCTTGAATGGGAGTTTCTATTTAAAAGCATTGCAGAAGGACTGCTGTAAAATGCACTTTTGAAAGGGCTTTTTGTTGGTCTGTATCCCTTGACCCTTTGTGCCAGTTGATGTTTTTTTTCATTTTTCATTTGTATCTAGAGAGTGTGTGATTGTAGACGTTTACTGCTGGATTGGTCAAAGGGAAGCTTTCACTCTTTGTCTTAAATGATTGTTGACAAATCTTCAATTGAAATAGCATTTACATATATTACAGCAGATTACAGCATTTTAAGATTTATAATAGAATGGATTTAAGGTTGTTAAGAAATAAATGGAAGGATTGTGTGATTACTCAGAGTAAGTGCTGATTCATTTACTGTATCTGCTATATATGAAAGTGTGATCCTTTGTGTCCTCACAAATTTTAAGTTGTCTATGGTCAAATATCAGCCTCTGCTGTACATTTTGTTTGGGGCTTAATAATCCATTGTGTTGCATTTTTAACAGCATAAAAATCATTGTGATCATGTTACAGTAGCATGCTCATGGTAGTTAGCAGTCAACTGAAGGCAATGTTGTGACAATTGGCTAAGTTTATGTCATATCAGATCAGGTTCAGTCTGGTTTTAGAACGAGCTGCGATATATATTTAGTTTTTTTTCCCCTGTGTGCCATTTTCTTAGCTTCCTCTTGGATGTGTGCCTGCAATCTGGAACCTTGTCACTACGTTGTTGTAGAAGTTGTTGCCCAGAAACTTCCCAAACACGGCATCATTAGGAAATGCAGGGAGAGGGCAGGGTCTCTGTAGATATGACACCAGCACACACTTTTAGTGAGTCATAAATTGTTTTGTTTTTTAGAAAAATCCTACTCTTTGTGCCTTTTATTAAGCTGTTGACATGGGGATCTTTCCCATCTACATGCGCACAAAAACATCTATATAACGTGTATGAGAACAGCTTTACAGAGCTGCTAGCCTACTTATTCTATGAAGCTAAAACTAATGGGGCCCAATTTTAAGGATCTGGCACAGGCATAGGTACATGGTACATGTGTGTTTAGGGCCTGTCTAAATCCACTTTGAGAGCGGAAAAAAGGGTCTGTGTGTCGGGTGCATTGTTCAAAAGGGTTGTACTTAGTTTCTTCTTGAATCATAGGTGTGTTTTGAGTGTAGCATGTAATAAACCAATCAGAGTCGTCTTCCATTCTCTTTAAAAGCCAGGCTAGTTTGTACCTCAGCGCATTGCTATTATTTTTCTTTCTGCTACTTTTCCAGTGTGAACACACTATGCACGCTTAGATTTGGTATGTCGTATTTGGGACAGAGCCAATGTCTTATTTTAATGATCGCATTGCGAGTGTGTGTGCATGCTTGCTTCCTTCCACCCTCCTCGCCTGTTTGGGTTTTTCCGAACAATCACTAGTGTATCGTGTGTGTGCACAAGATATTGTTCTTGCAAAGTACCGTCTGAGAGATAGTGTTTATGTCGAAAAGGCCATTCTGTTTCTCAAGGTTAATGATCTCATTGTAAATCATGTCACATCCACCTCTCCCTCCTCCTTTACATCTCCTGCTTTTCTCTCCTCTTGCGTTCTGCCTTCATTAACTCTCGTGTGTGTGTGTGTGTGTGTGTGTGTGTGTGTGTGTGTGTGTGTGTGTGTGTGTGTGTGTGTGTGTGTGTGTGTGTGTGTGTGTGTGTGTGTGTGTGTGTGTGTGTGTGTGTGTGTGTGTGTGTGTGTGTGAATGCTAATGCAGCAAAAGACACATGCACACAAACATGCAATTATTTCACAGAAAGGGACATTCACATACAATTATGCAGGAGTAAATGCATTCTTGCACATGCATGTATAAAATGCACTTTTCTTACACAGCCCCCTGTCTCAAGCAATATAATTTCCCATAACACATAATTTCACCCACTCACACACTAATATTATAATATGATGAAAAACATGCCTTAACCTCTCTGCTACTCAGTTCTGGATATTGTGTATCTGACAGTTACACAGAAATGTACGGTACTATAACTTCCTTTTTCCAATAACAAGAAAAGACACACTTTTATCGGCGCCTTGCACCTTGTCAATGTCTCCCGCTGTTCAAACAAAGGATGTAAGAGACTTTTGCGAGGCACTGTATCCACGTCATATTGTCATAAGGGGCTCAGCCCACCCAAAGGTCTGATCCTAGAATCGCCCTTCTGTGTTTCCTGAAATGTGTTGTAAACCATTTGTCTAAAGTGCTCTCGTGTGACGTAATGTGCTCTTCACAGTTTGACCCCTCGAGCAGATAAAAACGACAGTGGTTAAAGATGAAATAGTTTCACCCGCTAAAAGACATAAAATGAAGAAAAGTAGGTTCCTTTTTTAGACTCCAATAAACCCAAGCTAACAAATATAAAATTGTCCATAGACTCTGACATATTTACAGTCAAACAAACATAAGCACATACCCAGGGCCTACATGTCAAATGATTTTATGTTTGTATTTATCATATAACCTCTAATTTGTATTAATAAGATGCGTTCATGTGCTTTTTCTGTTTTTTTCTGTTTTAGTGCTGCTGCACATATCGTATCATAAACTGCAAAAGTTTTGTTACCTTTGCATTTACGTAAATAGTTGTCACAAATCCTTAAACAACGTGCTATTTTGTGTTCTCTCTTAAAGTCTGTTGAAAAATGAAAGCTGGTGTTGTTGCAAAATATCAGATTAATTTGTTTTCAAACCCTTAACCATGGTTGGCATGAAAGGGAAGAGTATTAAAAAATTATTTGTTCTTTTTTGTGCACTGAAAGTTTAAATTTGGTGTTTACTTATTGAAAATTGAGTACAGTACAGTACTTAATTCACTTATGTTGGATTGTTTTACCCAGAGGAAGACCGGTCTGTGGTCGATGGCTTGTTTTAGCCAATAACCAATAAAGGCATTTTTAAAATGTTTGATCTTGATAGAAGCACTGCAACTTGACTTAATTGGAAATTTACTCCCCATTTATGAGTTTTTTTTACTCTTTTAATTACATGGTCCCAGGTTTCCTGTATGATATTTTGATTGTAAAAGAATAGTTTAGGAGGAAACAAAGTCTTCAAAAGGGGCCACTTTAAGGCACTTGTCATGTCAGTTTGTGTTCTGCTTTATTGGTGCATATTTCTAAATTTAAGTTTTGGGGTCCAGTTGCATTAGAAATGTTGATTAGTTGTTGATTTAGGAAGAAAAATATAAACCTCTTAGCAAAGAAAAAGTCCCCCTCCATTTAGTGTAAGCAGAAGAAAACCAAACAAAGTCCTGGGATTTAATGCAGATCTGAATGACTTACATATAACCTAGTACTGTAGTCTTAAGTATCTCCAAATCACAGCAGATCAATGTCAAGCACTGCGTTTTCCAAAGTAACATTCCCAGTTTGAGAGCTCTCATCGTATTTAAGCTTTCCCCTCAGACACTGTAACATAATCTGTACCTGCGTGACACTGTATTATCATAACTGAATAAAGATGGGTCAGAGTGAGTTGGCAGCCTCTCTGTGTGCAGAGGGGACAGCAGCACTGATATGAACTTCCCACTGTGTCACTGCAGTGTATGCATGAATGTGTGTGGGTATACCCGCACAGGCATCCTGGGCTGTGTGTGTGTCAGTGTACCTCCATCTGTCTTGCTGTGTGTGTGTGTGTCCTCATGCTTTGCAGCCCCCCTGTAGTGGTAATGGCAGGTCGTGTTGACCCCTCTTTGACGGTTTGCTCCTGTCAAACATAGTTTCACCCTGACGATTTCAGCTGCTGCTGCACCGGGACACTCCATCACAACAAGCTGCAGGCCTGTCAGAGACTTTCCCCACACAGCAGCAGTTCTAGTTTCCTCTACTTGACTCCCCTTCCTTTATTCATTATTTTATCAATGCTTTTCTCTCTCTTTTTCTTCAGAATGCTGTCTCCTTTTTGCCTCATGCTTGTTCATGGTACTGGACATAAGTACATGTATATAAACAAGCATGAAAGCTTTTTTTATTTTCTCTTCTTTTAAAGTCTTTCATTCAACCAACCTAAAGCTCTGATCATGAGAGACAGGAGCGGAAGAGCTTGGATAACTGGTTATATTTGGCCACAGAAATAAGATGTAAACCTAACATTTACATTGATCTTTGAGTCAATGTGGCAGACTTGTTAACAAAAAATTGCTTACTTACACATCTGGTAGTTACAGAGTCATGTTTTTGGCCCTCTGATTGATGTACAAGTAAGTCCAATATAAACTCTCTCAACTCTATTTTTGACCTCAACCAACTCCTGAGGAAAACATTGTCTCTTTAGCTACTAAATGCTCCACTTTGTCCACCAGCTACTTGCTGGTCTGTTTGGGGAGGAGCAGGTTGTGTACACTGGCTTTTTAGAGCTTTTTCACTGAAAACAGTTGCCTGCTGCGGCCTAAAACAACTCTATGAAGGTGAGAGTAAACCACCTAGTTACTTTCCACCTCTGATGCAATATGTGAGTCAGTAATGGTGACCTCATCTCTCTGCATTTCTCCTGCAGTGGTCACAATCATGATACTTCTTATTACTGCAGTATTTTCAGAGCAGTGTGACCAACTACTACTACGTCTAAGTTTGTATTTCTTTGCTGCATGTATCAGAAGATGTTTGTATCCTCCCTGCCTCTCAGCCAGCCATGACGGAGTTGTTACAGAAGAGTTACAGAAGGCTGGGGATATAGATCCAGCAGGGTGATCAATAACTAAAGCAGATTCATGATATACAGAAGAGAAGGATCTTTGTATATATGTGTCTTTGATACTGTACTTGTATCAGTGACGTATGTGCAGGTGAGCCATATTGATTCCCCTTTTCTAATCAAGCATTGATCCTCCCACAAATCCCCACCATCTTAAATCACATATAGATGGAAAGCACGGGGGGATACATATTTCTTCATTACACCTTTTCTTCTCTCTAAATGTAGAAAGTGAAATGGTAGCTTGATGGCCACTGTTTCCATGGTAACTCTGTAAGAGCACCCTCCGCACACAACATCTCAAAAGATCAGAGATGTTATTTTTAAAGTAACATAAGATGAGATGAATTCATGAATTCTCATACAAATTGAAAGCTGACATGTAGTGAGTGAACACATTTGTGCATGTAGTACAGGTCAGATCTTTTGGGATGCAGTGCAGTGCGGAGGCCACAACATCTGTGTCTTTGTGTGGGATCATTGTCACTGCACAACAGGCAGAAGAGATGCTGGAAATATGTTGGCATTCACCATCTGCAATGCTGTTATTCTAACTTTAACTTACCACCTAAATGTGAGTATTTTAACTGCTTGGGCAAACTTGTCTTAGCTTACAAACTCTGTTTAACAGACACTACATGAAGAAAATCCTCCTGTTTTTATCACTCTTTCTTTGCAGCATGTCATGACATTGGCATAATATATCATACACAGAAGATGACTTTACACCTGGCGGCCTCAAGTGGCGCAAAGTGATAACTGTATTTTCTTTAAGTTTGAATGTGTTAGAGCTGGATTTGTTTCTGTTTATGGGCTGTCAAGTAGAAAATGGGGAAGGTGGGAGAATATTTGGGCCTTAATGCATCAGGTCCACCCATGCTTGCTTTGTTTGTGTGAATAAAAATAAATGTTATGTATTTCACGAGATTTCTAGAAAAAATCTGAAGTTGTGATAAGGGTGAATTTAACTAACTTAATACCTAAATGTTTACTCATAGTGGATATTTTAAACAATGTGAATAACCTGGAACAAATATGCTTGTAAGAAATATTTAAACACTAATTTAATACCGGGAACTAGCCGGTAACACAGCCGAGAAACGTAGTTTCTCCTCCTTCTTATGTGGGGTCAGAAACGGTTGAAACGTATGCCTACATGCATTGTGTGCAAGTCAAGGTGAGGACTTCACCAGTGCATCTCTTTTATCATTATTTATTGAATGTGAAGCAAAATAAACACATTGTCCCTCACATCTTCAGGAGTTGTCACAAGGTGTGGTTAGCAAAATTATTACAACAAATACACTCAAGAAGAATATGTGTGTGATGGTCATGGATGTAAAAGTCAACTTATAAAGTGTATGCATGTTGTACTGCTGTTTTTGAACAATGGAGAACAACAATAAACATAGTTACATTTTTTATCTTTGAAACGGCAGTTTTCCTACAAGGTCCACTCAGTAGCTGGTGCTTTCAATTGTATCACACGTTAATCAGTTTTGATGGCATTGTAGAAATTTAGATTTTCATTCTCAGAACATATAAGGGACTTTACGTCCATGCTGGCTTCAGAGGTTCAGACTGAAAGTTAAAAAGTATTTGTTGGGGTGGTATTTTATGCATTTATTTATGGTTGATTATAGATTGATGTTTGTTTGTCTGCTATTAGTTTGTTCCTAAAGTCTTGGCAGAAGTTTTATGTTCATCAACTCAGTGTTTTATTGAAGATTTTGACACAAATACGCTACAAAATGTGCCACTTAGTCAGGTTTTTAGGCTCTTAATCCCTCCTGATATTTTTTCAATTTCTCCTATACATGCCAAATTTTATGTTAATTATTGGTCCCTCACATGTTGGAATTTCTTGATGTCTTGTTCCACATACACTGAGGCATAGCAGCACTTGGCTGAGACAATTGAATAGACCAAGTGTCAACCTTAAGCTCTGGGTCAGCCACTGAGCAGCGCCCACGAAAACTTATCCCAGTAAAAGTCCCTCTCTGTGTCCCTGGCAGATTTTCTCCCCCTCCTCTTGGTGATTGGCTTCAGATTGGTGTACACAGCAATTCCAATGTGCCCCTGCAGGCTCCTCAGTGGACACACTTGCCAGTATGTGTTTCCATGGAGATGCAGTTTGTTCACGCGCCCCTGCAGCCTGTGTCATTGACTTCAATTAGTGCAGAAGGCCATCTTGCCTAAGCACATACTTACACAGAGAGCAAGGCTAAAAGGGGTGGAGAAAATTGTCTGAGGAGATCTGAGAGTGTGGGATACATTGGAGAGGACTTCAGGGCTACAGAGAGGCTGTACGGTGTAATGGCATTCATTTAAATACTGTGAGATTGTCAAAACACAACGAGTGACATTTAAATTTAAACTAAGTACCCTACAAGAAATCAATTAAACCAACTGCAAAGTTAACAATAAAAGCAGTCGAGTCACGTTTCATAAACTGTAGATACGACAGCTGATAATCTGTCAAACCCCTCATTCAGAATTTCAAGTCTCTGCTGACAAATGAAGGAACATGGCCTTCTTTTGGGACAAAATTATACAAATTAAACCATTTTTAATTGTGCCCTGGGAGGCACATTTAGTTCAGCTGGTACAGCTGCTCGCATCCTCCATTTGTCACTTGGTTCCATGCCATTTTAATTGTAATTTGCGTGTTTGATTGCCTGATCTCAAGATGTTTTTCCTGCACGTCCTCTGTCCTCTGCTTTCATTAAAAGTGCTTAACATGAGTAGTTCAGGGATAAGCAAAAATTGTTTTTTACTGTTGATTAGCCTAAGTGATCACCTATATGTTGTCTAAATTCCTTTCTCACTCTTTCTTTAAACTGAAGTTTGTCTATCCTAAAAGTGGACAGATTTGTTTACCCCCTATTTTCCCTCCACTGCTCTCCCCTTGTTTGCGTGGGTTTCCTCCGGGTACTCCGGTTTCTTCCCACCTAAAAAACATGCAGGCAAGGTAACTAGGACTACAGTTGATGATTAGCCGACTGGCTAACAATGACACATTTACAGAATTGTTGATTAATGTGCATTGTTCTAATCAAATAAATAAATCTACAAGCCAGCTGCTGCAGCTAAATGAAATCGTAAGGGATCACCAAAGTCAGTGTGTTTCATCCTCTGGAGACTATGACTGCCTCTATTAAATGTCATGGCAATCCATCCAATAGAAATATTTCAGGTTGGACCAAAATGGACTGACCGACCAACTGGCCAACATTGCTGCCCCTAGAAACCCAATACTAGCCTAAATGTTGTTTTGCAGCTTTAGGACAACTCTGTCATTATTGTAGCTTTTCTAAACAACCTGTGGGTCTGTTCCAGGCTTCATTTCCGAGTATTTTCATGTAGAATGGAATGGTGAAAACACACTTGCATAGTGTCTTTAAAGTGATTCAACCTTGACTCTCCTAACTCATTACAAGCACACTCCCAGGCTGCATCTGTAATTACCACGAACAGGTGCATCACTCAGCCTTATTGCCATGGAGTTAGAGATTTAATTTAGAGATGATGCCCAGGATATTAACCCCGCTAATTACAACAGCGTGCTCCACGTTGAACTATGGGGAGGAAACGTTGTGGACCTCAGGGCGAGGAAAAGCACACAATTACTTTATTTTTATTCTTAGGGGAGTATAGGTGGGGAAGACGTTGTGTTTACACAAAGATGGCTTACAAAAATTATGTGCAAATTCTGTAATTGCCAGAGAGGATGCATGCATGTGAACAGAAGGTTTTGGAGTTTAGGCAGGAACATTAGGAACATTTAAACCCTTATGTCAAATGATTTGTCACCACTTTGGTCCAGACTGAAATATCTTGACTTATGATTGGACTATTGGATAGATTGCTTAGAAATTTGGTTCAGATTCATGATGTCCAATGGATGTATCCTAATACAGTTGATCCCCTGACTTTTCCTCCATGAGCATCAAATTTATGGTTTTGAGGGAAAATGTATTGACAGCTTTGGGATGGATCGCCATAAAATAGCCACATTTAGGTCCCCTTCAGGTAAGATGCAGGTTAAGGGTCAAATTAAGACTACTGAGAAGTCAGCAAAGGCTATGTCCTTTGCTGAAGACAGCTACTAATCTGGCCAATGACAAGCCGCTGCTTGTAACTGAGAGGCAGGTGGTCAAAAGTTGGAAGCCTGAACAGAAGTAAAATGATTTATTTATTTAGATGAAAATTCAAACTTATAAAATTGTCAATAATTTATAAAATCACACTTGTTGTTGTAGAGGTCTTTCCAAGGAAAGTAGTAAGTTGTTTGTAACAGTTGTTTGTTAAGAATAAAAAAAAGAAGAACTGGGTGATGACGAGCATGAAAAGCAGTGTGACACATACAGGAGTATTATTTCTTTGGACTTGAACGGAAGGAGGTAAAAACACTATTTATTTGAGAGAAAAAAATCATCAACAAAAAAATCAAGAAAAAAGCTATCACAAAAGCCACACAATGAACACTAAGCACCCAAATTACTGGGTCCTTTGAAAATTCCTTTGAAGTATTTTTATGTTTCACACACATCCTTTGACTCTATCTCTCTTTCAGAACACTTCATTTCATGTGCATCTGCGTCACACTATTTTTTCTTTCATTGGAAAACAGAGTAGGGTGAAACTGTAGCTACCCTGTCATCTTTTATTCATCCATTCGTCCTCTCCTCCTCACTCCTCGCCTCCGCACCAGGGAGCTTAGCATCTGACAACATTCACTGAAAACCACGAGCTGGATAGACTAGAGGAGAGGAAAAGATAGGAAAGAAGAAGTGTGTGTGTGTGTGTGTGTGTGTGTGTGTGTGTGTGTGTGTGTGTGTGTGTGTGTGTGTGTGTGTGTGTGTGTGTGTGTGCGTACGTGCGTGTGCACGTGAGTGTGCATGCGTGCGCGTGCGTGCGTGTATGAGGGACAGGAGGGCAGCAGGGGCCCATTGTGCTGACAGCAGCCCGGCCCCTCAGAGCACAGCAGATGGTTAAGACAGGACTGGCTGGGTCTCTAGATCAAAACCTCAACTCACCAAAGTAACAATCTTTGAATAAAATGTACTTTATATTTCATTTTTGTAATAAATACATTTCTGTGCAAAGAGGAAAATTATAAAGAAGTTCTATTTTCTTCACGGCTCTCCACTACTCTGTGTTATTGAACACCTGGCCTGCTGAAATAATGAAGGCCAGTTGTCTCAGATATTTCTGGCTTTTTTCTGTCCCTCACACTCACACCCGCGTGCACAAACACACATAGAGCTTCAAGTTGCCATGGCAATCTGAGGGTAAGGAGTTATGATTGAATGGCTGAGGTAGAAACGCGCTGTGATTGCCACAGTGTGCTGCATAGACATTGATTTGGCCTTTAATGTCACAGACCTGCTGCAGTTATTATAATTTCTCCTGAGCTGAGCTAAAGTAATTTCAGGCAAATACAAATATGCAATGCATATTCATGGCACGTGTACATTTAAATAGCTGTGAACTTGTTTTTGGGTGACAAAAATGTCTTGCTCAGCACTGGATGCACTATGCTTTCCACGTTAGCTAGCTAGTGCTAACACTTGCTTTTAACACAGCACTTAGCTTAGCAGTAACTGCACCCTCTAGTCCAACTATGGCCATTTCGGCCTCCAAAAATTCAAGTTGGCAACAGCCAAAAAGCCAAACTCAAAGCTTCCAAACGGTATAGTCCACAAACCAAAGGGTGTCGTCCTGTTGTGTCATGGTGGCTACGTCCCCTGCTTTTATACATTCTGTGGTTGTAAATACTCTTTAGAGCTTGAGTCTGTATCTATCAGCCTCAACTGATAACTGTCGTTAATTGTTTTTAATTGCTCCAATATTTTAACTTAAAGTTTATCTTCTTTGTTTCCTTGTTCTGTTTTTTTTTTTTTAGGTTGGCTAGTGTTTTGTCACCCTGGGAATTGTTTTAACTAATCAGTGTAGAGAAAATGTGACTTCTGGTAAGTGTAAACAGTTCAAGAACCATCAAAGGAAAAAACATGCACTTATTCTTAAACCTCCAAGTATCCTATTCAAAGTGACAACAAAAACATCATTTGTGTGCAGCATGAATTTCTCGTGCCTTATTAGTGTATCACCATAGAAGCCTCATGGATGTGTTGTTTTGTGCGGTTTTGAGGTAGATAATTTGTCATAATTGTTTAAATCTACTTAAAGATGGAAATCAAGGTTTCCTTTACCTTTAAGCATACTCAGAAAATGATATTCAAAGACCAGTTTTGTTTGATAGACAAAGGAAATAGAGGAGTTGCTCACACCTGCTATATATTAAAATAATGTATGGATGGTGGTGAGAAGCTATAGAAAAATTGAGGAAAACAAAACGTAAGTATTAATTTAGAAAAATGTTTAATTTGGTATTAATGCCGTTTCTAAGTCACACTGTACATCAAAGCACATATAGTTTAATTTTCTGTTTGCTAACATTTTTAAAGTGTGTGGATTTTTAATGAAATGGTATACTGTTACAATTAAAATGTAGTATGTACTGTATACAAATTGTATGTAGTACAAAATCAAAACATAACTAAATTGTCTACAGTACAATTCAAAAGCTTCAATCAGTTAGTATTCAATAGTAACATGTTGAGCAAAAAAAAAAGTGAAAAAATAACTGACTAGAAGTTGAAGAAAACAAGTGTTGGAAATATTTAAAAATAAAAAAATTTAAACATTTTAACTCACTGTTCTTTATCTGTCTTACTTCATGTTGAAGGAGAAACCCGTCGACATGTACTCCGTTACTGTATTGTTTGTGATGCTACAGTATATCTCTAACTGCATTGAGCAATGCCAGCATTCGAACAAGTCCTCATCAAAGTGCTGTATAGCTATTCATTCTAGCACCTTTTTGAGCACTCCTCAAATGACGGCCCTGGGTATTCAGTCCCCTCCACCCCCCCACCCCCCGTCCCCACCAGTCCCACACCCCTGCTTGGATGAACTCGCTGCAAGGAGATATTATGACCTAATGAAATGTTCCCATGTGCCCAGTCTGTTACTAAAATAGAAGCCCCACATCGTGAGCACAGCATGGGTTCATTAGGTCCAAGTTTAAGAATTAATGAAGTACATGTATGCTGTGAAAATACCTGTAAAGTAAACTGGGAACTTGCATTGAATGGTTTGTCCTACAACTAAACTGCTGTCTTCAACCTTTATCAGAAGACATGTTAAGCTAGCTGTAGAGCTGTGCACTTACACTTGCAAACAAAAATACACTATTGAGTTGCATTATTTGAAATTTAGGATCTAGTGTATTTCGAGCTTAAACACTATAAGGACTAAAAGTCAGGATACCTTAGCCTCTGCTGCTTCAATGTTTTTGTTTTAATAAAAATCTGTCTCTTCTCAGTTGAAACTTTCTGATTTTTTTTAATTGCAGGAGTACCCTTATTAAGACTATGGGTACTAGAAGCAGGCACAAGAAAGCTTTTGGGCTACTCTCAAGGTGGGTAAGGTTATGGAAGTCAAGTCTTACTGCTTTTTAACAGTTTAGTTAAGCAGCTGTGTTCCATTTATGGAGTAGGTGATCTGTTCAGCCCTTACTGCATGCCTTTTGTTTTGAGCAGTTCAGTGAGAAGTTGTCACAAACATAGGAAATAAAAACAATTTCTGATTTCTTTAAGCTCGCTAGTGACGTCATCACTTATTGTGAATAATACTGGGTATTTTGTTTGAAGTAAATCGGCTAGGTAACCATTTAGTTTTTTTCTCTTGATATCTATCTCTAGAGTGAAACACCACAGAAGTAATCTATGGCTTTTTTTGTCGGTCTGGTGGGCTGCTGACTTGACATCAGTACTTTAATTCCCTGCTTTCTGCAGAACACACTAGCAGTAATAAGCTGTGCAACCTCAAGCTGTTTTACCTTACCTACACCTTAACAGTCATTTCATACCATCACACACAGTATCTTACTCATGTGGGGAAAAAATATGACATCTATTTTACCTCTGAAAACTCTGAGGCATCAGAGATTTATTGCCATTGATTAGAATAAAACTGCAATGTTTTTGTCATGTTTGTCATTTTTGTACATATCCCGTTTGTTTTCCTATACATTTGAAGGGGGTGGAATTTCTGTTTTAGTTTGTTTCATGTTAATGTGAATTTTCCTAACACCTAATTTCCTCTGGAAGTTGGATATGTAAATGCAAGACAACAACTTATGCTTTGTGCTTACAGAGTATTTTTTGTCAGACCTAACAAAGAAGATATTCTGTGACATCTCAATTCATCACACAACCAAAAAATACTGTATACATAATGCACTCCAGACTCGTTTGGTCTCCATGACAACGGGGATGTTTTGCTCCTTAATTTAACTGATGTGTGGGAGCCAGATTGTGTGCTATTTAAAACTGCTGTTATTCTCAAAGATTTGTGAATTTATGACAGACATGCCAGTGTTATGGATGCAATGCTAGATACATTATTTAAAATGATATCTCAATTTATACTTGTAGGTAGCACTTTACAATACAGTTAACACAACTGTGAGAAGTTACTGAGGAACGACTTGATAGTCAATGAGTCACTAATGACTTGCTTAATCATTAGGAATGCCGGGTTCAGACTAGTTTGTCTGATCACATTTACCTTGCACGGCAGTTTAATTCATCACATATTGTATCACAAAATCCACCTTGTCAGGCTCCAACCTAATGTGTTTGTGTCTGAACTAACCACTTAATTATGGTCGCCATGCTATTCGTGGCGCGAGGTTTGGTTATTATGGAACCCTCTGCATTTCTAGGCAAGACCCGCCCTTCAATAGTATTTGCGTGCTATGATTAGCCAGGCATCCATGCTCACTTAGGTCCTATCCCCTGACCAGTTGGCTATCCTAACCTTAACTACTCAAGGTCAATGCCTAACCTCAACCAATTGGGTTGCTTTGAAGGGCGGGCCTTGCCTAGAACTGCAGTGGGCTCCATAATTACGTGCAAGGGACTGACTGAGAGCAAAAATGTAAACAAACAATAGCGTCCAGAGCGGTGTGCAGCCTTTGAAACTGACCATATTGTATTTGGGAAAATTTATCTGCAAGAGACCTACTGCCACAAGAGCGGTTGTCTGCCAATTGAAAGGTTGGGGGTTCAATCCCTGGCCCTGCAGTCACATGTCGAAGTGTCCTTGGGCAAGACACTGAACCCCAAGTTGCTATTTTACTCAAAACTACAAATGTTAGCATCATGGTAACATTAAAAGAAACAATGACAGTGAGTCATAGGATGCATCCATTTTGGGATCACCTATTGGCAGCATTCAGTTTTAATTCTGTGATGAAGCCTCAGAATATTCATCAGATCTCAGTCAACAGAAAAAGGCCAAATTGTCATTGTAGCGTATTGAGGGCTCCAGCTGCTTGAACAAAGCCCTGAGGTCATGCAGCTGGCTTCCACTCACCTTATAATTAGTTGTCTAAAGCAAAATGACAGTGATTACTACAAGTATGTTGGACATGGCAACTCATCGAGCAACTCTATAGTGATCACTGTGGCAGATCTTTGTTCATACTTACCGCTGTTTGACTTAAGTCTGAAGATATTGTGACTAAACGTTTAGAATTGCCAGTGGTAATTAAGTTAATCTTGGCAAAAATATATATTAAAAAAAAGATAAATTACAACACCTTGCAGCAGCGAATGTCAGGTAAATGTGCATTTACTGTAGAAAAATTATGTAGTGACTTGAGATGGGAATTTCCCGTAATTGTCCCTCCCTTAACTTGAATGTGTGCAGGAAATGCCAAACAAGCCATTAAGTTTAGACACAACCTATGAAAAGCAATTTGGAAGGCTTTATAATGCTGTTGCCTGCCCTCATTAGCAAGGCAATAACTAAGAAATAAGTCATAGTGGTGAAAACAAAGACATCAATGCCACACTGAGCCATGCTGAATATAAAATTAGAGCTATGTAAAGGGTTTGATATGCAGTTTTAATGTCTGCTGAATATTGCTCTGATTCTTGATGTTACAACCATTTGCACATCGATGTCCAGCATTTACATTTGTCTCTTTTTGTTTGCTGAAAATAGGATTTATTGTATTTTTTTCTCTTTAACACTTTCAAGTGTTCTTCAATCAAAAACATACACATAAACCACAAAAGAGAAAAAAATGTAAATAAAACAAAAAAGTGTTTCTCATTTGCTGAACTTGTGTGTGTTGTCAGTATTTTATGGACTATCAGTGAAAGAATAAACCATAACCCCAGTGATCTCTTTGATGGTCCACAAAATTTTACAATGACAACAGTGTAGCGAAGCAGAACCTAGAGCCAATTAGTCCCTCATGTTGTAGTTTATGCATTTGGGCTTGGAAAAGCTACAGATCTATGTTTTTAATCAACTTCTTTTAATCAAAGATGCATGTGGTGAAATTTAAAAGCTGATGGTGAATGGTTTCAAAATGAATGTTATTGTTATGGTTTTGGTTTTTATCCTGTTTCTTTGTTCTCCATCCATCGTTCCATCTTCATCTGCTTATTTGGTATCGGGTCGCGGGGGCAGCAGCTCTAGCAGGGGACCCCAAACTTCCCTTTCCAGAGCCACATTAACCAGCTCCGATTGGGGGATCCTGAGGCGTTTCCAGGCCAGGTTGGAGATATAATCTCTCTACCTAGTCCTGGGTCTTCCCAGAGGCCTCCTCCCAGCTGGATGTGCCTGGAACACCTCCCTAGGGAGGCGCCCAGGAGGCATCCTCACCAGATGTCCGAACCACCTCAACTGGCTCCTTTTGACGCAAAGGAGCAGCGGCTCTACTCTGAGCTCCTCACGGATGACTGTGCTCCTCTCTCTATCTCTAAGGGAGACGCCAGCCACCCTCCTAAGGATACCCATTTCGTCCGCTTGGCCGTAAGGACACATTCCCTATCTGAAGAAGGAACTTAATTGGTTCCTGCTGAGAATCATGGCCTTAGATTTATATGTACTGATCCTTATCCCAGCCGCTTCACACTCGGCTGCAAACCGATCCAGTTAGGGCTGAAGGTCAAAGACCGATGATGCCTTCAGGACCACATCATCCACAAAAAGTAGCGATGAGATCCTGAGCCCACCGAACTCACCTGGAACGAGTCTGACTCACTGCCAAGAACCCGGACACAGCTCTCGCTTTGGTCATACAGAGATTGGATGGCCCTGAGAAGGGACCCCCTCACCCCATACTCCCGCAGCACCTCCCACAGTATATCCCGTGGGACCCGGTCATTTGCCTTCTCCAGATCCACAAAACACAAGTAGACTGGTTGGGCATACTCCCAGGCCCCCTCCAAGATCCTTGCAAGAGGGAAAATCTGATCCGTTGTTCCACGACTAGGACAAAATCCACATTGTTCCTCTTCAACCCCGAGGTTTGACTATCGGCCAAAACCTCCTTTTCAGCACCTTGGAGTAGACTTTACCCGGGAGGCTGAGAAGTGTGATACCCCTGTAATTGGCACACACCCTCTGGTCTGGGAACCACCATCCCGGTCTGCCACTTCTTAGGCACTGTCCCAGACTTCCACGCAATGTTGAAGAGGTGTGTCAACCAAGACATCCCCTCCACACCCAGAGCTTTCAGCCTTTCTGGACAGATGTTCCCCTTGAGTGCCTGTAAGTTCTGTTTCCTGTTTTATTTTGAAGTCTGGGTCTCTGTCTCGTCTTGTCTTTACTTTACTTCCTGTGTTTTTCCGCTCCTGTGATTACCTGATGTTTTCCACCTGTTTCCCAGCCCTCTTATCACCTGCCTCTCGTTATCTCGTTACCCAGTTCATTTAGTGTCTGTGCTCCCCTTCTCACTTGTCAGATTGTTTTGTGAGTTTGGTTTGTTTGTTCCAGTCAGCTTTGGTTTTTCCTGTGAGTTATTCCCTGTCTCTGTGATTCCGTTTTTGTGTTCCTGTTTTTGGTTTTCCCGTTTTCTTGGCCTGTTAAGAATATTTAGATTTTTTGACTTTGTTTTTTGCGTTTTTTGATCCCTTTTGGATTTTTGTGAGGAAATCCTCGTGAACTCTCTTCTGCCTAATCTCTACTTTTGGGTCCTCATTTCCTTGGAGCGTAACAGTTACAGAGCCATGTAAGGTACTGACCTTCTTTCACGCACTTTAAAAGCCCAATTAGGTTAACTTAAGTTTTAACAGTGTAGTCTATTGTGACCCTTGCATGTGGTCACAATTTAAGGGGTCATGACATTGTTAGCTGAACAGGAACAAAAAGGTTTCTGCTACCCCAAATTATGTTTTGTTTGGACTTCTCTAATCCTCTGCTTTTTTTGTTAATCCCTGGATAAATTTGAGCATTTTCACATTTAAAAAAAATGTTCAAACAAAACATTAAAAATGGTCCCAAATGTAACATCAAACATTGTACTTCACAGTATGCCTACCTGTAAATTAGATCTTTTTACAGTTAAACAGCTTTTAATGTAAATATCATTGTCAATATGTATACAAGCACTGCATTTACTGCCAAATCCAACTAGTTTATGTTTATATAACAACCTGTTAATAAGAATCCCATATGTATTCTGTCACCATTCAACCTCTGCACCATTGTCTTGTCTACAAAAGGCATTGTGTTATGTAAATAGATACATTTTTGACACATTTGTGTACATAGTAGTGAAATGTTCATGGTTACTTCACTAGTACTGTGCACAAGGGCTCAATAAGGGACTATTTGTATATCTTTGCCTAATAGTTACACAAACTATAACTGACAAATGTTGGTTCTCCTTTATCTGGTTTTATGCACCACTGCTAAGATTGCCAACATTGTAAATGCTTGAACATGGTAACTTACAATAAATACAGTAAACACTCTTTGCATACGCATTAGAATCTTCCCTTGAGTCTTATGAAATGTGATTTGTCATTCTTCTCTCCCACACTGGTGAAAGGACCTTGTGACGACATGTGTCATCCATTACAGAACATGTTGTTGAGCTGCTTTTCTCTCTTCTCTGACAACCTGCAATTATATCAGCATGGTCTGAGAAGTCACACTGCCAGCTGCACATTAAAGGGAATCAAAAGCTTTTGAACAGACTTGTAGGGAACAATAGAGGAGGTTCATGCCCTATAATGTCATATGGATACTGAGGGCTTCAGAAGAAAACCTTAAGCCATTTAAACATCAAGTCTCTCTGTATTACATGTTAAACTCACTACTGTATAAAATTCTCAAATTACTGTAAATAACTTGCAGTTGGAGTCATCTGGTTAGCATGACAGTCACCAGTGTATTTGCAAACAGGAAGAAGTATACTGTACTTTTCTTTTTTTTGTTGCCTGGTTTTGTTTCAAAGAAAGTGACTAAATTAGATCATATTCCAAGCAACAAATCTTACATGGTAGTAATATTCAGTCGGTTGGTGCTTGTGCATCATAAAATCAAGGACACATTTCCCACAAACCATGCTGCATTCCCTCAACTAACATTTCTCCACATGCATTTGTTTTTAAGAGCAAGAAAATGGGTGAGAACTCGTAAATGACACTTGAGAATTTTCCATCCGCATTTTTGCTCATCTCACCATCTGCCATTGTGAGAAAACATTAGCTCCTTCTGTGCTGGAAGATCAGCAGCCGTCCTCTGCTTTTTCCTCATTTGTTTGTGCCATAAAGCAATCCAGCAGACCTCCTGTGAAATTTTAACTGGTTATAGCACACAAAATGTAGATGAAAGGCCGGTTGATTCTGCCAATTGTCTTGGCGGTCAACTCTTTGTTTATGGTAATTATGTTAATTAATCTAAATTAATGTTGGTAGGGATTTGTTAATGTTAAAATGTTAAACACAGTATCTTAAATATTTAAAAACACAGATGTTGCTGAACGTGGAATGTCTTGTAAAACAAGTCCACATCAAATACAAGCAGTGATGGAGGGTAGTTAGAACAAACTTGACCAAAGTTGACGAGATCACTGCCTTGCCATGCAAAGATCTTCACTCACGGTTGCAAGAAGTCCAATTGCTATCTTAGGCCAATATCATCATTTATCATCACAACTGGGGGAAACTAATGTGAGAAATGTATCTCAGCCAAAAAAGCCTATGTACTGTATTCTGCAGAGACTAATGCCAGTATGGGAATTCGTTTTACCTGCCACATACTTTACACATTGTAGCAAGCGCAATTTCTATCTCAAAGATGTATATTCAAAATCCTGTATTGTCTGCATTTTTAAACCTCCTCGCCATCAGTCCCTTGCCTTTAATGCCTTTGACAGGGCATTGCTATATTTATTTGCATGCAATTGTTGATCAGCAAAATAGCATGAAACAGGTTGGTTTCATGTGCATCTTATCACATGCATGTTCACACTCGTACAAAAACGATAACCCACTCGTTTGAGCAGTGGTCAAAAACACCACAGGCTACCTTTTTGAAATAAAAAGCCTTTGCAGGTTTTCATTAGGATTCAAAACAGGAGAAAATACCACCAATATTTAAAGGATGAACTGAAGTAATGATTCGTTAATTTTGAATGGGTAAAAAAACCCATCTGCCTTCTGGATTTTAAAGCCCGTTGCAACAACATTTTTATGTACACACAAATATTGCATGTTAATTTTATAACCATTAACTTTTTGTCTGTTTTTCTGCTGCTTTTTTTTTCTAGCATTCATGGTTTGTGGGAAAAATGTTCAGACTGACACTAAACATCATCATGCACCTGAGGTTTCAGTCCTCCAATCAGGACACTCTCCCTGTTGATGAGTAAATAAAAAAGGTCATAAAATTAAACAAAAGCAAAAACTGGTTGGGATTCAACCAGGGATTCGAATTTTTTTGTCTTTTCTTTTCTTCTGCAGACAAAGTCCTCTGACACCCTCCTTGGACTTTTCTCATTTACGTAGCCGATTGATTAATTCCCTACAAGTGGCGCACTCAGTGGGAGACCGATATGTGGGAGGAGAATGAAGAGAGGATGGGGGTAAGCATGAGGTCTTGCCTGGTTCCCTACAGCGTCCTCCTTGAGATGAGGTGGGCAGGTGGGCTTAGCACTCAACCACTTGATACTTCCCATCCCACATTCTGTCGAAGACAAGTTGCCATGGCAATCCAACAGTATGGTTGGTGTGTAATGGCAAGAAAGAGACTGACAGAGAGGAAGAGATATGTCATGTGGAGAGCCTCATTAAGTAAACGGGAAATGGAGCATAACACCTTCAAGAGACTGATTGTGTCAAAACAACAACAAGAAACACACTGTTCTCATCTGTTTGTGGGCAACTTCAATTTTAGGGTTTTCCAAATAGATTAATATAATATAAAAATACTAATATGTTTATTGGATATGACACTTTTTACAGACAAAGTCACAAAGTGCTTCACATGATAAATATTTCTAAACATGCAGTACAATCCAACAGAAAGTAAACAAGGGGAATATAATAATTGAACAACCAATGAAAATAATTTCAATGATTAAAACCTACAACCAAAAGTTTACAAAGTTTGGCCTTAATTTCACAGATCCCATTTAGGTGACTTGATTCTTTTATTTCATTGATTTTCCTTTATTATCTTGGCAAAAGCATGATTTTAACAATTTTATTTCCAAAGACATATTATTCTTTATCCTTTTATTATAAAGATTTACATCTTTTCTAGCAAGGACATATGTCTTGGCATAAGGCATCCATTGATGACCCTGGGTTTTGTCTGGGTTGTGTTTTGTCATCTGTTTTACTTCCTGCATTGGGTGTTTTCCCGCATTTTATGATTGTCTGCCCCGCCCTGATGTGTTTCACCTGTTGCTCGTTATTACCTTTCCTTGTGTATATTAGTTTTCTCTTGATTCAGTGTTGGATTGTCTGTGTCTGTTCCTGGCTCTCAGTGTAACTTCTAGTGTTAAGTGTTTCTGGTGACCTTGTTTTTTTGTATTCAGCCTTAGGCTTATGAAAACTCATATTCTGCTCTGTCAACCTACCTGGCTGGTATTCTGCTTTTGGGTCCTCCTTTTGAACTCTTAAACCGTGACATCCACAAAGGTAAAAGGGGAAGTACTGCCAAGGTTACAGTGTGTATACAAATACAAGAAAAATACATCATTAACAAATCTCCTCTACCCAACAACCCACTATTCTAAGCCATCTTAATTAATTTCAACATGTGAAATAAAATATAGTTATCTATATTTTTCTGTTCTCGGGGTCGAAGGGGCAGTCTGTTCTGCTCAGACACAGTTGTAATTATCGGAGCAGTATAGGACTGTTGCTGCCTCGTCTAAATCTCAGTTGCAAAGCAAAAACACTTAAAGCCACTGAATGATGAAGCTGAATGTTTTCCATGGAAACGAGCATCATTTCGTTGTCTTACCTGCTATTATGCTATACAAAAATAGACCACAGAATGCTGTCTGCAATTGCAGAGATTTTTTGAATTTCTCTCAATGGGAGCATTTCCATGGATGTCCTTGAGGCCAGTAATAGTGTTAAAATGTTCCGGGAACAGCAGGAGATATGCGTCACTACCCTTCATCCAATCAGGCGTTTTCTTGGATGTTTCCCCCTACGCGACATTTAATACATTTTGATAGGGTGAGTGTCTTCTAGTCAGTTATTGTGGTCCGTTCTATTTTTTTGTTTTGTTCTCTGAGAATGTCCACATCATGACAGGGTTTAATACTTTTTAAGCCTCATTGATTTATGGCCAACCCATCAGAAGGCCCCAGCTATCCTGCATATAGCTGCCACTGGAAATTGTGCCTGGCTCCAGGGGCGGGTTTAGAAACTGAATAGGGGGACCAGACTGTGACACAGTTTTAAAGATGGAGGGTACATTTGGAAAATGAATAAAATGTGTTAAAGACTTAAATTTAAAGCCCTGGTTCTTGTAATAACAAATAGCGGGACATTATCAGCTGTGCTGTTATTTATTCAGTGTAGTAAATGTGACAAAATTAATAACTTTAAACATTCTAATGGGAAGTATTATCAATAAATAGCTGTAGTTCTAAGTCCAAAAGGTCTACAGCCATGGACAGATCATGAAACAATGGGCCGCCCAACTCTCCTACACTGTTTGTGGTTGTTTAGTATATATTTGTGTTCATTTTGCATTGTTGTGGTTGTTTGGCATCTGTTTGTAATGAAATCTTACATAGACTCTGGTCTCGTATACCAATTATATTGAACTTTAATTAAAGAAGCTTTTACTATTCAGACTGTTGTTTATTTGCAAACTAAGTGTTGTAATGGACTTTTGCTTTGAGCTCATTGGTGCCCTGGGGCGATTGTATAGTCGCTGTCAGTGGTGCTGAAAGTAAACAGGATTGCCAGAGGCCAAACCGGGCACTTTAAATCACTTTCATAGGAAGATTAGACTAAAATGCCACATTGCATCTTGTCTTACCAGCATTTTTGGATTACTTTGAAACACATGCAGGAATTCAGATGTTGATGTGTAATGAATGTGAGTCACTTGCATCGTGGGGCCGACTCACAGTGGCCGCACAAATTGCACTCAGCAGGGAACCGGACATTGTTCCTTCTGGCGCGTCTGAGAAGCGCAGGAACAAATGCCAGTGTTATGAATAGTTCCTTTTCTAGAACAAAGTCACACGCATGTCATGCGAAAGCATCTACGAGGCTTTTTTCCCCTTTCAGTTCAACAACCCGGTGTTCAGACTCGTTTTAAAAACATCTCTTCTCCTCCAGCTGCATTTGTAGACTAAACTGTTGTCTCACTTTGTTGTCTCTGTGTCAGACGAGGTGCAAATCCCGAAGAAATTTACTTCCTCCACCTCTTCTTCCATCTCCTCCTCCACATCGTCGTGGTGCAGCAGCAGCCAACGCGGTGAGTGCGTCCTGCAGCAGCAGCAGCCGCAACAACAGCAGCAGCTGGAGCAGGAGCAGCATCGCACATGTCGTTTTCTGGACGACCTGATAACCGTCTTAAACCGAGTCAAACAAGGTATTCCCCGGGGATCCGTGAATACCGATGGCTTCATGTATAGATATTGTCTCTGAAAATTACGCATCGGTAAGTTCCTTTGAGTTGTTTTCCAAGCCGAGTGCTGCGCGCTCTTACTCACATCGTTCGCTGCGGCTGATCTATTGAGAAGGCTTTCACTGAACCCTAGGCTATATGTTAAAAAGAAAAAGAAATATATCCTATATATCTTTTGAAATGACAGAATGCAAGCTGGTGATTAATTCCGAGTGAGAGTGTTGATTTTCTTGCTTGTCCATGTAGGCTACAATGCGAAGGTCACCCACACGCATTGATGAATTAAACGTTTACCAATGCAGTAATAAAGGATAAAAAGGCTGGGCAAAATTAGCCAATTTATTCTGCACCGTCAAGGGGAAAATCATTTGTCACTGATTGATTGTAATTAAGACTGTTGCATTTTTTCTCTCAGAAACCGTTTGACATGTTGCAAGGTGTAGCCTAATTATATGATTATTTAGCAGTAGCCTCGAGATAAAGTGATATTCCTGTAATGCAACCTACAGCATATATGGCTTGTATGATAATTGCACAGGAACATTAACTGGACATATTCACAAAGCTGCCAAGAACTAATCACGTTCATGGTGTGCGTGATTGCACACTGAGAAACATGCAATCCCCTTTTACAGGCAATAACAGAGTTGCATTTGGGTTCATTAGAGGCATTATCTTGTCTTATTGTTGTTTTCAACTGAAAATTAATTATTAACACACCAAGGTTCAGAAGAATTCAACACACATGAGGCGGTAGCTGATGTGTTGAGACAGATCTTACAAAAACATTCCTTTTCAACAGAGATAATTCATGAAGGAGAGCTTTTTTTCTCTCTTTTTTCCTCTGTTGGCATCTGTAGACACACACACATCTTGTGCATACACACAATGCACAACCAAGTGCTCCCTGTGCCGATTTTAGTGATGTGATTGCCTAATCTTCCATTCAAGTTTAAGAGTCTGTTTTGGGGTGCTTCTTGTTGGTGTGTGGTCAGGTTCAGTGTCATGCCGTCCACATGTTATAACCATGTGTCTCGCATTAAGTATACTGGATAAAACAAACAATACAATCAGTCATTCTGTAGAAACACACATTTAGTGCTTAATTTCCTTTATTTTCATAGGATATTTCTCTAAATCCCCCTCACTTTAAAGCTTCACAGATTCTTACACATGTACCGTGTGCTGAGCAAAGCAAAGGCTCTCTTGCTTTCTATCCCACAGGATAGTTTTGATGTTTAGCCCATTCTCTTTTTTCCTGTACCAGTGCTTCCTCTATACAGAAGCCATATAGATTAGTTCTAAATACCAAGGACTGTTTGCTTGTTTTTACTTCAATTGGAGGCTTCAGCAACATGGCTGCTGTGACATTTTGGGTTAAAGAGATGGAGAGAAATTGAGCTAATCGTCTGACAGGTTCCTCTTTGTCTTTCTGTCTGTTTTCCTAATGTCTGTTTCTGTGTGATTTTCTGTTTAAACATGCATTCCGACAGGCGGATTTTGTTCCTACTTGACACATACTCTGTATCTCAGGGTTTTTCCTCTGAGCATGGTCTGTCCTCTTACTTGATAAAGCATCCAAGAGATGCTTTAGAGGTAATTGGATTCAGTACTGGGGAGGGGACACACAGAGGAATGGCTGTGCATGAATTAGCTTAGCTAGCTTGTGTGTGTATTTTGTGTGTGTGTGTGTGTGTGTGTGTGTTGGCCAGTGTGCTTTGTGTTTTACAGTGAATCATCGTGTTTTCAGGAAGCTGTGTGGATGAGTAAGACATGAAAAGAGGGGTGTTGGGGGAGGGGTTAAAAGTCTGACCAGAGGCATATTAAGTTTATTATCTTAAAGGAAATTTATGCAATCCTTCCCAATTTCTTGTCTTTGGAAATCAACTTGTCCTTTTTTTGTTCCACATTCGGCTTTAATTTAGTGCGAGTGATGACATATTTTTGTGGTCATACATAACCTCAGTGAAAAACAACAAATTACCTTACTCCTTTGTGATTTGAGAGAGGGGGTTTTATGAGTGTAGGACTCTGTTGGGATGAGATATAAGGTGATGCATATACCCACTGAAGAGGTGTGTTTGTTTATGTGTGAGCTGAAGACAATGCAGTGAAAAAAATGTGGCTGTGACCGACAGTTATGTCCATTCAAGTCAATAATCAGAAGATTGACTATCTTCTGACTACTTCCTTAATTAATCGATTAGTTGTTTGGTCTCTAAAACATCAGAAAATATTTTTAAAATGTTCATTATTTTCAATCTTATCAAATTGCCTATTTTGCATGACCAACACCCCCAAACCTAAATATTTTAATTTTACTCTCACATAAGACAAGGAAACGCAGCAAATCATAATAAAATAGGTTCTCAAACTGATTGGGGCTTCTATATCACCAGTTTTACCGGTTGAAGATTTAAAGTATAAAAAAGTACACTTTTTTTACATTATGGCATAAATTAGCATAATATAAAAAGATGCCATGTGCTTGCATACATATTTTTATTCTTAAAGTAAATATTCAAGCTAATTAAAAATGTGGACACCTACTCTTACACGGTGTGTTTGTGTAATCATTTGTAAAATGTGTTTGTGGAAAGCTATTATTTTTTATAACATGCCTCCACTCTATGAATGAATGCCTCAGGTAGCATTTCAGTGCCGTTTTTGGAACATTTTTCATTTCAGCTTCCTCGTAATAGTATTACAAATTAACCACACAGTAGTTTTTTTCAGCCTGCAGTAAAGCAGCAATCTACTCTTTTACAAATAACTAGTTTAGTGTGATCCTAAGAAGCCAATTAACTCTATGTCAAATGTTTAATATCACAAAGTATAAAGTTACAGGTTAATGTATCATCTTGTCCTACAGACTAATTTTGATTGAGAGCTATAGAGCTGCAAAAAAAAAACATTTTGGGGGTCCTTGGTTCCGGAAGTAAAATTCTCATTCCTTTTTTCTCAAAGACAATGTTAATGTGACTCAAAGTTCAACTTCAACTGGTTGCATCAGCATGAACTCTCTTTTTGCAAGCACCAGTACAAAAGATTAAAAGCTGTGTCAGAAAAAATCTGTTTAATTGAGAAAAAGTTGAAGATACACTATTGTGTACACAAAAACGTCTCTAGAATATTGCTACAACTCCTAAGGTGCCTTTCGACAAGAAACATCCAATCACAAAGCTTTTACCATGGTCTGGGTGAATACTCAATTCTGATTGGCTGCATGGCGTCCATTATTAGTAGTCCCAGTGAAACTGTCTGTTTACCATCACCATCACCATCACCGCTACCGTGAATGAAAAAAAAATCATTATTGTATTTACAATGCTGAGTGTTGTCCTTGATTACCTCGTCCCATGAACACCACAGGATGATGCTAACACACAAGCTGCAAGAAGTAATTTACACTGGTCCTCCATAAGCGGAGTTTGACATTCCAGCCAAAAACAACAACCCTGTTGTAGCAGCCGAGACCTGTCCTACCACTTGGGGAACACAGCACGAACACATGTGGACAAAACATCCATGCTAAATAAGCATATGTTTATTTTTAAAGGAGATTTTAAATTACATTCTAACAATTTGTGTAACAATTCACCCTTATGAAATTCAATCATGGCACAGCTGTCTTGGAACAATAGACAGACGGTGGAGGAATGCCCCAGCACTTAGATTCATTTAAAATGTAGCCTAACAGTGAACAATCAGTGTTTGACCTACAGTCCGTTGGGATGCCTCTTTTAACGCAGAAACTAAGCGCAATCCCTCCATAAAACATTAAGAAAAAAGATTGATATTTTGCCGTAATCCAATGAAACAAAAAAAGGAATCCACGGGGATCAGCAGACCTAAAAAACAGGTCATGGTGTATCTCTACGCCCGTTGTATTCACCAGCCAGCTCAAAACAGGTGAGCGAGGCCTCTCCACTCTGCCATTTAAACATAGTTCAAATCAACACAAAATTTGCAATCAATTAGTACGCTCACAGCAAATGTAGAAACATGACATTTAGGAAACCTTTCTTGCAACGTTGGCATGGCACGATGTCTAGTGCAACAGTAACTTTAATTTTTGGCGTCTTGCATATGCGTCGGCACTGGTCTCAGGTGAGAGCTACTTGTCGCTTGTCACACAACCCGGAGCCCTGAAAAAATATAGTTTTTACTAAGTATAAAATATAGATGTATTAGATGCATTACCTACACAAATGTAGTTGTTTTCTGTTATTTAAAATATTTATAAATTATATGGTCATGTAATTATTCCACTAATTGTTGAAACAATACAATTACCCGTTTCAGCCACCACACATGTACCAGGAAACAAAGTTGTTTAAAAAACTTGAGATTTTGATTGTAAAACTCATAGAAAATTTAAATTAAAGGTCTTAAAAAACATTAATTGCCAATGGACCATGGTTTAAGCGTGTTAGTGCCCTTCTAGGTCGCAATTATCAGGAATTAATAGACTGTGTTGGACAGTTCTCCATGTTGTCCATTCATTCCTGATAATTGAGACCTTGTCTGGCATAACCCTCAGACAATTAATTAATTCAGACATTAAAATGCAGTGATGTGCACTGCTAGCAGAGCGCGGAAGCTAAAGAAAACAGATTTTACAACCTGCAGTTTAAATTAATTCAGTTCAATTTTGAAGCGACTATGCCACTGTCTTTTGTTCACCAACTGCACCAAATTTTTTTGGAATTCCCTACCACTAACTGCTTGTTCTCTTAACATCCTTGGTCTAGCTGCTTCTTCTCCATGGCAACTGCAGCCAAGGCTCATGGGTATTAAAGTATTTTGAGCCCTCCGCCATGCCATTATTATGGACAAAACACGATTTTTCTGAAACAAAGTTGAAAAAAACCCTAAAGGACTGTGACATTACCTGTGAGAGTCCTGTTTTTATATCTTTTGTAACATGGTTTAAAGAAAAAATGGAAATGAATGGAGAAAAACACTTTGCAACTGGCATCTCAAAAACTGAAACATTTGTTACAGTTAGCTTCAACGATTATTCAATATTCAAGTTTCCAAAACACAACAATAAAGAGTTTCAAAATGTTATACATCATAGTATTAAACTAACACGAATATTTGGATAAGGCTTCTTAGTATGTGATGAGTGATGCAGTGTAACACTGTGCTTGTTACGTTGTTATTGTTTGTTGTCTTACAGAACCTTTTTTCCTCTGTCTTGTATTTCAGAGCCCTTGCAGCTGAGGTGCGGTAGCACTGAGGGGAGCAATCTCAGTGCATCCCTTTGAACACACACACACACACACACGCACACAGCCTTTTGGATACAACACTTCACAAGAGACAATGAGAGGCTACCTGCTGACTGCAATCTTTCTTCTGCCCTTGGTGAGTAGTTTTTGTGAATGTATCCATGTACTGTGCATATGTGTAGGTGTGTGGGGGGGATCAAGAGCACAAAGGAATGTTTAACCAAATCCAGTTATAAGGGAGTGAGTGTGTTCATGTCTCCATCATCAGCCCACTCTTTTTTAGCTTAGAATTTGGTTTATATATATACGTGCATTCTTGCAAGTGTGTGCTAGTGACAGGCACTGGAGGCATGGAAATCACCATTCCAGCACATCAGTATATACCTTACAGGTTCTGGATGAGCTCTGTGCTAAGACGACTGGCCGTGAATCGGAACAGTAACAAATGGCCCCATTGACCCTAGAGCTGCCCATCCATCCGCTGTGACTCACTTTTATTAGCGGTCTCATTAAAATAAAACACTGAATAGAAAGGTTTTGCAACATGTATGCACACTGTGGCAGCACATCAGCCGTTTCCCTAGTGAAAATAAATGTAACATTATGCAACTAATATCCTTAATCTATGAATTAATTTGATGATGATGTCTTTATCATTTTAATAGCAGTTCCAGTCTAAGGATGGTAGGTAGGGAAATTAAAAATGAATTCACAATGCAACCTTGCAGTCCCAAACATCTTTTCTAACCTTTAGTAAACATGTGTGACGGGTTTCTCCAGATGACATCTTTGCACAGTTCACTCTCAAGCTGACCTTCAGTGGCTGATGTGGCATACACGTCTGTTGTGATGTACTTATTGTGTGTCAAATAGGTCTGGATTGTGTGCCAGTGGTCTGCAACGCCCAATTGAAGTTTTATTATCTGTGCTGTGCAGTGCTGTTGGAGCTACAGAGTTATCTGGCCCTTGGAAATTGCCTTGGGCAGGGAAACATGGCGCTGCAGCTTCCAAATGGTCGGTTTATCTGGACAGACATCTGTTCAAGGGAGAGGAGTGACTGGGAAAGGAGAATGAGAAGCACACTTAAATACAGATAAAGGTCTGTCGTATGCAATGTCATGGTTATAACAGTCCTCAGTTGAGTTGGATTGGCCAGCTCTTGGTAAATCCAAGTTTGTTTGCAAAATCTTTCCCAATTTCTACAAGATTCAACCCAGTGATTTACTAAAGGTTGCACCATTAACACTGATTGCTAGACATTTTGGGAGACACATTTATTTGCTTTCTGGTGGAGAATTAGATTAGAAGATTGATAGCACTCTCATATCTCTTTTGCTGTAAATATGAAGCGTGCTTCATGTCAGCGGCAGCTCGAGCAGCGTACTCTTCAGAAATACACCTCCATGTTTGCATGCATGTATATGCAGGTATGTCTGTGCTTTCTGTTTGTAATTATGTTAAGATCAAAACAAAATACATAACTAAAACAGCGCATATAATCTGCTACCCAGGAATATTTACAAATAAATGAATGTTCAACACATTTAACAACTTCATCTTACAGGCCTGTCTGCACTCCTGCCAAACAGATAATAGCCTGCATTCAATTATTTCATCTTTGTGGGAAGCCACACCTACAATATGTATTGGCTCCTAGCAGTTTACCTGCTGCTTAGCAACAATGAAGCTTGCTACGGGTACAAAGAGGCTTTCCTTTCAAGCAATGTCAGTGTCGGTTTCATAAACTAATAACAAATCCCATATTGACAACATGAAAATGGTTGGCATGGTTTCTGCCCAGGTTCCAGTGTTTGAGTGTTGTTCCAGTGTCTGGAAATGGAATCAAAAGTAGATAAAAGATGGCTGTGATGATGTTTCAAATAATTGTGTGTTAAAATTCTGCACACGTGCAGCTTGATAAAGGAAACGAATCCTGAGACATATTCACAGTCGGGTGATGCCCTATCCTATCTAGGCAGCAAGGACAGGAGTGAATTTGTATTGGAGGGCAGAGAGAGAGTGATGAGTCAGCCATGGCTCAGAGGGCAGGGACATATCTACACCTATCGGTTCACTGTGAGAGTGAAGCAGGGGGCTGCATGAAAGCTTAGGGTGCAAAACAGAGATCGGCTTTAAGAGAGCGAGAGGAAGAGTTATAGAGTGGTTGTAAGTCCACTACCTCTGGGTAAAAAGGTTCCCTCACTACACCTAAGTCACGCCACTGTATTTTCAAGTGAAGCAGAATATGGGGCTGGGAAACAAGTTCAAAAGGGATTGGATAAAAATGTGCAGGTATTTACGTTTATCACTCAAAACTGGATGTTAATTAGCAAATCTCTGGAGAACCACAATTTGGAGCTTCAATTTACAACTCCCTCGATCCACCAGCTTGTTAAATCAGGAGTCAAACAAAACGAAAGTTAATATTATTATTCCAATATAATCACAAACACAGACCCATGATCACTCTGCTATCCATCACAAATATGAAAATAATTCCTTGACATTATACCAACATATAGACATCTGTCTATTAATGCAGGGACACATATTTAGTCATATTTCTGTCCACTAGATGAACATAAAACCAAAACAATAAGCTGAGAAACAAAAAAACTTCTTAGTTGAACTGCAGTCTCAGGTAATAGATAAATAACAAGGCTCAAAATAGCACCACACTTCCAAGGTAGCATAATGAAGGTCCCTACATGTAAACCAAAGCATTGAGAACTTTGTAAGTGTACAGACAGTTTTATTAAAAGAAGTTTATAAAGACAGTTCCGTTCACGGATACAGGCAGACGCTATCTTGGGAAACCAATCACAACCAGTCGAACGATGAACGGCGTGCAATCAGTGACCAGCAACATAGCTCAAGCACAGTGAGCATTTGGAAAATGCAGAGAGACGGGCTCTGGAAAGTGCACCGCTAAATTTTGTTTGAAAAAAATTAATGAATAAACTCCCTTTGCATTTGTGACAGTGGTGTCATATTTGTTTCATGTAGACCCTCTTTTATTAGTATATCAGCTCTTTAAAGGTGCCAAAGTGGAGAAATGTAGGTAGTCTTGGAATTCAACACAGATTCAACATTGATGACTCGAACACTGGGGACTTGAGACTCGTCTCGGACTCCAACTCAGGTAATGGTGACTCAGACTCGGACTAGGACTCAGACTCCAACACTGGGAACTTGAGACTCAGCTACAACACTGGTATCAATATAGTTAATATTTATTTTAGCACTATGTGTGTTTTTGTTTATTTTCTCCAGGTGGCCTCAGAGTCCGAGCACTGCCTAATCAAGCATGAACACGAGAAATGCATGGAGATGATCATGCTGCAGAACCCCAGCGATGACATTGAATCGAGTAAGTGAGGATGTGTTTGTGAGAATGCGTATGTGTGTGTGTGTGTGTGTGTGTGTGTGTGTCTGTTCTCGCTTCCTTCTTTGTGCAAAACTTGGCCTGAAGTGTGGTCTTCATGGCTCTGCTACTGTGATTAAATTCATTACATCTTGGGTTGCTCAGAAAACACAGAGCTGCTGATGAAAGTCATTAATCTCCTAAAAATCTAACTTTCCGGGAACAAATAAAAAGAACAAGCTTCGTGTTTATACTTAAAAGCCTGGAATTTTTCTGTTTGTCCAATGCGTTTTAGAAAAGGTCATAAAGGGACATGTAAGGATGAAAGATGAGTGCAGTTTATTATCAAGTTCATATCACAAATACATCACCTTGACAGGCGGCTATACTGGACAGGCAGCCATCTGGTGATACACAGTTCACAAACCAAATGTCTGCCTGTAATGTCACGCTGAGCTAATTTCACATTTCTCACATCTCTTTTTCCATAAACACAGGAAACTTGGTCTGTGATTCCTGGAAGCAATTATTTTCTTGGCTATGGATTCTGGTTTTCATTAGCAACTGCTGCAGGCCTCCTGCTGCTCCAAAGTTGCCCAACAGACTGCATCTCCCAGACTGCATTGTGACTCACTGACAGCCACAGGGCTCCTTGAAAAAAACATGCAACATAAAAGATTTAGAGTGTAAGATAACAAGTTAGAAGAGGAGAAGAGCTGTTCAGCTTGTTTTACATCTGTAGATCTTGCAGTCTGCCTGTGCACCGCATACTAGTTGTACTCTTTTAATGTGTTTTTATCTGCGTTTGGTTTCAATTTTTCATGAGGAATGTTAGAGCACATGTTTCATTTATAAAAAGTAAAATAAAAACTTTTTCAGTTCACACTAAAGTCAGGCACTCTGTTGATATGTATTTCTTTATTCCTCTGCAATGCCCGCAGTTTGTTGTTGTATTAATGTGTTGCCATTTTCAGAGCGTATAGTAACAGGGTTTTAGTAACACATGTTGGCCTGCCTCCACCCTTCTGCTGATGCTGATTTTGTCCTGTCTTTTAAAAGTAACCCTTCTGTGGTTCTGCTGACAGCAAATTGTCGGAGAGGAAATAAAAAGGCCTGGTTTGCGGAAATTGGACTTGGCGCTTGAGAAAAAGTAAAAAAGGGGAAAAAGAAAAATAAGAACAGGGAAACTATAAGTGACATAAAAGAAAAAGAGATACTGTGGGTGGTGCTCTGTTTAGCCATGTCAGATGATCTTTTTCTCTTTTTCTGATTTGTCAAGATCCCCTTCAAAAAAGAATATTTCATGATTTATTTGTTATTATATTTTTAATTGAGGTACTCTGGCCCCAGATTAGCCGGCAGGCCTTGTGCAATTGCTACATAATGATTCGCTGTCTGGTGCTGTAATCAACATCCAACTGAATTTAGCACAGTGTAAAATTTAAAATGAATAGTTCTCTACTTACATTTTGCAGCTTGTTTGGACCACATCTACATGCAAAACTTTCTAGGAGCTTCATTACATGTTTTTTTTATTATTTCAGACCAGTGATGAAAATGATAAATGAATGAATGACTGGATGAGGATAAATTAGCTCTGATCAGTAGTCTGCTACTGTTAAACCTTGTGACTCAGAATACAAAAACATGTCTCGTTCAGTCGTCCAATAAGATCAGCTATAATGAGAAAAAGAAAATCTGTATGCCTCTGTTTGTGTATACTATGCATGTTCAGTATGTGTGTGGATGCCATGCTGTGTCTTTGCAGCCCAGTGAAGATTCCGCGTACGGTTGGATCTCGTGTGAGATAGCCAGTGATGCATACAGAGTGCTTTATGTGGCCAGTTACCTCTGTAGCTCAGTGCAGCTCATTTGGCTCAGATTTGCCCTTTAAAAGGTAATTGGCTTTGTGTCCGGCTCACCAGACAGAACCAAAACAGATTAGAGAGCCAAGCTCTCTGTGGAAGATCTACACACACACACACACACACACACACACACACACACACACACACACACACACACACACACACACACACACACACACACACAGCAGTAAGAAATAAAGAAAGAAAAAAAGAAAGAAAGACAGAGAAACCAAAGCAGTGAGAAGCAGTTCTAAAAATACAGGATGCAATATCCATAACTGAGCTGAGCAAGAGTCAGGTCATGTCCGAGGCAGATGACTAGAAGATAGGTGGAGACTATCACATTCAGTTTCGATAGTATCACATGACAAATAATGTGTCTGCATATGTCCATTAGCTACAACTAGCTACACCTAATGCAGTCCAACACAACAGCCCTGCAACAAATCCTACTTTCATGAAGGTCATAATGATTTTTTTTTACCAATTTATACATGCAATTCAACAGCCCCACACACTGTAGCTTCCAAAATGACCATGAAGTTGAATCAACTTTAAACACAAAAACTGAACACTGTAACCTTCCTGGTTCCTTGGAGGACTGTTGTATTATGCTGCATTACCTGTAGCTAGTTGTAATACATGTTTTTTTTCAGCTAAAGTAAACTAAAATCTTTGCAAATACTATACTACTTAACCATGCACAGCTAATTCATGTTGTTTCTGCATTACATATCTTACATTGCTCTGCCATTTAACCTCACCCTGATTATTAACATCATTTCCTAATTGTTGTGCCGCCTTTAAAGTGCTGGAGGCGGTAGGCAATTTGCGAGGGGATGCTATCCCTCTTGTTAGCGAAATGACCAAAATGCATGCCCCTTGTTAACGTGCCATCTTCCCCTTTTTATCTCCTAGTAGCAGAGAGAGAGAGTGCAGGGGCAGAGAGGTTGTTTAGTTAGATATGTTAGTCTATTCTTCCTTACTCATTGATCCATTAATTTGCTGAGGTTTGTGCAGGTTAGACTCTATGGCAATGAAAATGGCTCTACTTTAAAATATTAGATGCCTGAGTGATAAATCCACAGTGCTGTCCGCGGTGCTGAAATTGGGATTGGATTTCGGTCCCCTCTGTTAAAATGACCGGAGGTGATATTCTATTGGAAGCTGTGGTGAAATTGAATTAGTAATAATGAGATTAAACTTTTAGCTAAAAAACACAGTACACAAGTAATAGTTGCTGTATATAACCGGGACATTTGCCTTGAACTTTCTTTTTCCTGACATGAAAACGGTCTGTTTTGGTGAATGTGTTAGTATATCAACCACGTTAGATAAGTGAAGAGTCTTTGTTGATCCGACCCCATGGTGACGTCATCTTTTTGGTTGGGTAGTGATGCACTGGGTAGTACAGGAACATTCCCCTGATAAAGTCCTGTTGGTGGTGTTGGTGAAGAGATGAAGAGAGTTGACTGAAGATCTGGATGGATGAGATGTGGATCAGGGCTTTTGATGAGCTCAGTGAAAAAAACCTGGGTACTTGGTGCAATCCTACTGGGTTTACAGTATGATTCTTGTTGTTTGGCCTATTGATACTGTATTGGGTTAGATCAGGTCCTCAATCAGGAACAGTGACAACTAGTATGTGCCCTCAGACAAACTGTGTCAGCAGTAGTAAAAAAAGTTAAATTCAAGCTTTGTATATTATTTTGCATTGTTTAAAGCCTTATATCGGACCAGGTAGTTGGTTCAACTTAAGTGAGGCTGTAATATATCCCCCCTCACTTTTAATAGTGCCAGGTTGATTTGTATCATAAAACCTTAGTGAGCATTGTCCCCTTACTGTTCAGCTGTCAAAATCCAGAGGTGAGAGGATCTGAGTTGATAAAAAGGTTGATACACTCATCTGAGTTAACTTCAATTAATACTGTGCACTCAGAAATACGAGCTTTTTTTGCATAGTATTTTGTTTTTCAGGCTATACTAGAGACTGCCTTATCTCATTTCCTCAACAGCGGTAATAGGATTTGAGGGCTGTCATCATGCTCTCAACAATTTTGTCCCTGTGGGCATCTTAAAAATGCTCTATCTTTGGAAATTAAACATTGTTATCTCCCAATTCAATTACCTTAAATTCCAAATTAATTCAGTTGAATTCTATTCAATTAGCGTCAGTATCATTTCATCACTTTTATAACAACACAAATGCTGAAAGAGTGTTACACTGACTTCAGTCTGTTTGTGTTTCTCTTGTCTCCTCAGTGTGTCCGTGGATGTGGGACAACCTGACCTGCTGGCAGGCGGCCAATGTTGGTGAAGTTGTGGTGTTCAACTGCAAGGAGCTCTTCCGTGACTTCATGGACCCTGTGGATGGTGAGAAGAACCAACAAATCAGCTGCATCTCTCATTTGATCTGATCCAATTTGTATTTTAAATTACTAATTCCATTCAGTTTAATTCAGCCTGAGGTATATTTTTAATTTTCACAGAGTTGGGGAAGGTCAGTCGTAACTGCACCGAGGACGGTTGGTCTGAACCCTTCCCTCACTATGCGGATGTGTGCTTCTTCTATGACAACACCACTAAACCTGTACGAACTCCTTAACCATGTCTAAATTTTGATATTACATTCATCACACACACACACACACACACGCACACGTGACTAACCCTCTGCCTCCAACATTAGGACATTTACTATGCCTCAGTCAAGGCCCTGTACACAGTTGGCTACAGCACATCGCTGGTGTCTCTGACTACAGCCATGGTCATTCTCTGCAGGTTCAGGTGAGCGTCACAAAGTCAGGATTCTCAACATTGATACATGGCTTGTTCTCCAAATTTTCTTTCATGTCCGTAAAAACTCAATTAAAATGTAGCCCAAGTGGGAATAAGAAAGAAAAACAATGGGAGTGACAAAGTCCACAAAAATGGGCTTTTTGTTTTCACATTTACAGTTTCTTTTTACATCTGTATTATTTAATTTATTTGTCGGAGCTTTTAAGAATGAAAACAAGATACGATTTGATGTATTTTGTCTTTCTTCTCCCAAGGAAGCTCCACTGCACCAGGAACTTCATTCACATGAACCTGTTTGTGTCCTTCATCCTGAGAGCCATCTCAGTCTTCATCAAGGATGGGGTGCTGTACGCTCAGGAAGACAGCGACCACTGCTTCGAACACACAGTTAGTCGTCTTTTTCATATACTGTGCAGTCACTCCGAAGCCCTAATGCACACACACTATCTGTGGCTTATAAATTTCTTCTTCATGCTTTCCATCAACAAGACCATGACTGCTGCTTGTATGGTTATTAATGAAAAGAAATATTTTCAATACACAAGGTTAATTATTTAATTAATTTAAATTTGAAGCAGATAATTGCAAAATGAGTCCTTTATTGTTCTAAATGGTCCCTGCTGCAGGTTTGAAGTCTGTATAAGATGTTTGCAGAGTTTTGGCAGTTCTTACATTATTAATTATATATTGGTTAATCGGTTCCAGAGGGCATTGTTAACGGATTTCATTGAAGTGCAGCCACTCATTTTATAACAGAAAGCATGCGTAAGAAGTGTGATCAAGTGTGTTCGGTTTGAGATATAAAGAGAAGTACATAGCCAGAGGACTTGAAAAACATCCACTCCTGTCTTTCCTGTTTGATATGCACCTTTGATGAACCTAAATCACATGCAGATGTTTACAAAAAGCAAATGCGCTATTAGACGACTAATACTCCCTGATTACAAATGCAGAACAAGCTCTTAGCCTTTGTCTGGTAACAACACATTGCTCAGTGTTGTTAAGCAGGCATGATAAATAAACCTAATTAGGTACGCTAATGGCTTCAGCAAGGCCAGTGGAAATCTTCTACCAGAGGCTCATTAACATATCAATGGTTACTTTGCCCTTCTTTTTAACCCCGCTGCTTTAACCTAAGTTGCTTTGGCAATCACAGGTTACCATTGTGGCACCGTGGTACAGTGCTGTAATTGGTTGACCCCTAATAGAATATGGACTCTTTCATTAACATGATGTCATTGAGTCCACCTGACATGTAGGTGGGTCTCTACTGTTGGCTGTGAAAACATTTTTATCCACATATAGAGGCTAAATGCTACATTTTGAAAGTAATTGCAGTGTGTTGAAACCCCTTCACTGCAGTGAAAACGATTTCTGTTTACACTGTGATTTACAGGAATTGAGGACATATGTCACACTGACATTTATTGTCTTGAGCTTTTAAAAGACTGATAATTACACTTGGCTTTTACATTTTGAACAAAATGATTTTACTGAGGATAAAACAACCAAGAAAGCCTATGTCCCACCTACACCAATAACATTTCCCTCTGCCTTTGCTCTACTAACAGACCTCCCTTGTGTTTCCCCGTGCAGGTGGCGTGTAAAGCAGTGATGATTTTCTTTCATTACTGTGTGATGTCCAACTATTTCTGGCTGTTTATTGAAGGTCTTTATCTCTTCACTCTCCTGGTGGAGACTTTCTTTCCTGAAAGACGCTACTTCTACTGGTACACTATCATAGGATGGGGTGAGTAGTTATGGTGGAAAGTAGCAACTTCTCCTTCTGTTCTTAATGTGAATTAAATCATTTATTCCTCAAATTGAAATTTCAAAATGTGACTTAAGTTCTGACTCTGGGGACAGAGAGCAGACTTGTCCCAGATGCCCTGAGAGGTCTGGGTGGTACTGTAACCACATTTAACATTCTTCCTCTCCTGTTTCTGAAAACAGCTTGGAGTAGTATTCTTTGGTGTGATTAATGAATACCCGACTATGTAAACAGGGTCACCACCACAAAAATATGATATATATAATTGTTGAATGTGTATATATATAATACAGTATGTGTACCGGATAAGTACTGTGATTATTATGACAAATGTACTGCCTTTTTGTCCAATGTATATCATTACTTTTATTACAGGAACTCCCACCATCTGTGTTACTGTCTGGGCTGTTCTGAGGCTCCACTTTCACGACACTGGGTATAACTCCTCTTCAAATTTTAGATTTACTATTTGATAGGGAAAAAATGCACGTTCACTGTTAGCCATGTTGTTCATATTATATAAGGCACTTGAGAACCTAATCTGAAAAGAGGCAGAAGCTTTTGAGATGCTAAGACACAGAAGTCAAACTTTTGTATTAAGATAACACATTTCCTCTTCATCTTGGCAACTATACAATTTAAGATGGGGATTTGCAATTTCAGGAATTTAGATGGACATATAAGGGAAATAAACTCCCTTCACCACAGATAATTTATTTATGCTGACAATGTTTATAAAATCATTGAACAAATTTAATTAAATTGTTAACTGATGTGTTGCATTGGATTAAGTAAGTAAGTTCAAAATTTTTTGGCATGTAAGTTAAACCTTTTAATAGCCGTTTAACAAGCTTGTGTTCAGGTCATCTTTATCTTTTATCAGTTCTTGTGGAAAATACATACTAGTCATTGAAAGCAAACAAAAGGCATTCTGAATTATTGGACTGATTTTTCTAAGAAGGTTTAATTATTATTTTAGGCTTGCTTCCATTTGAAGTAATTTACTCCCTTCTAACACTGCCCTCCATCCTTCTTATTCTACAAATAAACATTTGCATGACATATTGTACTTAGTGTTGAGAGAAAAGGTTAATGATTATTGAAATGTGCTGTTCTCCTCCTTTTTCTCCTTTTTCAGATGCTGGGATACAAATGATAACACTGCCCTCTGGTGGGTGATCAAAGGACCTGTTGTGGCCTCCATCATGGTAAAACAAATGCTGATCTGTTTATTCCAGTTTTCTTATTTCTTATTTTCTTCACATATCCATTGCTTAACTGGCTGAATTGTAACGTAATTTCGGTTTTGTGTTGTTTTTTTATAGATCAACTTTGTCCTCTTCATTGGAATAATCATCATACTGGTGCAGAAGCTTCAGTCCCCTGACATCGGAGGAAACGAATCAAGCATTTATCTGTAAGTTACAACAAGCAAATTCCCTAACTCCAATATTATGTAAAATCTAAAGTGTGTGTGTGTGTGTGTGTGAGAGAGAGAGAGAGATGTGTCCCTAAAGATGTTGTCTTTGTTTTATTGTTGTGGTGTCTTTGTGCTGTGTAGCAGCTGTGCTCAGAAATGCTTCAGTGAGCCCACACAGGCTGTTCAGCATTCGTGCAGGATGTCAGAGTTATCCACCATCACACTGTAAGTGTGTGCGTGTGGTGTGTCTTGTGTCGACTGCATGTGTGTGTATGTGTGTATCTTTCATCAGTTTTTTGTTTTAATGATCTGGACTCCCAAATGCATACTCTCTCACACACACATTTGTATACTGTACTTAGGAGGACCCTCACTGACATAATGCGTGGTCTATAGTCCCTGTAATCATCACAGCTACCACTTAACCTGAACCTAAACCTTACTCTAATCTGAACCCCGAAACCACGTCTTAACCCACAAACAGGCCTTTAAAGGTCTAGTCCAAAGTGAAGCAGCCAAATTATCCTTACAAAAACTCAAACTGGTCCTCACAAAGATACACACACAATATTACATGTTCACACATAATTTGATTAATCTTGAAAACGTACAAATCTGTATGGTTTTAGATTTGGTTCAGGGTATACTTGGCTGGGAGTCACTGGATTTCACTGTAAAAACCACCGTGTTGCACATTTGTGCCTTCCATCATTTCATTGTGTCATTTGTTGTGTACTTCTTTGTATTTCCATTCGTTGTGTGTATGTCAGACACTACGTTTTACTGCAACATGCAGACACAAACAAGATACGGATGCAAATAATACTCTATATGTAGTAGGCAATTTCTATTTTTAAAAGGAATTGTTTATTGACCCAATAAACAATTGGTTTTATACCCCTACCCAAAATCCAAGACAAAACTGCCTAGAGGAGACTTGGAGACAAAGTCGCAATTAGAAACCTTTTTGCTGCTTCAGCACCATGGACAGCACCATTGTTGAATCAGTTCACAGCACATTTGGGCCACTGATATTTCAAAGCCATGGTTGGGGCCATAGATTCCAACTTGCACAGATCTCAGTCAGATCAATGAGGAAGACCTAAAAAGAATCTCTCTGTGTGGTTAACAAGGAGCATGGGTTTTGATCATTTTGCTAACAAGTCGCCTACTGTCTAAATGACTACAAGGATAGATTGTACGTGTCAACAGTTATGTTTCTTGTCTCAGTCTCAATTTTGGGATCAGTTCACTAAACATAACTTTATCTTTAATCTTTAAAGATAATGCTGGTCATATTCTGTATTTATTGTCAACAAATCATATAAAATCAATCACTCTATACTTTCTGACTTCCACACAACATCCCCATGTCCATTAGTTCTTTAAAAATGGGTAACAAATGTATATTTTAAATTTAAAAAGAAAAGGAAGAAAACGCTATGTAATTTTCTAAATAAAAAGCTGGGGACTGCAAACAAACAGGAGTAAATGGTGCATCTGGTGGGAACTATTTTCAGTAGCTGACAATTGCCCCCATTGCAACAGTTTATCTTGTTAATGTGTTTTTAATAGTTTTTGTGCAACAATGGTGCTTTATTGCAGTAGAAGTAGAGTAAGATTTCAGGCTTTGGCTACTCAGGCAATCCTCATTAGTAGGATCGAATCATTATTAGTTTTGGTCTTTTCATGGGATTTCTTGACAATAGTAAGAAAAAAAATACTGTGCCTTATATTTAAATGTTCACAAAACATAATCATATAATTGTAACTGCTGCATTTTAATACATTGATGCCTTTACTGAACGTGATGATTAACAGGATTCATTTATTTGTTTAATTTGTGGCTTGACTAAAAAAGTAAAAAGTTTACTATTAAATTCCCCCATTCCCCCACTTCAAGTCCCAACTAAAAACACATCTGTTTAAAACTGCCTGTTCCACCTAAATGTCTGTTGCTCTGCCTATTCCGTTGTTTTTCCGTATAGTATTTGTTTTGTTTTGCTGTATAGTATATGTTTTGTTTTGCTGTGTAGTATTTGTTTTGCTGTTGTATAGTATATGTTTTGCTGTATAGTATTTGTTTTGCTGTTTTATAGTATTTGTTTTGTTTTGGTGTATATTTGTCTTGCTATTGTATATTATTTGTTTTGCTGTATAGTATTTGTTTTGATGTTGTATACTATTTGTTTTGCTGTATACTATTTTTTTGCTGTTGCATAGTAATTGTTTTGTTTTGCTGTATAATATTTGTCTTGCTGTTGTATAGAATTTGTTTTGCTGTATAGTATTTTTTTGCTGTTTTATTATGCATAGTATTTGTTTCGCTGTTTTTTAACATATGATTTCCCTGTGCGGCGTCCTTGAGTGCCAAGAAAGGCGCCTTTAAATAAATAAAATGTATTACTATACAGTAGTCAGAAAATGTGTCATAATTGCAGTAGTAGCTCTGTTCTTGTATCACGTCCAGCTGACCAGTACAAGTGAGACATGGCTTTGATTTGTGTTTGACTTACTTTTTAAATTTTATTTAACTGTTTTTGTGTAGGCGTCTGGCGCGGTCCACCCTCCTGCTCATCCCCCTGTTTGGTATTCACTACACTGTGTTCGCCTTCTCACCTGAAGATGTCAGCAAGAAAGAGAGACTGGTCTTTGAGCTAGGACTGGGATCCTTCCAGGTATGCTTTTAAATACCAAATGATGAAGGAGAGAACATACTGATGCTTATAAATCATCTGTGTATAAAAAATATAAAGAGGCTCTTCAGGAGAGTGAAGGTGATACTCAAATCCCTCCCCATCCACAGCCATGCAGCAAGCTAAACACACTGCCAATAAAAGTTGAAGGACAACAGTTGGCCTTTGAAGTTTTTCCTAAAAACATTTGGAAAACTACGATGACAACATTAGACAATAAATTCAGTGATAGTCATTACAATACAAAAGAAATCACAAAAAAGTTAAAACATTGTAAAAATGATTTAGTATTGCCACAACTGGATCAACTAAAGTATAGAAGCGCTCTCAAGGGACAATGTGTCTTGTCCCAGGAAGAAAAAAAGAACAAACAAATGAATTAAAGGTCAAACATTCACTAGTTCCAGCTTCTCAAATATGAGGATTTGCTTCTTTTCTGTGTGTTATCTGACAGTAAACTGAATTTATTTTGGTTTTGGTATGATGGTAAGACAAGATAAGCAATTTTAATCACTTTTGGGAAACTGTGATCGGATCTTTTAAATTTGGTCTTACATTTTATTTACAATGTAATTCGATGAATAATTTTACCTTTTTCATTTACACCACAAACAAACTTAAGTTGCAGCCCTAAATGTTATGCTTTCAGTTTTTTATGAAACATCTAAATCTTCTATTAAACATGTGTAACTGCCTGAAGACACAGCATTATGCAAAAAAAAAAAAAAATACTAACATTTACCAACATTGGCAATACAATCATTCTCTTCCTATTATTTCTGCCAATTTGTAGGAATTAATTATAGGATGTGGACCCTTCTGCAAACATAGAAATGGCAAAAATCTTTAGAGGGAAATACACTCTGCCTCCTGAACAGCAGCTCCATATTCCTTTTATAGAAAATGTTACAGACTGGTCGACATGATGTGCAGTTTACTGACTGCACTTTACAATCCCTGGGTACTGAAGTTGAAGTTTTTTAAACAGATACATCTTTAGAGCTGTCAGCACACAGCATTTTGTAGTATAACTAGATGACTGAACGTTTGAGGGTGTGTCCTTCCTCACAATGTAGTGAGTGCAGTTTTTCATGAATCTTAATCTGTTTTTCTCTTATTTTTTGTCTCTTTTTTCCTCCTCAGGGCTTTGTTGTAGCTGTCCTCTACTGTTTCCTCAATGGAGAGGTAAGCTTTGGTCCCTTTTCATAAACAGAAATGCATTTTTGATGCACATGAGCACATTTTAGGATAAATGTCTCTAAATATGTGAACTGATTATCCGTCTGTTTATCAGTATCTACTCGTTGCCTGAGTCCCAGTCACTTAGAAACTTCTCATTAACTAACCAGTCATTCCTCATTCGCTCCTCATTTGTTCCTCAGTAACTAACTACGCTTTTGTGTACCTTAAAAGTGTTACCAATTTAATTACAATAATTACTAAGCCTAACAACTACTTTTAACACAGAATTTACATTTATATATATATATAACCTGTCTCCTCCTGATGAAAACTTTATATTATACAAACCATATCCCATATATAATATACAACTGCAAGACTCAAATTAATTAAATTTAAGTGGATATTATAGTTTATATTATATAACCTTTATAACCAGGAATAATACATATTGACAAATATATTAATACACACCTAATGTCTTAAACTGTCACCCACTGGAGCTGGTACAGCTTAAAGTACATTAAAAAAATGACCTTGTGAAGTTTCTCCCTGAAGGTGCAGTCGGAGATCAAGAGGAAATGGCGCAGCTGGACAGTGAACAGGTACTTTGCTGTGGACCTGAAGCAGCAAAGGCACCCTTCGTTGGCCAGCAGTGGAGTGAACGGCGGGACTCAGCTGTCGATCCTCAGCAAGAGCAGCTCCCAGATTCGCATGTCCAGCCCACTGGCGGAGAATGTCAACATCAGCCTCCCAACCTGAGCGTCTGATTGGCAGGAGTCAACTTTAAGGTGCCGTTCCGCTTATGTACGTCCAGACCAACCAGAGCAGAACAAAGTGGTCCCTCATAACTCTTACATTCTATAGGTAGGCCTTCCGAAAATGAGATGTTTCTGAAAGCATTTACTGGAGATTCTTTAGAGGTGCATAGCTGACTTTCATACTTTATAACCTCATTTGGATATACAATATCATTTTAGTATTTTAGTTGACTCTGATTGCGATCTTTCCTGATTAATGATTGATATCTTGACATCTTAACTGACAAATTCCACTACATAGATTAAAACAGAAACTTAATAGAAATTCCCTTTCTACCAATGTTTTCTATTTAAAATGTTTTAAATAACACTGATTGAGTGTTGTTGGCAAAAATGGTACCAACTGTAAAAAAAAAGAAAAAAAAAAATTGTGAACAGTTAAACATCAAATGTAGGGAGTCGTTTGTGTTTCAAGTAGATGTGCTTCACAGTGCCATACAGGTTGCCTGACTGGATCCTCTTACAGGATCTTTTGCAGTCCAAAGTTAAATAACAACCGCGTTCGCCTTGCTTGTACAAATGCTCATTGTTTAAATGTTTCATCTTAAATTTAAACACATTTTTCTACAATCAGCCGTAAGTACAGAGTATGTCAAAAGATAAATAGGGGGGCTCATGGACTTTGTAAATAATTACCATTACGATCAGGAACGCAGTATTGTAATGACCTTTTACAAACAAAAGCAACTGGAGCCCAAATCTGTAGATTTCGTCACACATCCTTAGGACCCCAAAGTTTCCACCCCCTATATTCTGACAATTTTTTTATATTGACTAAACAGTATTTGAAAGAACATAGTGCCAAAATGAATGAGCACTGTAGGTCAGTGGTTTAATCTGAGGGGTTGTGACATGTCAGATACAACTTAAAAAAGAAAATCAACATTTTTTGCCATTAAATTGTGTTTATTAGCTATTTTTCATGTAAAACCAGATACTTTGATGTCTTCAGGCTTCTAAAAATATTCAAACTAAAGCATCTAAGAAAGTAAAATCAGGCTTAGCTTGAAGTGCTCACAACTCATACAAATTTGACTTTTTAAGAAGATTTTTGATTTGACTTTGAATTGTTTTAAATGATCACAAGACAAACTATAGACCATCTGGCAATGGAGTCACACCAGCTGCAAAGCCAAATCCGGCCAGGGGTGTAAACTGTGGGGGGGGGTCAAGGCCCCTTCCCTACTTTCTATCCCCCTGATTCTGGTGACCTTGCGTGTCACGCCCTGCGTAGCATTGAAGTGCTATTGGCCAGGCGTCCATGCTCCCACATTCAGGTCCTGTCCCCAAACAAATTGGGCCATCCTGACCCTGAAGACTCAAGGTCAATGCCTACCCTTAACCATCTTGCCTAACCACTCAGCTGCTACGCAGGTCGTGTCTTGCCAAGAAAAGTGGGATTTATGATGTGTCCTCAAAGCTAGTGTCAGTAGTTTCCTCCAGTTGATTTCCCTCTCACAGACTTCTTGCAGACTGTGAACATAACGTGCCATTTAGTGGATGCTTTTACCCAAAGCTCCCCATAGTGCCATGAGTTTATATGTACAGCATTGTATTGTAAGCAGCAAAAATCAAATCCTCAGCATGATCTTAAAAATAACAGGACTCTATGTCTTTGTCCTCTTTCCTCTAAGCTTCAACCCATCGTGCCATAATAAATTGCTCTTCATTTAAAAAAAGAAGTAATTAATCATCTCTGACACTCATATTCCAAAGTGCCTATAGTCAGTCTCAAATAGTTATTACTTCTATTTCCAGTACATTAAACAGATATTTTAAAGTTGTAGTACCAGTCATTTCCTGCAGAGAATGTATAGAATGGTGTGTTTTTATTGTGGATTGTATTACAATTCTTTAAGTGAGCCAGAAGAGTCCTGCTTTGTTATTTTTTTCATGAGGAGTTTGACAAGAGTTGTGTAATAGCTCCACATAACTGCTATCATCTATTCAAGATAGTCCGTTTCAATTCAGCACCAACGTCAAACACAAAAACAGCTTCAAAACAATATATGTTGTAACGGTCAACACAAAATGCTTTAATGTGACAGCTTTTGACAATCACAGAGTGTTGCCCATTTTCTCTTTCTGTCTTTTTTGTTTGTTCACAAACTAAGCTAACAAAGAATAATGTTGGGGTGAGGAAATCGTTTAATAAGATGACATGTGATACATACAGGAGGATTTATTACCAGCATTTACTCAAGATATTTATTTTTTTGACTGTCATCTGAGCGGATTAAAAGAATGTAGAATCTATAAACAATATATTGAATATTGTTGAACAGAAAATGATGTATATTTATTTACCATAAACTTGGCTGCTTTGGGACAAAACAATGCGTAACAAGACACTATCGAATGAACTAGAGCCAGAGGTTTAATTAGGAAGCGGAACAACTGCAACAGATAAAACACAATGTGTGTATGAGGGTGTGATGAAACCCACTCTGCTGCTGCTTACGTGTTCTATCACCAGCTGAGTCTGAATTGGCTCAGATGGAAACGACCATGTCTAAAACCTGTTACTGTCTGTAAAAGAAGAGTAGACAACTCCTTACTGTACTATGTATGCGCTGTATGGTTGTTTACCACAAGGTGGCGTCAAAGTCTTAGAATCTTCGTTTGACAGTTTTAAAGAAAGGGTGACTGGCATTGATTTGCTTTTTGAGCTTTTTACTTTGGATTTTGGATGAAATAGGGGTAGGGCATTTGAATGCACCATGCTTAACATTGTTCACATCTATGTTTTGTGATGTTTTCTGCGCGCTCTCACTTTTGCACCATATTTACCTTCATATGTTTTCTCTACACAAGTCAACAAACAAGCCTAGAAATTAGGATTTTCTAAATCAGCACTGATCCCCTCTTAATTCTAGAATTTTCTTCCTTCTCTCTCTAATTTCTAAATCTACTGTGATGTGAGTAAAAATTGAGAATTGGGGCCCCTTTGAAAGATTAATACCACTTTCATGTGTGTAAGCTAAATATTAGGCTACATCCAGCAGCCGGTTAGCTTAGCACAAAGACTGGAAGCGGGAGGAAACAGCTAGCTGGCTCTGTCGACAGGAAATACTTCACTTACCTTCCTGTAAAACCACAACATGTATTTCTACTCTTCTGTTGTGCAGATTAAATCCACAAGATGTAGGCCTAGACATAACTTTGCTATTAGTGTGTGTCCACTAGCTACTTACTACTAGCTAGCTGTTAAATCTTTGCTAGTGTATATTGGCTAATTAATAGCTACATTATCACTAGCTAACTGCCCCCCTTAACCTTCCTGTCAGCAAGAAAGTAAACATTTCATGTTTTTCCAAAAATGTCAAACCATTGCTTTAAAGGTAACTATTCTGTTAGTGTGTGTGTGTGTGGGTGTGTGTGTGGGTGTGTGTGAGAGAGTTGATTGCCAACAAATTTGTGAATGTACCGATGTTGCTCAGCTGCTCTTATATGTCTCCTGCTATCAATTTGCCATGGTGTACAAATGATGTCTTTTCTTGATTATATTTACAGTACACTGTAGATGTATATTTTTGGCACAGGTTGGTGGACCTCTTGACCTCTTGATGTTTGTAACCGTGTTTTTGTATATTTATGTTAATGTAACAGTTTTTAGAGTATGTTTGAATGTTGAAGAGAGTGTATACTGTACGCATGCGTATCTAATGACAAGCATTAATGAGGATGTAAGTAACTTAAATTTAAAAAGAATATATATAAGACCTAATCCATATTATGTTCTACCTGTGACAGTGTGTCATGTGTAACATGCCTTCTGGTGTTGTAAATTCATGTCCCAGGTTGTGTAAGTTTAACTGCAAAATAAATCTATCTGGTAAATTGTTGTATTTTGTGAAGATTTGCTTTAGTTCGTTTAGCTATCCCATCCCATATCCCATAATGTCATACCTGCCCAGGGACTACAGGTGGAAATTAGCATTTGTTGCTGTTCATTGTCCCTGTTTCAAATATACATTTCTATTCTATTGTATCCATTAAAATGGACAGTGTACAGATTTGGCAACAGTATGTTGTTACTTTTTATCATAAGAGGAAATTGTCTTTTTGCCGAATAAGATGCTTGTTTAAAACCAATTAGTTTAATGTAAGGAGAACCGTACGACAGACCAATTTGCTGCTACTCTTTCCTAATTTCCATCCAAATCAAGGTTCAAGGTACATATGTTCTCTCAGTGGCAAACCTATCTCCACAGCACTTTGGAGTAAGCTCTGCTACCCCACACATTCATTCTGGGATTGGAAAAAAGCTCTAGGTTGTTAGTATTTCTTTAAACCAATCACAAGGGCCTGCTAAGCTATGGACGCAGCGAGAGTGGCTCTGCAAAATGGTCTTGGAAAGGAACTTGTTTTGGTGGAACATGTGCACCCTGTGAAAGAAAACGAAGCTTACAATACAATATATCTTAAGACACTCACTGTCAGTTGAAATGCTTCATCTAGTTATACAGTACCGTTTTGACGGATGAAGAAAAAACTAGCTTATAAATATTGACAAATACCGTGTTTCAAAGATGGCTCATCAAAACAGACAACTCTTAAAATAAGAAGTCTTTTAAGACATGACATACCCAAGATATGGCAACTTCATACACACACACAGGCAAACAGACAGCCTTAAATACATTTGTTCAGTTCCCCTGGATCTTCATGATTAAAAATGTCTCTCTAGCAACAGCTGAATTGCTGGGGAAAAAAACAATTAGCAAACTCAGTCCATGTCAGTCCTGCACATATTTTCAGCCAGAAAGGAAATAATGAAACTGTTTAGTGCAGCACAAACAAATTGAACAAGTTAACCTCATTTTACACAATTAAGCAAAGTTTATCAAGGTTCATTGTTTCCACATCCGTCTCTACATAATCCCTCAACATTTGGCCATTTTTGTACTCCAAAATGTAAACAGAACCATGTATAAGTCATCCTCCTGAAAGCTCTGGGCCACCTCTGTCCATACGTTTGGCTTTCCACAGTGTCACCATGGCATCCTCACAAATCGAGACTCAGTGTAAGATGTGTGTTGTGATGGTCATTGCTGCTGCAGACACCAATATATATATTCTTTATAACTCCCCATTTTTTATTACGCTTCCCTGCCAGAGGGGTTGTTGAACTAATACCATCAGCAGATTGAGCTTTGCATCTGATTGTTTACTTGACTCTGTCACATTATCACAACAACTTGTATCTCATGGATGTTCTCCTAAAAATCATACTGAAGAGATGTGGCCACTAGAAGGAGGCCGCCCGAGCCCCCCGCGGGCTCGAACTGTGACCTGAGTGATACTTCGCTTGGCTGGGGTGAGAGGATTTTGATTGTGACACTTCCACAGCCATCTCCGCAACTCTGTTTGGACCTGTAGACAAACACATAACTAACTAGTTTTGTTAAAGAAATGTTGTGTAAAATGTACAACTGAGCCCAGTGGCAGTATCAGAAAAAACACTGTAGCAGATAATGTCGCATTTTCAACTTGCAGAAATGCACAGATGTTACAGCTTTATGTTTGTTTTTGTCTCTCTCTGTCTGTCTGTGTGTCTGTCTGTCTGTCAATGATGTATGTTTGCAGGACTTTTGTACAACAACGTTATCACCTACGTTTACTTACCTCTCCATTCATGAAACAGTAAAGCAGTGCCACCACAAAACCCTGCAACACAAGAGACATGGCGGTTGTTTTCAAAGCATAACACTGCAATCCTTAATACACACTCCACTTGAATCACTACAGTTAGTGTTGATAGTATGTACATGTATAGTCAGCCTCAAACATATGAGAAAAAAGGTGTTGTGGTTTGGGGTTTTTAGTTGGGTTCATTTTCCCTTTTTCATTGGCCTCCTTGTGTTTTTGTCTGTTTTTCTCTCTGGTCTTTTGTTGCTGGTCCTGTCTTGTGTTTCTCTGTACTTGTTTGTTCTACTTCCTGTTTTATTTTTTGTCAGTCAGCTTCCTGTCTTGTCTTTCCTAGTCCAGCTTTACTTTGTTTGTCTGATTGTCCTGCCCCGCCCTAATGTGATTCACCTGACGTCTCACCTGTTCCTCATGACCTCATTACCTCTTGTATTTAACCCCAGTGTTTCCTTTGTCTCTTGTCAGATCATTCTGGTTTGTTCGCCTGTCAGTACGTCGCTTTGTAGCAGTGTCCCCGATTTTGTTCCTGTTTCCCTGGTCCTGGTGATTATATGCTTTTGTCTTTTTTGGATGTTTGCTTTTTGCCTTGTATTCTGGGTGGTTTGTTTCGTTGAGGCTTCCTTTGTGTTTTTTTTTGGACAATAAACTCCTGGTTACCACCCGCCTGCCTGCCTGCTGTCCTCATCTCTGCATTTGGGTCCAATCCTCACTCCTCCCCAACAAAAAGGTATAGCTCTTGGGTGTAAATATCTCAGATAATGTGATTATGGAAAATCTGTCTCAGATTTGGACTGATTTTAAGCTTTAACAAAATGTTTGGGCCATAAGATGTTCCTTAATTTTACACACATTTCCAGTGACAAATAAAAACATTTTAAAGTTTTAAAATGTAGTGTAAATACATCTCTACATTTCACAGATTATCATTTTTGGTTAATATTTTAGTTGCATCAATTTTATAAAATGTGTCTGGCTATCAGAATTGAAAGCCCAAACTTTTTATAGTCAATGTGCCAAGCTCAAGAAATGACCTTTGTCACAAATGAATCAACGCAATGAGTCGTGAGTACAGAAATATTACTAGCCTAAAGAGGGGTCCAAATTCTATTGAAACCCCCCTGGTTAAAGTTTGGTCACGTCCCATCACTCCCTCCCTTTATTTCCTGCCATCTTTCGACTGTCACATCTTAATAAAGCCATACAAATGTATCAGATTAAAGGTAAAGCTTATGTTAACAAACGAGATTGAACTTCAGAAAATGGCAACATTTAAATAGAACCGTTTCTATGAGTCAAATATCTGCTGTGAATAAGGACTGTCTTTGAGAGCATCCTACTGCAAGCAGTTTATCTTTTTTTTTTTTACTTTTTGTGATTTGTCTTAATTTAGTCTTTAAGTCAGTTTTTTGTCTTCTGCTCTCTCTCTATTTTTATACCTGAAAGGATCCCAGCCCCAGCTCGATGTAGAGTCTGGCTGCCACCCCAGTGTTCTCAGGCAGGAAGGCGAATACAGTGTAGTGCATCCCAAACAGAGGGATGAGGAACAGGGTGGATTTAGCCAACCTCCTGAGGGAAACAAATCAAGAGGAGTGAAAGAAAGAAGAAAAGACATCACTCCAGGTAATGTAAAGGCATAACCTCTGGCTAATCCGTGTTAAAAGCCCTAAAAACACATTTTCTTAATTGGCTTCTTCCTCTGAGCGATGGGTCTTTCATGAACACATAATCTTCTGTTTAGAGATTTTTGTTTTGTTTCATCTTTGCTCTTTTTTTTTGGTCTTACAAATTGGATGGGGATCCTTTGAAACAGACGATGTCACATACTCCCATCCACCAATCATAATGAAGCCACTTTCATTGATTGTCCTACATTGTTTTGACAGTGTCGCCTTGCCAATGTCAATCAACTCAAATGCTAAAGCAAATTAACTGAGGGTTTCAGTCTTAGACTCTTGATAAATAATAACTAATAAGGTTTTTGTCTGCTCTGACTTTAATTGTTGCTTCCTAATGTTTAATGTTAAAGAGAAAATTTGAAATTTTTCAGGTGCCTTTAGAGTAGGATGATCATCTCAACATCAAAAAACTGAATGTGTACTAATAATGGCTTTTCACAGTTTACTGCACAGTCACCTTTATCAGTGTCAGTCTAATCAGTATTTCAGTTTTAAATGCCAGAATGCATCATTACACCACGTTTTATCAAAGGTAGACCGGATTTGACAAATATCAAATCCTCACTACAAAAACCAACCTTTTAAAACAACACCATCATCAGTGGAGTAGATTAAAATGTCAGAATACAGAACTCTGATGCATTGTGCTCAAAGTTAGTTCAAATCAGATTTGTGATGATTGAAAATTGTGTACATGTTTTTTAATTGTGGTGATATAATATTATTGCACCACCTCTGCACAACACATCCCACAAAAATTACAAAATCACAACCACCCCTGATTAGTTCTACTGTCTTATTATCTTAATCTTGTTTTTCTCGTGTTTATTCTTCATGTTAAAAATATGGTAAAACAAGCTGGCCAGGTGGCACACATCTACTGATCTAATCTCAAAGCCAGTTCAAAAAATAATTTATCACAGATCAATCAGTTAATTTAATACAGATGTCTACAAATTGTCTTGTTCTCTGGCAATTATATTATATTAAAAGCTCTCACAAGGAAGGAATAATTATTTCAATTTTCTTAATACCAAAAATAATCTCTCCGATCAGAAATAACATCACCGCTTTGGCTGCTGGTAGATGAAAGACTTTAAAAAAAAAGTGAAATAAAAAAAGGTTGGATTAGGCTCAGGCCTTTAATAGGATTGTGTTAGTCTTTTGTTACACCTGAGATCCGTCTGGATCAGATTCACAATTGTAAGACAGAGATGAAGCTTTTGAAAGTGTAAAATATTCATTGAACTGGTGGAGCATTCATGTCGCCCTGCGATGCAGCAGACATCTATTTCTGTTATCTGGTTCTATTTCTATGTGCTGCTGTCATTGTAATTTAATTCAGCTGAGCTGGAATCTAAACCATCCCAATTTTAAAAGGAAGACAGATTCACTTCAGTAATGCAGCCTTGAGTGGACTCTTAAAGGCAGCATTTTTTCTTTTAATCTGTGAGGAAGACTTTAGCATTGCATCAAGGGTTTCAATGATTCATTCTCCTTTCTTTCTCCATACTAAACTTCAAAGTTTCTCACTAAGCAGTTTTACAATTTTTGGAAGAACACAATTATTCTGAATATTACTGAATATTTTGTTTGTGAGAACTTGGTTTCAATATTTACATTTATCCTTGCAAGGTGCTGGCTCGCAGGCAGATGCAAGCCAACGTTTTTTATAAAACCTGAAATAAAACATTGCCTCAGAGTTATGAATGCTTTTCCAATATATTTTAACTAGACTATTTCATCTTTCCCTTTTGGTCACTTTGTGTTTTTTTGTGATCAAATGTCTTTTTTATTTGTGTTCTACAAATTAAAGAAAAATCACAAACAAACCACAGGAAAAACACTGAAAATAAGAATGTGTCCCAAGGCCAGAACATGCAGAGAAGAAAGACGGGAGGGGGGGAAACACAAAAAGAACGTAACAAAAAGAGTGACGTCCACAGCTTACAAATAATACATGCAGAAAACAGACATTGACGAACATACATCAACAGACACACACACAGAGATAAAAACAAAACAGGGGACCAATCACACGTGCAAACAAAAACAAACAGAAGTAAAGACGGTTGCACAAATTCACTGCATGGATTTCAAAGACTCCGCAACGCTGAGCCAAGTGTCCAAAGTTTTTCCTGGGGCTCCATAAATGCGAGCCATAGATAATTCCACGTAGACAACATCCAAAAAATAAAGGATCAATGTACAAACAGATAAGTCATGAGATGGCTTCCAACAGGTTGCAATCATTTTCTCAGCAGATGTAAGTCCAGAAAACAGCACGCTTTTGAGCTCTAGAGAGCTTGAAGGCCTACAGGTAATTCAGAACCAAAACATTAACAGTAACGGGTACAGTAACACCAATCAAGGCGGTCATTTTGGGGACAATATTGTTCAAGAACTGACCAAAAGGAGAACACTCCCAGAACATGTGAAGTTATATAACTTAAGCTTTTATTGGGCAGAAAGTGCATAAAGGGCTGTTAATTATTTTCATGTGGCGCATTTTCACTGGGGTGAGATTTGTCCTATGATTGAGTTGGACTTGATTGCGAGACACTTCTGGGATGTTAGACTATACATCATGCCAGTCAAGATTGACACTCAGGTCTGGGCAAACACGTGCCATCAGAGTTAGTGTGGTAGATTGAATGCACTTTGTAAGTCAGAGAAGGGTAACAAGCCCGCCACACTAAAAAGGTCTTTTGGACGATGAACTCCCCTTTGTCCCATTGTGGGGCTGTTATCGGCCTTCCACCAATCAGGAGTGCTGTATTGTTGAAAAAAGGGGGAAAAGTGATCCAGTTACAAGCTATATGGAAGTATGTTTCAGCTAATCTCCAAGTTGAGAGATAATGGGGCCGAAGCATAGCTGACACTTTTTTCTGGAAAAATATTTTTGTGATAAAATAGCTTTAGAACAATCATTAGTTAAGAAAGAAATAAACAACATTCTGAATTAGAATTTCTTATTCATAGAACAAGGCATCGCTATTACTTTCAGTGTGCTACAACTACTCACCTTCTCGCTATAAGATTAAGATCCAGTGATTATTTTGCAGATATTCCCGCTATTAAATCCTCAAATGTTAATATTGGATCTGAACCTGTCAAACTAAATGAATCCTTTCAGACATTCTGCTCCAATCTGTATGAATCTGATCTGTTACTTTGGACAAATCCCACTGTGACAGCTTGTGAAAATGGCTTGACTTGCCTCGGTTACTTTTTTTTAGAAACATTGTCAAAAAGAACGTCACAGAGGGACCAAGGCTCTGTCATAGCACTTTTTAAGGTACGCCAGCAAACATAGATATCTGGATTAAACCAGGTAAGGAGGGGTCTTAACACAAAGGATCAGAATACTGTTTAAAGTTGGGACCTGAAAGACCACCATCCCTTTTCCTACTCTGTGGAGTAGACATCTTAAGGTGTGGCCGTTTGCCTTTCCAGATAAATTTAGATACAGCTGATTGTAATTTACACTAGTAGCCAGCAGGAGGGGATAAAGGTAGCATAGAGCTCACAAAACGAATCCTTGTTAAACACATCTAACATTATGCTAGTCTCATTTTAATGAATCCTGTTTAGTTCACTAATTTTGACATATGAGGCTCTAAAGTCAAGCCTGCGTTAGCTGATTGGTATCAGCGGCTCCTTTCATTTATTTATTACAATCAGTGGTCCTTTTACTAGCTGTTTGGATGTTACCTCCCAGCAGGATCTTTGAGAGTGACTTTTCGACCAAACCTAGCTGTGAAACCCAACCCGTTCTCACTCCAAACTCGTAAAACACAGACGTTTGGGCAGTGGCTGTCCGTGTGTTATACCACGAAAAAGGCACCCTTCGGCATGTGTGTAGAACGTACTGGGGAGAGCAGACATGTAGACATGGTTTAGCGAGTAGCAACCTGTTCTTAACCCTAACCATGTTAAAGTTCAATCTCCATGTGTGAGCGACTCTGGAGGAACTCTGAATATAGTTTAATTTTTTAACAGTTTTCACCGTCTTTTTCCAGTTGTGTTAGTAAGTTGTGACTTACATAAAGTGTCTGGTGTCATTATTCCCGGCCGTTGCAGAAGATTTAAGCTTTTCAACCAGGATCCGGATCACATTGATGAAGATGCCTACGTTGACCTGATAGAAACACGTGCACATGTATGTATGAGTAAGAAAAAAAATCTGACAATATTTCATTGCTTCTTCAGCTGTGAAAACCTGCCAACGAAAGTTAACTGAGTGAAGTAAACTTTGTTTTAAAAAATTACTATTAATTCACCTACTCTTGTGGCATCCTAGCTATAATGACTTAATAGAAATACAAACCTCTAGAATACATTGTTAATACTTACCAATTACAAATAATGTTACATTTCCATACCTTGTGTAAGAGCCAATTAGTCTCCTTAGTATAAATAGGAACCAGTCTTTGGTTCCTCAGGTGCAACCCAGAAGCACGTACAGTTTTTGACCACACAGAGAGACACACACACACACGGACACGGACACACGCATAGAAACACCACAAAAACAATGCATGAAAGCAGTAATTTGTCTGGACCATTAACTTATGTCTCATGAAAATGAATAGTACCAACGGTGTTAATGGCAAACATGACTTGAACTTTTATTGATCATAAGGTAAAAAGTGCGTAAATTATTCTACCCGTGGAAAGATACCTCAGGGGTTTAGAGATTGGGCTTAGTCTCTACACCTTGTTTAAGAATCAAGTACGCTACTACACTTTATTCAGAGAGAAAGAATTATTGTATATTATATAATTATTGTTATATTATGTTTAGCATACAGGATTCTACTACTGTGCAGGACCAAAAAAAGGAACAATAGCGTGATAATGTGAAAGTAACCTGTAAATGTGTCATCCCAAACAATTAAGTAAAGCCTTTAAAAGTATTCGGATGTTGTGGACCTTCCACTCTTCTTCAAAACTCTTATCATTGTAAACTGCGTGAAAGCGAGAATTGAGAGTTCAACAGACGTAGCAACTGTAACTGAGAGGAGCGGAGCTTAGCCGACAGTGATTTAGTAGAGGTACAGTTTCACTTACCAGCAGGGTGGCTGTTATTGGTCCTTTGATAATCCACCAAATAGGAACATTGTCTGTGTCATCCCAGCAACTACAATTAGAAATTCAATTCATGTTACACTTAAATTAGACACTGCAATAATTACTACTAACATGTCTTGGTACACATAGCAGTGAATTACGAGAAAATATAGTCATGTGTTAACGTGTACCCTCTGTCATCATAGAAGAATCTGGTCAACACCCAAAGTATAAGAGCTGTTGATGGGAGCCCTGCAACGTAAAAGCAAAGATTAAGTATTAACACATTGTGTATGTGTCAAGTAAAATTCATTTGTACAACTGACATGTATTTGTAAGGAAAATGATGTGAGGCATGTAAAACATTCTGAATTAAAGTATCTGTCTCCCACTTGCATCTTCATGCCAGAAGAAGAAGCAGACACAGGATGAAAGCAGGAGTCGGAGAGAGAGCAAGATGGTACAAACCGGAAAGAAGCTGATAAAACACATCAGAGCCACTCTGAATACTGGGTGAGCACCACATCAAACACACACCCTGGGTTCCTTGTCAGCTTGTAAGACCACAAATACCGGACAAAAGGGTATTTAGGTCCACATTTCCCTTAGCAACAACTGCATATTTTCATGTTATAATCAGGTTTGAATGTATTTTGTTGGTTAATATGGTTGAATGGAGAATGTGTGATGTATCATCATAACCATTAACTCTCACAAAAAGCGTAGTACAACAAAAGCCCAGCATGACCTGGAGAAAAATTCTTGGTTCTGTTGGCTAAAAGATTAAGAAAATCTGCTTCTGTCTCCACAACACATGAACAGCTGTTTCTCACCTTCACTGCCTAACTAAACATGGACGGTAGTCGCTCAATTGTGTTGGAACGTTGCGGTAACAGGACAAAAATGATACAGGCTGTGCAACGTCAGCACTTGAGAGTACCAGCTTAAACAAGGAAATGGGAAAACCATGGAAAACACAATAACACAAAGGGAAAGCACTCAAAACATCGCTGGAGAGCTTAGTGCAGTGCAGCAACAGATAAGGTAGAAAACAAAGGGAAAGCCAAGGAAACACAGAAACAGCTATTGTGTAAATAAAATGTTGCCAGGTTTGTGGAAATAAATATGCTGTCTGGAAATAGATTCCAACAACCCAAATGTAAATATATCTTGTGTAATAACAAGACAAAGACAACAGGAGAACCTTCCAGTATCACTCAACGTGCTGTTTTACAACATCACAAACAGCAGGCTCTCGAATGACCACCTGAATCACTTTCGTCTCTCTGACACAGTCTGTGACTCCAGTTTGTGCAAATTAGAACCTATGGCCTGATCATGGCAGTGAAATATCAATGGCCTAACTATGCTGTGTATGGATAAATCCATGGCACTGTCAGTGTCGCTGAAGTAGCAGACAGATTTGTTATTGTGACTTTTTCTCTCATGCCCTTCTGTCAGTTTTGTCTGTTTATCTTCAGTATGATATTCTCTGAACTATTTGGGGGGTTAGGGGGTCATACCAAAAGAGTCGTTCATGTTTTGCAAACAAATCTTCTCCTGTATATATGAAAATATTATGTGTATATAGATATCCAACCACCACTTGATTGTTAGTCTGTCGTAGTCTTGCACATCCTCAGACTACCTCTTCAGTCATCTTTACTCACCCCATCCAATCATGATGTACCACCAGAAGTATTTCCTCTGAGAGACAAAGGTCAGGGCCAGCAGGGTCTGTAGATACATGCCTTCCACTAGCAACCAGAAGTAATTGGCCAGGATGCTGAATTGGAAGAAAGCCACGGCTGACTTGCATGCTGTCTAAAGAGGGCACAGCAAAGTAAAGTTAGTCATCAATCTTGTCTAGTGAAGGGATTTTGCTGAGAAACCACAGCTGCTATTCATCACTTTTTCTACTTTTTCCACTGTCGTTATTTTTTTCTTCATACACTGTTAATTCAATCATACAGCCCATTTGGGAATTTGCTTCATGATGGAAACATTATTGGCTAATAAGCGTGCTCACTGTGGACACAGAGCAGTGGTCCAGGGTCTCATCAGCAAACAGAACGGTGTCTTTAATGAAAACAGCACTGGCTCGCAGCACGAAGGAAGAGAAGAGGTTGATGTGGATGTAGTTTCTGGTGCAGCGGAACTTCCTGAAAGGAGCACCAATTCAATGGCTTGAGAACAATTTTCTTTGTAAATGAACAATACCAAATGAATAAATAAATGTTAAAATACAGGGGGCATAAGTACACACACCCCTATGTTAAATTCCCATAGAAGCAGGCAGAGTTTTCTTTTTAAAGGCACCACACCTATCTCTATGTAAGGTGAAGGGTATGTGAGGTTGGGGGCTATTTTAATTCCAAAGGCCAAGGGAACTTTATCAAGATGCATAGTATCCTGTATCCATGATATAACTGGCATTTAATAATAAAGATCTGCCTTCTTCTATGGGAGTTTAACATAGGGTATGTGTATACTCATGTCCCCTGTATTTTAAGGAAGAACCTTTATTTGTTTACATTATTCATTCACAAAGAAAAGTGATGTCCTAAAAGGTTGGATTTTAAAAATATATATATAATCAAGGCATCAAGATCAATTTCCAAAAGATGTTTTTCATTCCTCTTTTTAATCAACTTTAGCATGGGTGAGTAAACCTTGTTAAGCCACTGTACACCAACAGCATTACTAATAATTCCAAAACTTCTAAATAACAAAGGCTTTCTTGGGGCCTTTACTGATCTGACAGTCTATAATCTAAATATACTGTATGTTGGAACATATTAGCGTTATATATACTTGTCATTAAAAAAGCTTTTTAAATTGGTAATATGTAAAATCTCCACCACTCTAAACACTCCAGTTTAGGATCTTACCTAAATGTTGTGTGAGTGAGCATCTAAGTTGTTATCCCTTTTTGTTGCCCTTATTGTTTGTGTGTATCTGGGACTATGTGTGCTGCTTTGGTCTTACCTGAAGGCTGTGAACACCACTATGGCTGTAATGAGGGAGATGAGCGAGGTGGCGTAGCCCACTGTGTAAACCTTTCTGAATGTAGAGAGGTAACTCGTCTGCAAAGAGTGAAACACACTGTGATTTAATTATGATGCTGTCAATTGTATGAATGGGAAATGACTCAATGAATGGAATGTCACACGTCTGAAAGTGTGGATCTGACATTAGTGGAATATTTACTCAAGGACAGTACTTAGGTAGAATTCTGAGGTACTTACACTTTATTTGGCTAATTCCATTTTCTCCCACTTTATATTTTTACTCCACTGCACATCAGAAGGAAATATTCCACTTGACAACCTTAGTTGTTAGTTACTTTGCAGATTCAGATTAATAATACAATACAGCATTAAAAAAATATGTAATTTGTTTTACAGTTTTGTATGAAACAAAGTTACCTCACCTATACATGTCTTCCTGAAACAAAAGTATGACAAATGCATGTTGTATTTGCACTAAACATAAGAGAGAATGGAGAGTCCACTGTCGTGGACAAATGCAGTCACTTTCCTGAAACTGCTTGCACGACTACACAAGTCCAGAGCGGTCCACAGCATGTATGTCTGAACCTGTCTGAACCTGTCTGAACCTGTCTCCACTGCATCCACTGGTGAGGTTGTCTGCTGTGTCTCTGCTTGGCATACTCTGTGTGTAGAACGGCCGATTTAACTCGCCAGTTCTCATCGATATAGTGACATGTGTCACGTAGCTCTCTGTTACAAACACTATCAAGCAGAGAGCCACCAGCAGAAAAAAAGAGCAGCTAAAATCACAACTTTCTACTTTAAAATTAGCACTAGCAAGTTGACAAGCAGTTGAGAAATAGATTGTTTAACCTAAAAAAAGTTTTTTCACTAACTTTAATTTTAGTTTCCCTTGTCTTGTGTCTGTCTGTGTGTGTGTCTGTTGTGTTTGTGTGTGACTGTTTCTGCATTTGTTGTTTTGTCTCCCTCCCAGCTTTCCACTCTGTTGAATGTATATTAAAAAATAAAACAAAAAACAATTTGATCACAAAATAGCTTTAACTTTAGTTTTTACTACATTTTTTTTAAACTATTGTATTAATCAGTTAATTCTTATTGTTGGTTAGCGGTGAAACGAATAGTCATAAAACTCTCTGGCGGAAACATGAAGAAGCTCAACTGATTGACATAATTACAACAACATTTGTGTATACCTCAGATTCAGGCCCACTGTCGTCACTGAAAGCACAGGCCTCATTGTAGGGAGGATACATTTCTGACCAGCCATCCACCGTACAGTTCCTGTAAACATACCCTGATGTGGGAGCAGAGAGCAAGGAGAAAAGATGGGCTACAAACTGGTTTCAAGCAATTCAACCGCTGCAAATATGTTCACAATACATCATACAATCTGTTCAGGAGCTCAAACATTTTGTCATTCTTCACCTTCTGTCACTTCATTTTGACTGAACTTTAACATGCAGTTTAAATTTACACTAGTACTGTACCTATTTACAATTCTGAGGAACTTTTACTTTACTCGAGAATACTTTTATGCTACTTTTAGTTCAATATAATTACAAACATATGATAAATTTGAGAAACATGGCAGTATATACATCTGTTACAATCAGCCACATAAATCAAAGCTGTATATGTGCCAGAGTCCTGTAGCCACTGGCATTGTGCAATGCGGCTAGGAAAGATAAAAAAAAACTGATTTTATTGCTTCAAACTGCATTATTTTCAAGTTTGTGATTGTGAGAAATTGTATTGTGAAATAAAATAAAATATTTAATATTTTAAATGGTGTACCGTAAGCTACATTCCCATAGACAGTTGTCAGCTGTATTGCTGCCTGCACTGCTGTGTTTGTGGGATTGTACATCTAAATGTATGTGCCACAGATGTGTGTGTGCATGCAGAAATTAACTGGACTGTTTCAACAAAGACAAAGAAATGCATGGCGGCGGGGGTTTTCTCTATTACCTTTGAGCTAAGCAAACAGGAACCAAAGACTCTGCTTGAGTGATATGCAATTCAGATTGCAATGAGTCATGATTTCCATTAATGTAAGAAAGTCTGCATTCTCCTAATGACCTTCTAGTTTTAACTGTAACTGTTTCAAAAAGGACATTACCTCGAAACATAAAACCTTAAAGTTAAAAAACTGCAGATTTGACGTGATTGCTTCTGACAGAAACCTTCCAACAAACACTTCTTGTCAACAAGCATATATGAATAATTCATACTGTGTGCTCCTTCATCACTGCGACTTCAGTCTGCGTTAGAGTTGTAGATGATATATATTTAGTAGTGGAGCTACTTCCCCTTTACCTTCTATATTTTGACAGCTGTATTGATATTCATTACTGGAATTGAGTTATATTTTCTGTTTGTTAAGTTTTGGATTAACATGGACACCGACCTTGATTGCTGGAGAAATGCTGGAAGACATCAGAGCATGATACATTAACCACTTGTCCAACTTCAGTTTTCAGCCAGCAGCCAATCTCATCCCACTCTGTGTTACATTCTGCAAAATACAGACAGAGGGAGGAGAAGGGTGAGTCAATAATTACAGAAACAATAATGATGAACCTATTTTATGCAGCAAAGTTACCATGTAAACAAGGATGAAAACATTTCAGGGCTGCTATGAGACTTGTGCATTGCATGGGTACAGTATGTATTTGCTGCATTTGCAAATGTTGGGTGTTTGGCTTTTTACATAACAAATCAATAAAAAAGTTAATGTTCATTTTCTGTCAGTCCCGTGTCATCACATTACTATCAGTTGAGCTGTTCTGTCTGCTGGACTATAGCAGTCATACACATATCTTCATGAAAACAAGAGCCATCATCTAATTTTCTCAGTTCTATAGGGCCCAGACAGTGAAACTTATGGCAAGTTGCTTTTTGCGAGACACACTTACTTTAATGTTTTCCTAAAATGTTGTGTTTTAATGTCTAACATTAGAACTGTTGTCCACCACTGTGATTTCTTAGAAAAATATTAGAACTTCTTTATGAATTGCCGTAATCTTTTGTACAGACATTTGTGGTTCCCAGAGGATGAATCATAAAGACTTTGGTGAGGTTGACATTAGTGGTTTTAAGGGAAATCTCAACTCAATCATCAGGTAGATGTAAATCATGTGTAATTCATATCTACCTAGGGAGATACCTGACCAAATCATTACCAGGTCCAGAGTGTATCGAGACCGAGACCAAGACTTTGAGGAGACCAAGACAAGACCAAGACCAGACCAGACCAAACAACTTAAACATATAGTAAATACACAACTAGTTCATTCTTATAGCTAATATTCACTAAATCACTTTGGGTGGGGGTGAAGAGATTTATGACCAGTTTTGGCAGGCAGATTGAGAACCTTAGCCAGCTAGCTTCACTAGAATCATACTTCGCTTACCTTTCTTTATGCTTTCTTACTGAGTGCAGATAAAAGCTTCAGACGGTCCCAGCTGGGTTGGTTAGCCTTTCACGGTAGAATTTACATACTGTGTGTGTATTCTTTTAGATGTTGTTTTGTAAATAAACTCTTGAAAAAATATAATTTAAAAATTGTATCAAATGAAATGTATAATTATAAATGACAATTTGGCTGACATCTCAGACAGTCAGAACATCTTCTCCTGTCCCCTACATTCACATTGTGAGTGTGTGCTAATGGGGAGGGGTACGGAGGTTAACATTGACACATTTTAAGCTAGAACTTAGTCAAGTTATTGTTTGCACTTTAAGCAGGAAGTTTTACATCCTCTTTATCTGAGACCGAGACAGGACAGTGAAAAAATGTGGTTGATTCCGCGACAAGACTGAGACCCTCAAAAAGTGGTACTACAACACTGCTGATACCTGATAATCAGCACCGCCTGATGTTCTGTCTGAGGTCCCTTGCCTTGCAAAATTCTGTTTTGGGAAACAACAACAAATGACAAACAACAAGCTATGGGCTGAAAATGACAAGTTTTGAAGAAAATCTGGGTCAAGTAAAAAGGCAGGCTTTCTTGGTTCTTTCGGGGAATGCTTGTAAAGATTTACAAAGAATATGATTAATGTTAAATCATTTAGTATCTAACTGGGACAGTTTGGGACACACTGTGTTGTGTCATCAATTAGCTTCAGATAAAAACACTATGATACATACATCGGATGACTGTCTAAGCTTATCTATGTTTTTGTATCTGTCCCTATCTAAATAAACTTTAATGATAATTGTACCCGCTAAACATGTTGTATCACCATTATAAGCATGTTAGCATGCTGATCAGCATTTAGCACGTACGGCGTCAGAGCTGCTATTGCATGGCTGTAGACTCTTAGTCTTGTTTGAAATGGTTTCTGCAAGTGTGTGTTTTGCACACAAGGACAACCCCTGGATAAATAGAACATTGTTTCATGCTTATAATAAGGAACAGACAGTTCATGCATTTAGATAAGAGGCTTAAAAAGACAATTTCTTTTCTTACAGTGTACCACCAATATTTTGTGCATGTAAATGTAACTAAATCTAACTAAGTAAAAGAAGATTCAGTACTATGTATGCATCACTGTTCGTGTTCCTGACTGACTCTCTATGAGTTTAAAATGTCCTGCAAAATATTGACAAATTTCTCACAGCATCAAAGGCTCCCTGCTGTTACATTTATTGAGAGAAGACTTGAAACATTGACCCTTAATTTGCAGAAATCCCCCTACACCAACTACAGAGACTACAGTACATAAAGGTGACCTGATTGCCTAGTTACATACTTCTCAAGTAACCAAAAAAGGATATTTTTATTAAACCTGAAAGGCCTAATAAATACATATAAGCTAACAGGTCTTAGCCACAGTCCTTGCATTGCTTAGGTTTTTCCATCTACTGTCCTAAAGTGCCATTTTCTAGATTAACCTGGCATTGCTTACCGGTACTGTTTAAAATTGACTAATTTGCATATCAGTGAGGACATGAGGTGACGGGTTGGGTAAGACTGAACAAACGAATGGACGGAGTTACTCTCCACTTTGATAAACGTGGTGTGTGTAGTGCTGCAAAATATCTGCAGCCATCATCCACAGCGGTTAAATGCAACAGCAGTGACAAATGTATTAAAAAAATAAAAAGGCAAAACAAGAATTGTTTATCTATCCCTAAGGCTGACGTGAGACCAAAGTAAATGTCAAATACATTTTCAGTCGGAAATCTCTTCTGTAAAAAAAATTGTAACTCCTCAGGAGCTAAATGTTTCAAGAAACATAAAAGTGATTCAGGGGCCGGGAGTGATTTCTGACTAAAGCATAAACCATTAAGATTCTCTCTTCTCTCAGCCGGACATCGGGGAGCCACATATTGTGCTTAGTCTCTCATTTATTTTATCGCAACATTTAACATTTTCTTTATTATAGTAAAACAAAAGGAAAGTTTAATGTTATGAAAGCACAGTTAGGGACAGAAATTAACCAATAATGTCACTTGCAGTCATATTAAACCCCTTTTGATATGCATTGTATTGAGATGCTGTGACTCATCTACTGGAAGGTAGTTTGCCATCAAAATGTATAGCAGAACTAGAGTTTGCAGCCAAACTAGCAGGTTATGAACCAAAGACATTGTAACATCATTGGAGCTACACTGAGAACATGTAAGAATTGCTAGTGGTTCTAAGACATGAGAATTAACATTAAAAAGTTATTTGAGCTTTCCGTTGTGGCTTCTGACATTAATCTGTGACAGAGCAGTGAATTACAAGACAATCTGTCTGGATGAAATATTCTTTTTCCATTTTCCTTACGTCATTTGTACGTATCTAATCTATCTGCAAAATCCATTATTCTCTCCTTCTCTTGTGTCTGGCAAAAGCAACCACTTGCATCCAACCAGCTGGTCTCATGAAAATGATGTCACCTCCAACGTAACAAAGCAATGGTGTGCAATTATTCACGGAGGACCCGGGACCCTTTGTTGCTGTCAGGCTGAGTTAGACTGATATTCCTGAAGTAGAAAGGAGCCATGAGGGGCAGAGGCATTGGGTTGAAATGCACTTTCAGATCTCAGGTCTGTCTTTTTAATGAGTGTTAGCTCAATGAGTTGGGGGGGCGGGGTTATGAATTATGTGTTTTTTAAGTTTTAAAACCACTCCCATGGACTTTAATTGTGTTTATATTTCCGCCATCGTATGTGGTCCAAACTCCACTGAGATGTCAAAATGCTCAGTATTACTCACTGAACGTAAGTTCCCTCATTATGTACGATTTATTAATTATCATCTATTAATTGTCATTTCGTGTTGTCATGACAAGTAGGGTTAAGGTTAGGGTTCATGTGTCATGAATGTGTCATAATAGTGTCATGTGTTCATTCAAGTGTTATGTAACTCTTTTGTGGATACCTTCAAGTAAAGTGTTAGACATTTTCTTCATGGAACATTATTTGACTTTTTAACAGATATAGATGCTAAATCATCTCTTAGTAAATCAATTATTTGTCTACGAGGCTCATGGCAGTGTGAAAGGAACATATAACATATTTACAGATTGGGGGACCACAAAAGACATTTTGGTACAGATTAGTCTTTAGAAAGCTTGCACCCTAATAGACAATTTTTACAGAATACATTTTGACATGCCATAGCAGTAAAAGTACATACGTAGTCTATCAGATCGTGGACAATTCTCACTTGCTACTTAAACTACACAAATGATTTTCCTGGAAAATATCTGCTGTGGAAAAGGTTGGTTCCTTTCATCTTTTGAGGGCTAACTTAAAACTCTTGGTGTGTCCTCGCACAATATAAAGACACATTTTTTCCCCTCTTTCGTGGGTTTTTATCTACACTAAGCCTCCATTAATCACATACACAAAAACAAGGCTTTTCAAACCACTCCCCTGTCAAGTGCATCATGCTGAAATTCATTAAGACTAAAATAATTAGGATTGGCAGTGAAGTACAGGCTTGAAATTAAAGGACGTGGTTACGTGTTTGCAGTTAACTGTAATCTTTTTGAGTTTAGAGGAAGAGGTAATGACTGTGCTGAGGTAATTGCTATCAAGGATCATACAACAAAAATATTGGACCAGGCAATCTGGTAGGTCAACTAAATATTTAGAACCAGAGCCGTTTAATGACAACGGGCTCAAATCAGCATGATAACACGCCATGCTCATTTTAGTGAGTTCATTTTATTATACAACGCTGTGGATTTTTTATAAATGTTCGGATTGCATTATTTGTCTCAGTGAGTCAGTGACACAGCTCTATGTTAGAGTTAGATTGTAAAAGTTTGCGGACATGTGACTAACAATCTACACTTGTATAAAACAAATAAAAACATGTTTTAGCGGATATCTTAGTTACAACACAATTAAGATAGAAAAGCAGCTTTGTGTTTATATGTGCAGCATTTATTCAGTTTGGGAAATACAAACAAACACAGTTGAGCTGTTTTTGTACTGTGTTTTAGTTTGGGAAATACTAAGCTGTCTACAAAGAGATTGTAGGATGAGCTCACTTTGGCTGGCTGAGGTTGACTCAGCCAAGACTAGAAATCCTCTTTCTTCGTTTGTATTTAATTTTATGTGAGCAAACTGCCGCATAATATAAATCCAGTTAAATTATTCAATTTGTTTATTTAATAAATTATTCAAACTTTAATGATGCTGCAAATAATTACATTAAAACATACCCTCTCATCAGTGGTGTAGTCTAGTTTTTCGCAGTGAGTAGACTGTAACGTTGTACTTTTTGGAACGTCACGGGTTGTAGCATCAGCCTCATCTGGCTTATTTTCTGTAGTTTCTGTAACGTAACCGTCTGCTGCAGTGTCACCTGAAGCTGCAGGCTTACAAAATTAATGATTGATAATAGTGTAGTTTTCGTTGGCTTTCGTTTCATATCTACTTTAGTGATTCACATTAGTTAATTTCATGTTTACACCTAGGTGACTTGCAACACAAACGGGGTACATTTATGACCAAAACGTTATGTATCCTTGTGCTTTTGTAAGTGGGTAGATGCATGAAGATTCTTAACCTTTTTTGGGTACATGGTGAATAACTCCATATATCATAGACCACACACGCCTCTTGTGTAATGTTGCCTAAGAGATTTTATTCTCCAACATTATGGTTTCTTAGAGCCACAATTGTTGGCCTCTAAATTTTAGATTTGGTGAGAGAGGAAACATCCTTTCAAGCATATCGTACGTGGGAGGATTGTGTTCTGGTTTACACGGATAGGTTTAATCCTAATAGAAAAACACAAGGCATTTATTCAACAGAGTTACCAGCTTCCAAATAGTATTTCAGTTTTCATGGCAGAGACGCTTTTGTTGTTGGAAGAAACACAACCAAACAGGAGAGCTGAAGGTTGACCTGATTTAATTACTGAGCTACAGCTGTTGCTTTGTAAAAAAATAAACTGGCAGCAGCAAAGCAGGTGTTAAAGTCATTAGAAAGTTGTAAAGTTGTAGCTTCATTAAAAAAATGTCTAATGTTAAGGTGGCATAGGAAGTGGGACAACACACACCAGCCCCATTACGTAAAGTAGTGTTTGGTAAAGTAGGTTTTGTACTTCCTCTAATTTAGTGTCGGATGACAGCAAAAGGCTGATTTAGCATGTAGAAGAGGGAAATACTGTATATGATATAGATTTTAAATTTGATTAGTCATCAACACTTTGGTCCAGAATAAAACAATGGCTGGATGGATTTTGTACTGTGTTCAAACCAAAAGTGATATCTAGGTTGTTTACTGCAAGCTGTTTGTTTTGTTGGATTTGCTGATTAGATTGCTTGTGAGTGTGAATGGAAGTTGTACTGACTATCAAGTGGGTGAAATAATATTCCCATAAGGGAGTTCCTGCTCTTAGATAGGCCTATTTCACCTTAGATGTGACTGTGATGTGCTGATAATGAAAAGATTTCAGTTTTAGCCTGAGATTGAAATCAAAAGAAAGAATGAGGCACAATTATCTAAATTGAAGAAGCATGTGTCCTCAGTCATCCACTTAATAATTGTCACCATGCAGCAAGAAACCATAAATTATGTAAACTTACACTGTTTCAATGCGACTGATGTCTTTGTGTAAACTTCTATGTATCCGCACTGGGAATTCTGAACTACTATGTGGGGAAAACCATAACAAAGTAATTTCCTGGTGTGTCTAACTGTCAGAATTCACAAATAGCATTCATGTCAAGAGGTTGATGATTAATTTCAAACGTTTCCTTTCAAATCAACCCAAAAGTTGTATCTCCCTCTGAGCAGGGCTTTGTTCTTGGGCCTTTATCCAAAGACAGCTCTAGAGAAAGCAATACATTCAGCCATTTGACTTGTCACCTCACTTAGGATTAACAACGGCATGTGAAACTAGAAAATGCATATCCTGGAGAAAATGCTTGTGAACAGCTAAATTGTTGAAACAAAACTAAATTGCTGGCTTCAATGCATGAGCAGGTAAAGCAGTGATAATAATTGGAAAAGTGGGAATGGTTCAAATTAGTATAAATTTCAATAACACCAAAATTGTATGGAAATAAAGTGAAATATATTATTTTTTTTCAGAAAAGCCGTCACTATGATTTAACGTATAAGTTATGTATGACAAGTAAATATTGTGGGCATGAGCGCAAGTTATAGAGGTTTTAAGACAATGTTCCCAGGCTTTTCACTCTGAGGATGTCATCCTCCACTCCGTCATGGAGTCATGCAATAATCACTCCTTTATAAGATCAACAAAAGCTTGAATGAAACACCCAACTTAAACAGTGATACCACAAAAACTGTAAAAGATAGTAAAGCAGCTAATGCTAAATCAGTATTCATACAATTACTTTGGACATAAGGTGAGTGCTTCCAGAGCCCTGCTGAGGGAGGAACTGGATGACATCTTTCTCAATTTATTTATTGAGCTGGATGCATTCAGTTGACGTCTCAATAGGTAACAGTTCCAAAATTATGCTTATAAATGAAGTCACTATAGACCGATTCTTTCAGTGGGTGCAGTCCGATTTGTGTCCAAGAGGGGACATTACTGCCCACAAAAAAGGATGAGATGAACCTCATTTGAGCTGCCAAGTAGTAGTTTTTCAGCATCTAAAGCCACAGCTATACTGGGTTCATGTCAGCATGTTAACATGCTAATAATGACCATGCTAACGTGCCAATGGTTACCATGTTCACCATCTTACTAGCTTTTTAGTTTTCTAACATGTCCTTATTAGCACTAAACACAATGTACAACTTATGGAAAGGCCATTAGTTTAGCAGGTAGTTGGTCATAAACCAAAGAAATGGACAAATTAAAATGTCAACCTGATGATGGTACTCTTGCTAGAAGAAAAGTCAGAGAATTAATAATGTTACAACAATTCGTTTTGAGAGGGAAATAATGTCTGCACCAAATTTCATGACAATCCCTTCACTTAAAACCACAAACGTGAACCTCCGGGTGTTACTAGACGAAACATCAGGGGATCCCTAAAGGTGCAAGGATTCATCTCACTGGGTTCCAGTTGTTGAGTTATGTCAGTTGGGACCAAGGCTTAAAGGCTTAAAGTTCAGCATAATTAAGAGCATTCTGCTTTGAGTGACGTTGGATTGCTGTCACAAGAAGCAAGCATAGACTGTAAGCTTCATTCAGCCTGCCTCAGCTCCATCCACGCTCCACCTCTGCACGTTTTTGGATGAGCCAATAAGAATTTGTTTTGGCTCTTCAGAAACCTATAGGTGACGTCACAGAGACTGCTTCTATAATTTACACAGTCTGTGGTCTGGAATAAAGTGATCAAGGTTTTCAAATGTGAGGTTTTCCTGCCTTTCTCTATTTTATATAATTCCACAGCAGTGTAAAACATGACGTCTACATTACCACCAGGAGTCAGTCACTGATGATGACTGTCATCGTTTCACAAAGGTGAAATTTCAACTCAGAATGACTCTCCAACTCTGCATGATTAGATGTCACCTTGGTTGGCATTACACTGATGGACGCACAAACACACCTTCGTTGAAATTCATTAGCATACATTTATCAGCGTAATGAGCAGCGGAAGACACCTTGGCGTTCACAGTCAGCTGGCGTAATTACGATCAAATTAGTCTAGACTTCTAGATGTTGAATTTCATCACTCTCTCTGAGGGGAGTTGCCAGAGTGTTGTTCTGGGGCAGTTTCTGATGAAGGGGACAAGAGTTCGGCTCGATATGAGACACGCAGTGCGGCAACTTTTGGAAACGCCAGGTTTATTATTATTATATAATAATGTCAAATTAGAACAACAAGCTGGTAAAGCCTTAACAGGAGGAACAAAACATTTCAATCTGGGTATTAGATCATACTTATGAAGATTACATGGTGTAAACACCATGTTCATGCACAATGCATGATAATCTTTGGTAAGTTTTCTGCTATGTTGTGTGAACTATCAATGACCTCACATAAACCATATTTTCCCTTCCACTTGCACGGTGTGGGAAATAATGGGGGTTCTCCCACTACTACAGGTATGGTTATGTCAGGTAAGGGCTCTAAGGATTATGCAATCACATGTTATAGTGACCTCAATATCAGACAAAAAAACTAAACAAAGGTCTTTAAAATATATCGTTATCATATTAATAATATACTAATTATTATTAGTAATATGTATCTAAAAAACAATAGTGGAAACTGTGTATATAGGTAATTTAAAATATCATCATGTTAATTTAAAGTTATCTTAAGTTAGAATTAGGAAAGTCATTAAATGTGTGGCAAAATAAAATGGATGTCAAGCACTAATTTAGAGGCCCAAGGGATAATAGGGGAGTTATGCCATGGATGTGCTCCCATCAGGAGCGTCATCACAGGGTCATCACATGAAATGAGCTGCAAACTTTGCTCATTAAAAATCATACCACACGAAGAAAACAATTAACTGCTAAATAAAACATCCTATAGAAAGTTTAACCGTCGTCATGTTCCTTTCTGTGTGTGAACATTGTGTTTTCTTTTTAGGTTTAGCCCACTTTACTGTTTAACAACCGCTCGCAGTGCGCGAAGGTTTCCCCAGTGATCTTTTAAAGAAACACAAAGCAGCAGCAGCATCACACCAACCCACCGCTGTGCTCGGTCTTGTTTTGCGCTTCGCTCTTCCTCGTCTGGCTGCAAACCTCCCGAGCCCTCAGGTGCTGGGAGATGATGGCGCAGTCCGGATGAATTGCTTCAGCCTGAAAGGAATAGACAACTTCAGTCATCTACAGTAGTCTGAAGCAGACATGTGCATCCCCATGGCGAGTCTCTTTGCTTGTCACTTGAATGAGTGGGTGCAGCGATGGGGGGGGGGGAACATGGAACCATCTTCTTAGATAGATAGATAGATAGATAGATAGATAGACACCTTCTTCTCTCACTTGTAGTTCTACAGGTTTATTTTTCAAGCAGTTAGTTTTTCCATTCTACAAAATCGTCTCAGACGTTTGCGTATTTGCACGCGCAAACCTCAGAAATCATCTGGACCTCTTTTCTTTAATATCTTATCTGTGTTTTCTGTGTTGACTTTTGTCTTTGATCGATGCAGGCGGTGACAGGTGTTGACCTGGTCGCGAGCCTTAGCATTAATTAGTGCCCGCTGTTTAATGAGGACATTTGCTGTCCAAGTGTGTGGTGCGTGCTAAGGAGCCGGAGAAGGCTGCAGATGATAATAACTATAATATCGTTGCAATAAAGATGTAATTATGTTATAATAAAGTAGGCCATGTCGTTAAATTATCAGGATAATATACAGCAGACGATGTACCTTTCTTTTGCATGATACTTTTCTTCACTTCACGAATGAGAGTATTTTGGCCTAGATAGAAATAACGTATAAATTATAAAAGAACAAGCACTCACTCTAGGCCTGCAACACAGATGAAGATAAAAGATGAAGATTAGGAATGTCTCCTTTCGTCCCAGCAGAGCCTTACAACACACTTCCATTTTCTCATCTTTCTTCTTTAAATCCCTCATCGGATGATGATGTGAGCGCAAGTCCAGGTTATTTGTTCCTCTGGATCTTCTTAAAGACTGACTTATTTGTTAAAGCCCCGGTATGAAAAAGTAGGCTACTACTCCTTAAAATAGACGAATCCCCATGTTGTCCCTGCAAGCTGCAAACTTGTGGGAGTTAAGAGCTGCTGTCTCACATCTGCTCACTCTCACTCTCTCGCTCTCTCTCTCT
>NC_048418.1:12681547-12692670 GCF_013103735.1 Etheostoma cragini
TCAAATAGTAACAATACCAATCCCATGTTTTCAGAGCCCAAAGTATCATCTTAAAATCTCTTTTTTCCAACCAACTGTCCAAAACAGAACAAACATTCAGATTCCCTATCGCAAAAAAAAGGAAATATTCGGATTCAATTTGTTTCTTTTTGTAGTCATTTTGTGGTTCATTAGGGTCCTTTTTTGGTCGTCTCTTTCAGGTTGTTTCACATCTCTTTGTAGTAATTTGGCACTTTTAGTACTTTCTTTTGCATTGATTTGTTGTTGTTATGGGTCTTATTGGGGTTATTTTAAATCTTTTTGTGGTTGTTTGGCATCTCTTTGAAGTTGTTTCACGTCTCTTTATAGAAATTGTGCATCTCTGTTTTCGTTTTGTGCCTGTTTGTGGTTGTTGGTATCACTTTGTAGTCATTTTGTAGTCTCTTTGTGGTTGTTTTAGTCATTTTTCAAGCAAAACTGCCAAATCAAATCAAAAAGGTTTGGTTTTGGCATCTCCAATATACAGTATATTTAATAGATTAGGTGATTTATTGATTAAACAATCAACAATGGAAAGAATCGTTAGTTGCAGCCCTAAACATCAAGACATCAAGACACTAATGATAAATTCTGATTGCAATAAGATCAGTGTTATAGCATTTATTCCACTACATTATGCAAATAGACCAAGTTATATTTGTTTGCCCTGCCATTCATGGCCTAACTTCTATGTCACGGGTGTTAAATGCGGCTCTGCTGATAACCCAGTAGACACGTACAACCAGATATGGGACACACACAATTCAAAAAAAGGAAATGCTATCACATGTACCTACTGATAACAAACTAGGGCAGAAAAAGTCTGATGATGCAGGAATGAATCAGCCAATCAGTGAAAGTGTTGTTGAACTCCTTCCCAGAACAAAGTCAAAGAAGGATGTTTCACTAATTTTAACATTGCAGATTGGTCCTTGTAGAGTAGATCTGCTGTAAAGGATCAATCATAAATTGGCAGTCAATTGAGAAGAACTCCTTAAGAAATTGTCACAATTTAACTTTTGCTGCTTTTCCTGTTTGATTTTTGAAAAGAAAAGATTAGATGAAAGTTGTACATTATTGGTTAGCCTGACTGACTAAATGTGAATAAGATGTTGGTCTGATTACGTGATGTCCTCATGGGTTCAACAAGCTTCTCATCATTTTGTACAAGATTACAACACTCTTTGAAACAGAAAGTAGCTGAGGCCAGATTTCTGACTTCTGTCAGATTTCTGAAGCTGCCAGATGTAACTGATCAATCTCTATTTTACAGGAGAGATGTAAGAGCTGATGACACTATCTATATGTTTCCTCTTGTTTTCCTTCATCATGCATGTTCAGTTTTAGTTGTTCCGACATTGCCAAAAAACACTATGACAAGGTCAAAAATACAGCATCCAATTCACCTGTTGGTCCAATAGACCAACAGGTAAGAAACCATGCGTTAGCGGATAACTAACGCTTGGTTTTTTGCTTTCAATGCATAAACTTGTGGTTGACATGCTGTGGAACTGTGGACAATCTTGTGTGTGGTTGATCGCATGCTATTTATTTATATTGTGTATTTTGCGTTTTTTATTAACTTTTTAGTCCTTGTTTCACAAATTATGCAGGGGGTATTCTACACCAAGCCTTTTTAATTCAGTTTTTAATTAAGGATTAGAGTCTATTAATATTGACTTGACTAGTCTGCCCCCTGCAGGACAAGAAAGGAATAGGTATTTAGCTGCACAATGAATTTACATCTTGGTTAAACTTAACATTTTCAACATTTAGTCCAGTTTTATTTTTAAAGATTCGTTATTGCGTGAACTAAACACATAAAATCATAGCTTATGTATGAGACTTGGCCATTATAGACATTATTATTATTATTATTATTATTATTATTATTATTGTTATTATAGATTCATGGCTGCGCCCCACAAAAGAACGCAGCATATAACTGCTCATAGTCTGACAGACATTAAACTGCGTACACAGCCACAGCCTATCTATGCTTTGACTGTAGGACGTAGCATGCTCATCAAAGCAACCTTAGCTGACAGGTTCGCTTTGAACTCTGGGAAATGACGTTTTGGCCAAAATGGATCATACCATCCTGAAAGGTACGGTATAAACTATATCGAAAACACGAATGTCTTCTTCTTTTCATGATTCATAGACAATGACTTCTTCCAATGTGGGTGTGCTTGTTTTCTCATTATATTTGCCATAAACATTCAACAAAAACGTAAATCATCGATACAGTAATGGAAAATCTATCGTCCCTCCGCCCTCTGTCACTGAATAATACAGGCAGTCTGCTAATGCAAGTCCTCTTCTACCGTCGGATTACTGCCGTTACAGCACGCTAAGGGACAGTTCATGAGCAATAAAACGTCGAATAAAGCCAAGAGTAAGTGCAGAAGAGTTGTATTTTTATGACCTGGAAGATAACAAAAAGTGTATTGTTAGTTAAAAACTCACAAAGAATGAATTTAGAGCTTTTGAGCGCCACGTGGTCAAACAAACTAGCTACAAGTTGTTGGGACTGTCAAAAACTTTTGCTAGACAAGTGTCAGTGCGAGAAAGCAACAGTTTGCCACAGTACAACACAACGTTCTACTTGTATTACTATCACTTTTACTGTGGCATATACCTCATTTGTGACTGTTATACGAGTTCACTTCTTTCTTTGATTCTAAAGTGACAAATTGTTTGCAAGTTAGTTATTTTTGTGTGTGCCCCCCATTTCCATGACTTGAGATAATTATAGTTTGTATTCAACGCATTTAATGTACATTTTATTTAAACCTTTAACAAAAAACAGTCGTGGTTGTATTTGTAGTTTATAAGCATTTTTGTATTGTCTCTTATTTCTCTGTTGGACATTAGCTTCCAATTCCAGTTACCAAAGGTGAGTTTTGCAGCTGTTTTTCAGCTGATGCTCTAACTAACACATGCATTGGTTTATTGCTGTCTAACGTTGTAGTGGAAGTACTTTGCACCGGGTTACCAGTTAGTACATCCTAGCTAAAATAGTGCAGTATAATACAGCAGGCCTGTACTATATCCTACCTTTTTATGAAGGTTAAAATGTTTTAATTGAACGGTTTCACAGAGATGTTAATTCAACTTTAAGGTCATTTTGGAGGGTTCAGTTTTTTGTGCTGTTAAAATGTATTGCATATTTTTACAGTCTGCATTTTACTGAGGTGTTTCGTCTACAGTTATTGTTATCTATTTTTTTTTTGATCAAATATATTTTTGTCTATAAAATGGCCATCACAGTTCCTGGAACTGGAGCTCACATTCAGATACCTCACATTGTCCAACCAACAGTCAAAAGCCCAAAGATATTTCATTTATACATATTTAAAGGTAAGAGGTTAGTGTAAGCATTTGTTTGGCATTTTAACTTAAAGTAACCTGATTAATTAATGTTTTGGGTTCATCGACTCATTGTTTCAGCTAATGGAAAAGAAAATATTAGAACTCCTCAGATTAACACAGTATAATTCAACAGCTAAAAACTGCTACCTCAATGATCTGGTTAAAACAAAGGTAGGATTTATGACAGGTATCTTACTGCATTAGTTAAGGCTAGGTTTACCTTACAACAAAACTGGCAACTTTGAGTATATATCTGCACTAAGAATGCTATAAATAATGCATCACTCGTGTTTTAAGTTGTTTTTTGTAAATTGTTTTATTTTTCCTTTTGTGGTTGGCTTCTTTAGTTTATGCTTGACAATGTAAATAATGTCTTGGTTGTGATGTAGGTAGTGCTTTTATCAAAAACATATTGTTTGTATTCTATGATTTTTCAATATAATTCAAACCTATGTAATTACTCTGAGAACTATCCCATTCCACAATAGGTAGTGTACCTTATCCTCCAGCATGCCAAAACAAAGGTGAGCCAGACATTGTTGCACAGGTTGGCCTTTTTGATGTTTCACAAGAAGAATTTAATGCATAAACAGTGTTTCCTCATTAATCAGATAATACTTGTTCCCCCTTTTCTGACATGGTAACAAAGAATTCTTCATTATGAAAAAGAACTGATCTACATTATTCCTACCCGTATTATAACACTTTTTAAATAATCATAAATTAGATTATACACATTTATGAAACAACCTTTTGTTACATCTTTTCATATGACAACTAGCTGCTTCAAAAGCCCTTTTAGTCTGCTAGCATTACACCAACATTACCTACTCAATGACAATCTTTCAGTACTTTGGCTACATAGCCCAACAAAAACCTAAATTTCCAAATCCAACATTGTAAAAAAGTGTGTGTGTGGAAAAAATCCAACATTCAGATGATACCAGTACTGAGGATACCAGGCTGATACCAGTGTTCTACCAATAAATCAGTGCATCCGTGAATAGCCTTGGTCTAGTTTTGCACCTCACTTGTCATTATCCATTCCATATCCATTTTTTTATACCGTCTATGATCGCTAAGCTGTAACAGCCAAAGTGACAATGCTAATTAGTTAGCTTAGCTACATTGCAACATGTTAATGGATGTTCATAAAGGAAACGAGATGAATGAGGACATAAACGTCAACATAAATATTCCCAAAGAAGCCATTCACCGTGTCTCACTTTACCGGAAACGTAAATGTTAAGTTTAATGTGAATTTGGGCCGATAGCCCTTTTAGTTAATGTTGTGTCAATTCCTGCAGTGATTAAAACAGCTGGGTAATTTTTCCACCACCGCAGAACCCCATAAAATATACTACCAAAGCCTGTAAGGTGTGTTGAGTAATAGACAGAGGGTTGCAATAATCAGCTACAGAGTTTACGTTGCTATGGAATAGGGGTGCATGATATATTGACTTAATATCATTATCACAAAATCACGTTGCACAATATTATGTCAAAAGTGTTATAAGTATGCAATACTTTGTGGAGCAATGCGTCCCGCCCGTTGACTGTGTGTCTAAGTTGTTTGATTTAGAGTCCGCCTGAAACGCTGTAATGATCATGTTTTTTTGGCCGGTTACCGTGCCACTTGCACATTAGTGCACGTCAGCGAATGGGCCACGACGTGACAAACCCTATGGAGTGTACCAGGTGACACTCCATATTTCGACAAAATGACCGTGTAAATGAAGAAATGGAGACAACAAAATGGAACGAATCATGGGTGCATGATACTATCCCAAAAAACCCTGTTGCAGTTAATACGCCAGTGCTAGTCAAACAAGCCTTGCTAGAGTGTTTTTTCTACTGGCACAGAGTACGACAAGAGCTCAAAGAGACATACAAAAATCACAAATGTTATGTCAATATCGTGCAACCCTTCAGGCTGATCACCCTGTCGAGGTTGTATTCACTATAACAGCCTCGCTCTTACGTAAATCACTCTGTGTAAAGTCAAAATTGCTTATGAATCATAAAATCAATTCAAAAACTAATTTTACTACAGATTTTGTAATGAGGAAACACTGCAAACACATCCTAACCTAAATGTTGCCCATTCTCACTTTTAAGTTACTTTGTGTTAGCCGCATTAAACTTTGCATTGTTTGTTTTGTCTTTGGTTTTTGAAAGTCCACTGTGAGATTGATCAATGAACTGTCATTACTTGTTTGGCAATTATGTCATATCCTAAAAGCATACAAATGAAAACTTGTTCATTCTCTGGCTGATTTATCTATTTTCAGATAGGTTAATGGCACTCCTCCTATAAAGGAAAAAAATGATATAGTAAATGTAAGCTTTTTGATCAATCCACCGTCTCTTTGCCCGCAAGACCACATTGGCATCACACATCAGCTGTTTATGAGCTTTCCTTGATGCTCCTAACCAGCAAAGTGTCTTTGTGATGCTAACTTCACACAGAACTAATAGCTCTAGCTTCCACCTGTTGCTTGTTTTCTCTCCTCATGAACACTAAAGTGAGTAGAGAAGAGACCCCTTTAATAAACAAATGGATCAGTCTTTGCCAAACCGTCAGCAAGGAGGAGACCCTCAGCATGCTGTACCAGTGGGGACCTTCAGGCAGGGTAATAATCCCACTATGGAGAAAAGCACTGTCAGCGGGGATAAAGTCCAGTTTGGAAGGCAGCGGCGACGCACGCGTTTATCAGAGAGCCACAGCTTTGGGGCTGAAGAGGAGTGGTGGAGCACCTCCATGGAAGCGAGCAGCTCCTACGGTCAAAGCCCCATCCTCCAGGGCATGCAGGCAGAAGGAATCTTGTACAACCGCAGCGCCTATGAGCAGGCCGAGAGCAACTACCAACGGCGGCTCGCCTCTAATGGCAACGGACCGCTGTCATCCTCTCCAAGGAGTCCAAACACCAGAGGCTACATGACCTTCCATTCTAGACGCAACCTTGCTCAACAGCAGGATGCTGGGCACCCTGTCACCACTGTGAAGGCCTCTGGTACCCCCCACCATCAGTACAGTAGAGGCCGTGACCGCACCTCCTCTGAGACGGAGCAGGGGGGCAAGGGCAGCAAGGGGCCGACCCAGAGGAAGAGGGGCCTGTCTGAGACGAAAAGCAAGCCCAGATGGGAGAAGTATGGCACGTCTCGTACAGGGAATGGCAGAGACGTGATGTGTTTTCGGTTTAACTATTGTTTTTTGTTTATTTTGTCCGTCATGCATTCTGTGTGGCCTTTTTCAGTTATGCTAATCTAGCCAATGCTTAATAACGACACCCCTATATTTTATTTTAAGACATTTCTTTTATTTTTATGAGATATTAAAATATGGTCAAAGGTAATGGGTAAAAGCTATGAATGATAAGAGAATAGTAGAAAGTGTTTTTAGATGAGCCTTTGTCTGGAATTTTATTTTAGGCCACATTTGGAAAAATTTAAGCATTCAAGAAAATAAATGCACAAAAAACGTCAATTCACTGACGCAGCAGGGGTGCCAACACAGGGCTTGGCAAAACTTCACTCAACTTTTGCCGCAATGCAACATCATCGCAAGGCACTTGAGTGGCCAGTTTAGTATTTGTAATGTTATTGCTGTATTTCTACTATTTATCTTGTGATCAATGTGACTAAAGGTAAAAAATATTTTACAGGGATAACTTTCCAGTGTTGTAAAGTTCTGTGTTGGAGTATTATACAGCGATCTGCAGTGTTTTGGCATCTGACAAGCCTTTAATTTTCCTTACCTATGCCTGCATCAATGCAGTCCCTTGCATTTTTTAACACAAGGCTGACCTTGTGTCACAGACGTATTAGTGTACACCATGCCATTATTTACTGACATGTTATAGTATACTGGGCCTCTTTTGATAATCACACAATGAAGTGGACCTCTGCTATCACTAAGGGGGCTTGTGAACGGTTAGCGACCAACCTTTTGTTCTATAATCCAGACTTTGCAAACCAGGCAACTGTGTTTCACTGACTGAGGAATGTGTAGATGCCTGTCTGGTGTGCTAGCATGTCAGCAGAATGAAAAGGGAAGTAAAGCATATATGCAGTAGGATATATGCATTTGTTTTAATGTTTGCTTTTTATTTTACAGAAACTGTTAATTCTGCCGTTAATTTACTGTGTATATGGTTGAAACTGGCTGCCTTTTGTGTCACAACTCCATCTGTGGCTTTGCATGATATTGTAACATGTTATGTCCTGGTCAAGCATCTAATAATGCTCTGTCAATCATTTTTTGTCACTGGTTGTGCTGGCTGTAACAACTAAATGCCTTGTTATGGCTCTGTTTTTTTTGCATTGTCTTTATAAAATTGCTGTTTTTGTTTTATTTTACAGTTTATTTGTATTTTTTTGTTTGGTCTTTTAACACATTTGACTCTTATGAAGCACTTTGTGTGACTTCTGTAAAAGGTGCTATAATAAAATAAATTATTTACTAATTCTCCCGCCTCCCCCAGTACCAACATGAGTGGATTGCAGTGCCTTGCCTCAGAGAACATCTGGTTTGACAAACAGCGCTACGATGAGGCGGAAAAGTGCTTCTACGAAGGAGCCAACGGACCCTCTACACAGGTAAAACAAGAAAACATTTTTTTTAGTAGCTTTTTGAAAACCTGTTTTTATGCAGCACAAAAGCAAAGCTTTTGTAGCCAGGACCTTGTTTAATGTCCGTCAACCTGATCATTCTTAGAATTAAGGACTTTTTACTTTACACAACCTTAATTTTCAATCCTCCTCTTGTCTCTTGCTGCTATCTTTTGAAGATTCTTCGTCTTGTGGCTGACACATACTCGGCTCATGCTGCCCTGTCAATCAGTGGCCTGTTAAGTCGCTCGATTTAGAAGTGGTTCGTTCTTGTGAGAGGGGTCAGGTGGTTTGGCAGCTGTCTGTGCAGGACAGTAGAGTTTGTGCATAAGCCTTAAACAACGTAGATTGGAGAATGATCACTTGTCTTTTTAAAGGGTTGTTTCACTCAAAACCCAGAATGCCTTATGACTTCTCCTTACCTTTTTGTGATTTAAAGCAGATAGTTTTGGGTTTTTTCAGAGATGCTCCCCTACTGCTGCCCAAACACAAAGAGGGAAATGTGTCTTTACAGAAAGAATGTCCTGGTTACTTTGGATGATCAACAGATTATGTTGTTGAGTTCTTATTTTGCTGGGTCTTGAGTGGAAAGTAGTTTCAATGGAAATGGTTCAAATTTCAGTACATGTACTGTAGTGGGAAAATGACAGCTGCACCATCCAGGGTTTATGTTACCCTCATACCTCTGGCCAAAATGTGTGTAACCTTTTTTACATTTTATCATGAGGCAAACGTTAGCATGTAGCTCACATTTCCTTGTGAATGTTCCTCACAATTCCTCCTTGCTTCATTTTTTTTAAATTGAGTCATCCTAAATGTTTTCTGGATGGTTCATCCTGCTTTGGTCTGTTTTTGCATGTTTCTTTGTCTTTGTGAGAGTAAGAGGAGAGAGAGTAGAGGAGAGACCCAAACACAGGCACGGCTTGACAGAGAAATCGGTCATGTAACGCAAAATTAAACCATATCCATAAAACAACATTGCAGCGGATGCAAGGACATTAGCACCGGTGCGTCCCAGAGGAGCTAACAGACGCTAACTTGCACCGCCTGGCACTGGTTGCGGTTGTCTGAATAACAACACAAACGGGACAAAATGTTGCGTTTACTGGTAAACCTTAAGACCGAATAACCAACTGCTATCTGTTGAATTTTTCCTCCCATTACTCTGTCCTCTGTGACTGTCTCCATCTAGAAACTAAGCTTCGCTATAAAAGGGACAACTCTGACTGGTTCATGAGCAGGCAGGGGTTTACGGAGTAGTGGATGCGCTATGCAAAAAAAAAAACGGAGCGTTGTATAAATTGACGCATTTAAAAAATAAAAATTGCTCGATCACGCAAATTTTGACTAAAATTTGATTAATTGTGCAGCCCTACTTCATGCAAACATTTTCTGTGTGCAAAAAAACACTGTTTGACACATTCACCCTCTCTGCTTGCTTCCTCTATAATCTCGATTGCAATCTGTCATTAAGTTGTGTATCTGTGTGTCTTTACATCATTGCTATATCGTTAGCAGTATAAATGTGGTTATACTAAACATTATTTTTTGTAAGAGTTCAAAGGAACAATTTGCTTTTTCTCATTGTTAGCTACTGAAATGTTACCTATATAAAGGATAAATTCACATGTTTTTAAGTATGTCCAAAAAGAAATATTTGCATACCCCTATGCATAGTAAACATTATTGGTAGCTGTAGTTGTTCCAGTCCATACAGCCAAATTCCCTCTTTGAGTTATTACCTTGTCACATTTCTCAGCAAGCAAATGCTTTCTGTGACAGAAACTAGCATGGAGGTCTTCACTAAAAGGACTTATTTGGATCATGCCCACTCAATTTGGCAAACTCATATTTGCGTCAACTGAACTTCAGAGGTAATTTTCACGTGGGAAAAACACTGGATTTTTGTCCCCCATAACTTACATTGAAATTGCTTTAAGAGCGGTGTGTTCCCAGTGTAAGCTGTATGTGTAAGGAAAAAAAGCTACTGTATTGCTGGAAATTGCTGCCTTGAAGGGGTTGCTGGATTGGTTAATATTGCCAATTTTGGCACTACTTGTGACTTTTTATTCAGTCATTTGATTTGGTGGTGTTGCAAAAAGTTGATTAATGCAGTATTAAAATGTTTCAGCCCATTTCTGAGAATGTTGACATTATTTTCTATGCTATTACTGCTGACTTTGAAGCATGTGTAGCATCCAACTTTCTTCCTACAAGCAGTTTTTTCTTTTTGTCTTGTGGTTTCCCCCACCCCCTTACTTTCACCTTTTACATTGCCGGGTGCAGGTGAAAACTTCTCTGCAGCAGCCCAAGGGGCGCCAGCAAAAACGGCAGCACAGAAATGTAAGTCTTCGCATCCGGTGTTGCTGCTCAGGCCTGGGAACTGCAAAGAGAACTGTCTGTTGCTGCCTGGTGTGGAGTGTGCTACTGTTATGGCAGCACTAAGATGCCTAATCCTGCACCACCATCTTGCATCTTATTCTTTTCTTTTTTTAAGCTTCATACACTTGACACACAACGGATTCAGAATTAGGGGGTGGCAATTATAATGAACTGGATGATTGTTATTGATTATTATTCATTATGATCAAATGTTCTATCTTGAAAGCTCAATTCTCATATACAGTGACAATGGCCTTTTCATCAAGTAATCAACAATTGATTAACTTAAACCAGTTTAACATTATGGGAAATAAAATTCCTTTAACTTTTACTACTTTCACATTGTCGAGAGTTAGTCAGAAGACCAATACTACTTATATCTGTTCTAGCTTAGCTTAGCTTAGCACAAAGACTGGAAACAGGTAAACTGCTAGCATGGCTCTGTTCAAAGATTTATATAAAGAATTGCCTGCCAGCATGTTCTCTAACGTTTTATCTTGTTACTCTAATCAATACAAACACTAAAGTGGCATGTTTTGTTTTTGATTGGTGTGGATCTTCTCATCTCTTTGAAGGAAAGCAAATAAGTTTTCCCAAAATGTTAAACTATTTCCCTTTTTAAATGAATGATTTTATTTGCATGCTGTCGTTCATTTTGGGGATCAAGGAGTTCATTTTAGTGTGTGTGTGTGTGTGTGTGTGTGTGTGTGTGTGTGTGTGTGTGTGTGTGTGTGTGT
>NC_048418.1:12692963-12741432 GCF_013103735.1 Etheostoma cragini
TCAGTCAAACCATTGTTGTGTGATGGGATTAAACGTACGAGATTTCTCTTCAAGGTTTGGGGGATGGGGGTGCTGCCTGTAAAACGTATGGCTGTATTAAGAGAAGTTAGAGTACTGCCCATCTCTCTCGTCCAAGACGCACTCCTCTGCAGCGTGCAGTTCACTGTGGCGTTTCTGTTAAAATGAGTCGGGGAGCCAACAGCAAAACCTAACTTTACTTTTAAAGATTTTAAACAAAGAAATGTTCTCCATTCGTCCTGTAACGGTCAAAAATCAATACTAGTGTAGCCTACTTCCTTGTTTATTGCTACAATTAATAAAGTGCAGATGAGAGAAAATAGTAAGTAGGTAATATATTGGTGCTTTAGAACGCAATCAGTGTGAAACTATAGTAAAATAAGCTTTATTTCTGTCTACTCTACAATGACAAATTCAAGTACAACACAACTGGTCTCAACTACTGCCAGAAAACGCTTAGTTATGTTGTAACCTTGGTTTTCTGAGTGAAGAGAATTTCTCTCCAGCATACATATGGAATAAGTAATAGTGTAACTCTTATGGCAAAACCTTTAAGTGCTCAGGTTTTACTTTGACTTTTGTTTGAATAAAGTACTTCAATCAAGTCTTTTGTTCACTGAAGTTTTCTGTAAAATAGTGTTAAAATCTCGTCTCGCTCTCCTGAACCCAATCGTGTGTCTCGTCTTGTGAGCTAGGTGTCTCGTCACACCAATAGCAATAGAGTTTAGCCTTGCATGGGTTTATTTTTAAACCTCACCACTTTGACTTTTTTTGCTTGCTTCTTCTCTTTAGGCTTGGATGGGCTCTCAACCTGGATAAGAGTGTTGATTTGCTTTATCACCATTTAAACCCTGACCTGCAACATGCCCATTGGCTAATTAATTTGTTTATTGCTCCACAGTCATCCTCACATGCAGGCGACCAGGAGCTGGTTTCGCGCATGAAGAGCATGGAACTGGAGAACCAAACTCTGCACAAAGGTATGCTTATAAGTTTTGTTGTGTCTCCATGAGCATTTGCTTACTTGTTATACAGTATCCATTAGGGATGGGCGAAATGGCCTTTTTTTATTGTAATTACAATATTTTTTCAGTTGTATAATATCCAAACCTTTTATCTAATTTATTTAGAACAATTTTATTTTAGAATATTTTACTCACTCCTCCCAAACCCATCCCTTCCACTTATTAATGCCGGGTGGCCTCTAGCTCATTTAGTAGATGTGTTGAGCTGCAGCAGAGTTCCCCAGCACTGGCTCTGGTGCTCTGCATGGTGTTCCGTCAGGTCAGCAGTAGTTGGTGGTTCAGCTATTCGAGAATAGGTGACTGTGAGCCGTGTTCACATCACTGCAAGCTGCCGGTCATTTCGACGGAGATTCCAATTAAGTAAGTAACTAGTTAAGAAAATAACTGATATTAGTCCCAGTCACTGCCAAGTTGTTTGTGTGTCTCTTTGGCAAACCGACGGGGGGTAGGACTGAGCCTATTTGGAACTACTGGAGCCCACAGGGGCACGTTGGTTGATGTTAAGGATAAAGCAACTTTCTTTCTTTGTTTCTTCATTTAAACAAGTCAACGTTAACAATACATTCAAGTTAATTAATAAAAATGATTTAAAGGCCAGCCCTAGTATCCATAATAAGTTTTCTTGTAATTTTGTTTGCTTGTTAGTGGTGGAGGAGATGAGAGCAGCCCTGAAGAAGCTGGAGTCCAGAGTGGCTACGCTGGAAAAGAGCCCAGCAGCTGTCCCATGTGCTAAGGTAGATATCCACGTTTTTTTTATTATTTATTTATTTTTAGATACATATGTTCTCTGTATTTATAAAACTGTTGTCTGAAAGAGTCAAGACAGCCTTGTCTCTGGAACAATTTGAAAAGTAATATGATGTATTCTACTTTGTTACATGTGTTCAGACTCAATTAAAAGAACATCTCATTTACAGTTACATAGTTTTTAATGTATTTGTTATTATACTCAATTTATTGTTTTGTATTGGGGAGTACCTTGCATAAGCCCTTTGGCTTCCTTCCTCCCCTGCGCATATCTATTAACTTTCTTATTGTATCATGTTTTAATTGTTTGAAGAAAGAAAGATAAAACTTTATTGGAAAAAGCCTTCTCAAGAGCAGGCATTTAGATACTTCCTGCCTTTTTTCCATTGTCCAGTCTGCTCCAGTCAAGGCTGTTCCTGTCAAACCGGTAAAGGTGGAAAACGGTGATGACGATGACATTGACTTGTTCGGCAGTGATGAGGACGACGAGGAGGCAGCACGCCTTAAGCAGGAGCGCGTGGATGCCTATGCAGCCAAGAAGTCCAAGAAACCTGCCCTCATCGCCAAGTCATCTATCCTGTTGGACGTCAAGCCTGTACGTGTCCTCTTAAACTGTATCATGTTGCTTATTCAAATTCTAGTTCCATCGTAGTTTTGTTCTCATACAGGGAACCAATGGTTATGGAAAATGTAAAATCAGCAAATCTGTCTCCCCAGAGAACGGATTAATTTGTAAAATGATTTTTGATTGAATAATTTTCTTGTTTCGGGTAGAAAATGAAGACTAAACATAGTTTGGGTTTAATCTCCTTTAAATTAATTTCCACTTAATTTATCTACTTAAATATTTTTTAATAATTTAGCCAGAATTAAACTATGCGTTGCAAACAATGCATTTATTAACTTAACTGTCCAACAAAATAAGTTAAACAAGCATGTATGTCATTCAACATACACTACCGGTCAAAAGTTTGGGGTCACTCACAAATTTCCATTGGACTCCATTATAGACAGAATCCCAGCTGAGATCAGTTGCCTTGTTTTTTTTAACCAGGGCAGCAGTTTCCAGATTACATTATGTGCTTACATAATTGCAAAAGGGTTGTTTAATGTTTTCTTAGTTAGTTTTTTAAAATATCAGATTAGTAAACAAAATGTGCCTTTGGAACATTGGATGAATGGTTGCTGATAATGGGAAATGTAGATATTGCATTAAAGATCAGCCACCCACCCAGATCAGCTGGTATCCTGTCTGTAATGGAGTGAAATGGAAATTTGTAAGTACCCCAAACTTTTGACCGGTAGTGTATGTTGAAGGTTTTGCTGCAGACTGTCTGATAACTGTCTGGTAAAATATTGTTTGGTGTGTGTCCCTTCTCTGCGTTCCCTCAGTGGGATGATGAGACTGATATGGTGAAGCTGGAGGAGTGTGTGCGCTCCGTGCAGATGGACGGGCTCCTGTGGGGACAATCCAAACTGGTGCCAGTTGGCTACGGCATCAAAAAGCTGCAGATCAACTGCGTGGTTGAGGATGACAAAGTTGGCACAGACATTCTGGAGGAGGAAATCACCAAGTTTGAGGACTATGTAAGCAACAACCACTTTGATGCAGATTATTTACCCTAATAACACTTGTTTTTTTTTTCTTACCTTGAGTTATATCTACAATAGATAGCTTTGATTTCATCTAAGGTTTTAAGACTTCTGTTATACATCTCTGCCTCCACCTTGATACCAAGTTGATGATTGGAATTTTATTTTTGTTGCACACAGGATTAAATAAAATTGCAGTAGGTTTAACAGCAAAATCAGTTTCCAGAATTTGTGTCAGTCATTTTAAGAAATTACTTAATTTAAGAACATGTGTAGCTACCTGGTTATTTCAAATTGCCCCTGTTTCCAATCTTTGTTCTAAGCTAAACAACTGCTGTTTTTAGCCTTAACAGATTGGATAGGAATGTGGTATTGATCTTGTGTAAATTTCCATTGGTGAAATGCTTTATTGTTGATTTTACTTTTCTTCCTTTGCAGATCCAGAGTGTAGATGTTGCTGCCTTCAATAAGATCTAAGCTCCATAAGCTGTTTACCTGCTGCTGCTCTGGTTTGCACGGTTATTAAAGTTTTGAGCACAAACCTCAGTTTTGTTATTATTCTTTGTAAAACATGAATATGGGTGAATTTACTGTAGTCTGTCAACTAGTGGCACCTTGCGAGTGTCACGGAACTTTAACATTGTCCTCAATACTGGTACCATTTAGCTGAAGTAAGCAATTGCGGTTCACAACTCTACAGTTTTAACACAACCTTTAATCATATGGTGGCTTCCTTAATTGGCACTTGGCCGTCAAAACTTTAAAACCCCTGGTATAACACTGTATAGCACTGCATAAAACATTTAATGATTTAGTAAGTAATAAAATGTTGAAAGTATAGTGTAGTTTGTCATGAAAAAAGACAGTATACTATGTTGTAAAATTTCATAAATGTCAAGTCATAGTACCATGTCATCAAGAGTAGTCATAGTGTCATAAAAATATTTTAAAATGTCGTATGTCAGTCATAGTATAGTATGTCATAAAAATACCAAGTTAGTATATCATAATGTCATTTTAGTATGTTTTAAACATTTCAAAATATATAGTATAGTTTGTCAAGAGTCATTTTCTGTCAAAAAATGCCAAAGTATGTCATATAATTGTAACAAAAAAATCAGTATAGGAAGCCATAAAGTGATAATATAATACGTCATAAAAAGTTGTTTATCATGTCGAAAACTCATCTGGTCATAAAATTCCAAAAGACAATATAGTTTGTCATAAGTCATATTTTCTGTCAAAAAAATCCCATAGTATGTTCTATGAAGGTCATAGCATGTCAAACAATCATTAAAAAAAGTCAGTCATTATAGTATGTTGAAAAGAAATATGTGGCTGGGTTAGCTCAGTTGGTAGGGCAGGCGCACACGTACAGAGGTTTACTCCTCAACGCAGCGGCCATGGGTATGACTTCAACACGTGGTATTTTGCTGCATGTCATTCCTCTCTCTCTCTTCCCCCTTTTCATGTTTTTATTTTCGTCCTATGAAAATGGCCCAAAATGACCCAGAAAAGGAAAAAAAAGCCCAAGTATGATATGTTGAAAAAAAGTCATATAGTATATTGGAAAAAAATAATCATACTATAGCATGTGGACAAAAGGCACAGTATAGTTTGTTAAAAGTCATGAAAGTCATTGTATGTAATAGTCATAGTATACTATGTCGTAAAAAGTCAGCATGGTATGTACTTAAGTCATAGTATGACGTTATTTCATCTCTATTTTATTACCTTCTATTTTATGACGTTTATGTTTTTGACATACGTGCCTACATTGACTCTTGTTTAACAAACTACACTGCCCCGTTTTCACATACTATACTATGACTTTTATTACATACCACGACTTGAATTTTGTCGACAAACTGTACATACTATGACTATTTCACACTGACTTTTTGATACTTTTTTTTCATCATAACATCAGTTTTTCAACAAACTATACTTTGACTTTCTTTTTTTCTTTTCTAGGTCATTTTAGGCCTTTATTTCCACAGGACATGTAAAATCCTGAAAGAGAGGGGGAATGACATGCAGCAACGGGCCGCAGGTTGGAGTCAAACCCGCAGCCGCTGCGTTGAGGAGTAAACGTCTATGTGTGAGCCTGCTCTACCAAATGAGCGACACCACTTTTTGGGAAATATTAGACCATGACTTTTTTTATGACCTACAATACTGTGACTTTTTTGTTCAAGACTTTTTTTCAACGTACTATACTATGATAGTAAGTCGAAAAAATGTCATAGTGGGCTATAGTATGTCGAAAAAGTCATAGTATAGTACGCTAAAAAGTCATAAAGAAGTGAAAGTATAGTATGTTGAAAAAAAACTTGTATGTCATGTAAAAGTCATAGTATTCATTATGTGTTAGTATTCACTTTCATTGTTCAAAGAAAATCATATATGTTAAGTCATTGTAGAGTGTCGTAAAATGGTACAGTATAGTACCATTTTTTCATAGTACAGTAAGTACAGTACGTTGAAATTATGTCTGTATGTCAAAGTCATGTAACGTATGTTGAAAAAAGTCAGTATAGTAGGTTGAACCTATGTATGTAATAGTATAGTATGTCAAGTCATAGAAAAGTCAAGTAAGTGCTGTAGTCAAAAAGTATCGTATGTCACAAAACAATTCTCAAAAGTCATATAATAGTAAGTTAAAAAAAGTCAGAAGAGGCTATAGCATGTCAAAAAAAGTCAGTGTAGTATGTCCAAAAAAATAAAAAATATGTATGAAAAAGTTATGTGGAAAAAGTCATAATAGTAGATTATAAAAAGTCAGTCAAGAAAATTAATGAAAAAGTTGTTGTATGCGTTGTAAAAAGTCGTACTTCAGTATGTTGTTAAAAAGTCATAGCATAGCATGTCCAAAAAAAGTCAATAGTATGTCAAAAAAGTCAAAGTACTGTAGATAATAAAACCATTATGCCTTAATCTTATCTCCAGCAGCTTATCTCACTGAGCTATTTATGTAGCTGATAATACACTGGTTTGAGTTGTATTTATTGTTCACAGTCCTGAAGATAAAAAAAGTCAGTTTAGTATGTCAAAGAAATCATAGTACTCCACAGAATTGAACCATCAAATTTAAATCTTGATCTTCTTGCTAGCAGCTTATCTCACTGAGCTTTTTACAGTACATAGTTTACAAGGCAATGGTTCGGGGTTGTATTTTTCGTTCACAGTACTGGAGACAAAAAGTCTGTTAAGTATGTCATAAAAAGTCATACAAAAGACAAAGTATAGTTTGTCTTGAAAAGTCAAAAGATTCATAGTATAGTATGTCGAAAAAAGTCTGAAAAAAGTCATACTGTTTATGTCACAGTGTAGTATGTTGACAACAAAGTCATAAAATACATAGTATATCTAAGGGTTGAACCCTTAATCTCCAATCTTGTTTGTATTTCTATTGGCTTATCTTACTGAGCTATAACTGAAGCCCACGTGCAATGGTTTGGAGGTGTATTTATCGTTTACATTACTCAAAAAGTCGTATAGTATGTTGAAAAAAAATTATGAAAAAGTCGTACTATAGTATGTCGAAAAAGTCATAGTATAGTATGTCAAAAAATACTTGAAAAGGTCATAGTATAGTATGTCAAGTAAAAGTCCTAGTATAGTATGTTGAAAAGAAAATCACAAAAAAGTCATGAAAGTCATAGTATTGCATGTCAAAAAAAGTCAGTGTAGTATGTCCAAAAAAATAAAAAATATGTATGAAAAAAGTTATGTGGAAAAAGTCATAATAGTAAATTATAAAAAGTCAGTCAAGAAAATTAATGAAAAAGTTGTTTTATACGTTGTAAAATATCATACTTCGGTATGTTGTTAAAAAGTCATAGCATAGTATGTCAAGAAAAGTCAATAGTATGTCAAAAAAGTCGAAGTACTGTAGATAATAAAACCATTATCCCTTAATCTTATCTCCAGCAGCTTATCTCACTGAGCTATTTATGTAGCTGATAATACACTGGTTTGAGTTGTATTTATTGTTCACAGTCCTGAAGATAAAAAAAAGTCAGTTTAGTATGTCAAAGAAATCATAGTACTCCACAGAATTGAACCATCAAATTTAAATCTGGATCTTCTTGCTAGTATAGTATGTTGAAAAAAGTCAGTTTAGTATGTCACAAAAAGTCATACTATAGTATGTCATAAAAAACTCATAATACAGTATGCCGAGAAGAAGTCATAGTATAGTATGTCGAAAAAAAGTCATAGTTTAGTATGTCATTAAAAACTAATAATCCAGTATGTTGAGAAGAAGTCATAGTATAGCATGTGGAAAAAAAATCATAGTATGTCAAACAAAGTCAAAGAGAATTTACACGTGAACCTATAATCTTGAACTGTTCTCTAGCAGCTTATCTCACTGAGCTATTTGTGCAAATGATAATACTTTGGTTCGGAGTTGTATTTATCGTTCACAGTACTGAATATTAAAAAGTCAGTTTAGTATGTCATAAAAAGTAATAGTGAGTATGTCATTAAATGTCATACAAAAGTTATGTAAAAAAGAGTTATAAAAGTACAGTACGTCATAGTAATACAGATAATTGAACCATCAACCCAATCAAATTATGAAAAAGTCATACTATAGTATGTCGAAAAAGTCGTAGTTTAATATGTAATAAAAAGTTCTATATTATAATGAAAATCCATAAAAAGTAATGGTATAGTATGTCAAAAACAGTCATAGTATAGCATGTCATATAAAAGTCAAAAAATAGTATGTCATAAAATATCCTGAAAAAGTCATAGTATGTAAAAAAATGTCATAGTAGACTATGTCAAAAAAAATCACAGTATAGAAAGTTTGAAAACAGTCATAGTATAGTATGTCATAAATAATAGTAAAATGTGTCATATAAAAGTCATAGTGAAGTATGTTGAAAAAAGTCATGTCAAAAACTGTTACGCCACAATATAGTACGTTGAAAAAAAGTCATGAAAGTCATAGCATAGTATGTCATAAAAAGTCATAGTATACTCTATCATATAAAAGTCATATTATAGTCTGTTGAAAAAAAATCATGAAAAAGTCATAGTATGTATGTTGAAAAATGTCAGGGTATAGCGTGTCAATAAAAAAGAATCACATTATAGATTGTCGAAAACAGTCATGGTGTAGTATGTCATAGTATAGTATGTCGAAAAAATCATGAAAAAGTCTTAGATTAGTCAACCTACAAAATTAATGAAAATGTTCTAGTATAGTATGTTGAAAAGGTCATAGTATAGTATGTGATTAAAATCTAATAATACAGTATGTCAAGAAGAAGTCATAGTATAGGATGTGGAAAAAAGTAATAGTATGTCAAAAAAAGTCATAGTAATCCAGAGAATTTAAACGTTAACCTATAATCTTGAACTGTTCTCTAGCAGCTTATCTCACTGAGCTATTTGTGCAAATGACAATTGGTTTAGAGTTGTATTTATCGTTCACAGTACTGAATATTAAAAAGTCAGTTTAGTATGTCATAAAAAGTCATAGTGAGTATGTCATTTAACGTCTTACAAAAGTTATGTAAAAAAAAAAGTTATAAAAGTACAGTACGTCATAGTAATCCAGATAATTGAACCATCAACCTTACATTTTGAATTTATCTCTAGCAGCTTAATACACGGAGATAACTATTTAGCTTATAATACAATGGTTTTAAGTTCTATTTGTCAGTCACAGTATTGAAGACAAAAATTCAGTTTAGTATGTCATAAAAGTAATAAAAAAGTCAAAGTATAGTATGTCTTGAAAAGCATTAAAGATTCATAGTATAGTATGTCGAAAAAAGTCATAGTATAGTACATTGGGAAAAAAAGTCACAGCATAGTATGTTGAAAGCAGTCATAGCACGTCAGAGGGTTGAACCCTCAACCTCCAATCTTTTTTCATTTATTTCCATCAGCTTATCTCACTGAGCTATAACTGAAGCTCAAGTGTGGTTGTTAGGAGGTAAATGTATCGTTTACATTATTCAAAAAAACAAAAAGTTATAGTTCAGAATGCACAAAAAAGAAAACAAGTCTTTGTATAAAATTTCATAAAAAAGTCACAGTATGGTTTGTTGAAAACAGTCATAGAAATGTCAGTTTAGCATTTAGAAAAAAAGTCACAGTATAGTATATTGAAAAAAACATGAAAAAGTCATACTATTGTATGTAAAAAAAAAAGTAATAGTACAGCATGTTGAAAAAAGTCATAAAAAATGTCTTAGTATAGTATATCACAAAAAGTCATAGTTGAATAAAACGTCAGGGTATAGTATGTCAGAAAAAAGTTATAGTATAGTATGTCGAAAAAAGTCTGTACAGTATGTCAAAAACAAATCATGAAAAAGTCGTAATAGTATGTCAAAAAAACTTCAAAGAATAGTACGTTGAAAAAAGTCATGAAAGTCATAAAAATCATGACCTTGATCAACCTTATCTCTAGCAACTTATCTCAATGAGCTGTTTATGTAGCCTATACAATGGTTTGGTGTATTTATCGTTCACAGTACTGAAGACAAAAAGTCAGTTTAGAATTGCATAAAAAGTAATAAAAAAATCAAAGTATAGTATGTCTTGAAAAGTCATAAAGGATTCATAGTATAGTATGACAGAAAGAATTCATATTATAGTACGTCAGAATAAAATGTCACAGCGTTGTAAGATGAAAACAGTCATTCTCAAAAATACCAAATTGTTGTAGTTTAGTATGTACAAAAAAGTCATAACATAAAATGTCACGAAAAAGTCATAGTATTGTATGTCGGAAAAAGTTCATAGTATAGAATGATTTGAGCCTGTTTTCTACTCTAGCAGCTTATCTCACTGAGCACAGAACAATTATCCAGTGTTGTATTTATTGTTGACATTAAGCAAAAACAAAAAGTCATAAGTCCTAGTTTAGCCTGTACAAAAAGTCATAAAAAGTCATAGTATAGTATGTCCCGGAAAAGTCATGGTATAGTGTCGAAAAAAGTCTCAAAACGTCTTAGTAAAAAGTTACAATATACTGTAGTATGTCAAAAAAACTGATAAAGTGATAGGATAGTATGTCAAAAACAAATAAATAAATAGAAAAGTCTTGGTATACTATGTCAAAGACTAGAACCCTAAGACAACCAAAAAACTGATGAAGTCATGGTATGGTATATCAAAGTGATAAAAAGTCATAGTATAGCATGTTGAAAAAAGTGATAAAAAAAGTCATAGTATGGAATGTTAAAATGTATAGTATACTAAAAAAAGTCATAGTAAAAAGTTACAGTATAGCATGTCGCAAAAACGGATAAAAAAGAAAACTGAAAAAACTGGAATTTCACAAAAAAGTCATAGTATACTATTTCAAAGAATAGAACCCTAAACCACCAAATAAAGTGAAAAAGTCATGGTATGGCATGTCAAAAAGTAATAGTAAGTAAAAAGGAATTTTAAAATGTATAATGAAAAAAGTCGTGGTAAAAAGTTGCAGTATAGTATGGGTCAAAAAGCGTGATAGTATTGTATGTCAAAAAAGTCATAGTCTTGTCTGTCCAAAAAATTGATAGTCATGGTATAGCAGGTTGAAAAAAGTGATAAAAAGTCATAGTTTTACATAAAAACATATGTGTTTAAAAAGGCCGGCTTGGGATTGCACCTGGGGCTTAGTCCACAGTGACTACTTGGTGGTCGCCTGTTGACAGCTTTTCGGAGGGGGCGAGATAAAAATAAACATGCAACAAATAATGTACCAACCAAAAACTCAATTTACCTCGGACACAATATAGACGTTTACAGGAGGAAAATAAAATAAAAAATAAAATGATAAAAAACAAAAAAAAGGGGTAGTCTTCTGATTACATGATGTAATTTATTCAATAAGATATCACAATCAATAGTGTCAAATGCCTTGGATAAATCTAAAAAATACCAATTCCACAGTCACCTTTATCAATGGCATCATTGATCTTTTCAATCAGATCTAATAAAGCCATACATGTGACTTCTTTTCCTAAAGCCATATTGGGATGAAACACACACACATATATATATACATATATAACGATAATTGCTGACATCATTTTTATCCCCAGATTTAAAAACTGGTATAATTTTTCGGCACAATTCCTGAGAGGAGTGAAAGATTTATCCAATAAGTGGCTCCATGATATCAAGTGCAATGGCTTTCAGCATCTTACTACAGATTTCATCCTCAGCGGCAGTGTACATTTTGTATTTTTTTCTTTTGGGATGATTTTGTGGACTTCATTGTTGTCGGTTGGCTTCATGAAGAAAGAATTGACATAGTTGCCTGGCAAAAACTGGTTAGGAGAGAAAGAGCTGATTAATGGTTAATGTTGTTAGAGAGTTTTTACCCAATGGAGACAAAGTTGAATACCGTAATAGCATCATATGTTGAAAAGAAAACATTAAAAGCTGAACATTTTCATATTTGAATGGTTTTTGTACCTGAAAGTGAGCAGAAGTAATGTAAATGTAAATGCTGCTAAATTACCATTCACACAATTATCTGCATTGTTAAATATCATTAAAGCATTTTGGGTGAACCAATCCGTTGCTAACATATTTTCTTCCATGTAAAACAGGGGTGTTCATGTCCCAAAAAGCACAACGACCAGCACTAGAAGTTATGTGACTTTTTCTTGGCTGAGAGTCATTGCTCATTACCCCTGTAAAACAGTGCACAAAAGACAGAAAGACCATATTGTTTATTTAAAATAAGATCCAATCTCCACCAGCTTGTTACCTGACCCACTAAAGTGTTGCTACTGTTCCCCAGTTGCACGAGTTATTAAAATATACATTTTAAACACAAACCTCTGTCTCAGTTTCTTTATTATTCTCAGTCAACATAAATATTTTGAAACCCTAATTTACAAAGTCACTTGAGAACCGTTGGTGGAGTGAGGTCATGTTATTTAAAGAGAGCACAGTCTCAAAGTAGAGCTCAAACCCACCCAGAATCCTGGGTATACAGGCTGGGTGAATGTAGTCTTGACTTTATGGAGTAAAACCATTGTATCAGAAACATTATAAAAAGACAAAGTCCCACCCCTGAAGTCCAGATACACTCCTATCCTGTTGCAGCACTGCGTCGCGATGGTCAAACTCTCCTTGTTGTGCTGAAATGAACAGACTGAGTAAGAGCAGTCCAGGCTCCAGGATTTGGAGTTGTGTCCAAGCTTACAGTCACTCCCTCCTCCGCTCCTGCCCAAGCTTTTGTAGCAGACGCCGATGGAAACCCCTCCGTTACCAGCCCACTCTACCTCCCAGTAGCATCGTCCAGCCATCCCGGCTCTGCACAGCACCTGGGCCCAGCTGGTGAAGCGATGCGGATTTTCCGGGTATGGCTGTGGCTCCGAACGTGTGGTCACCTCTCTTTGACCATCAAAGAAGCTTAGATAAGGGTTGGCTGTGTCCAGGTCCAGGGTGACATCATTGTGATCTGGACACAACAGATGCACATCGTCAGACTCCAACTACTCGTTAGATGGATGTTAATTAGGGTTTATCAAATAAATTGTACTCACATTGTAGAAAATCAGCTCTCGTCTTTGGTTCTGAGTTGAATGGTACGTCAGTGTCATTTACTGTTAGACAGATGCACAAAATAACGCATATTAAACAAAATAGAGCTAATTTATTTATTTAAACGCCCCTGATTCTGGAGATAAAATTCCCATTCATTCTACCCAAGGACAATGTTAGGTGACTCACAGTTGGAGCTTTTCTACTGCTCTCTTCTTTGATTAAAAAAGTAGAAGGACGTTAACTACAACTCCCAATGTGCATTTCAGCTAAGAAATATCCAATCCCTGAGCTTAGAAAACTGAAACAAACAATTTAAGTAAATTCACTTATATTCTGGCTAATTTGTAGGCGAATTCACACTTCTGGAACAAGCGACCCTCCAACGTCCCAACTCATTCATTGGCAGACACTAAACCACTTCTTCTTTACTGTTATATTTCTTTCTGGCACGGCACATATGCAGTTAACAATGTACACTTTAGCTGGGAGATTATATCATCTGTAGTTAAGCAATTTTTGGTTCCAAGCCAGCTTATTCTTAAACTTGAATTTTGTTAACAGGATCCTTAACGTGCACTTGATATCTTCATACATGATATTGTGCTAGGAGAATACAATCCTTATAAAATGTGATTGGAAAACTACTGTTCTGGGAAGGGGCTTAACCACTAAAGAAACTTCCATACCTTTAGTCTTTTCAGAGATACTTTGATTGCTGGTTTCCTTCAGTGAAACGGCTTGAAATGCAAAACAAAACGTCAGTATTTACTGTTCACAAAATAACCATGTTTGTGGTAATCAGGTGTTAAAGAGACTTCATACCTTTATCAGAGATCCTGTTGATGTCTTTTTCAAGTGTTTCGTCCAGGCTGTCTTTGAGATCAGCTAAGGCTCCTCTCATGGTTTTATACATACAATATTGGAGTGCATCAGTGCTGGGCCTCTCCACGGTCTTCGTAGGGAAATGAAGAGACTTGCACTTCTGTGGTGAAATGCAACACAACCAAATTAGAGGAGCCTTTCAACGATAACGCAACAACCCTGAAAAAACAGACATGAATCACTTTGTGAGTCACGTTCACCAAAGTCGCACTGCACTTAAAATCATGTTGACTGTCAGGAAGCATGTTTGAGTTAAAGTTTGTCACTCATCTTAACCATTTTAAAAAAGGCTTTCAGAGTGCTTCACACATGGCAATAGAAAAAAAAAGTAAAAAAGGTAAATTAAATTAAGGGGACTAAAATAATGTTCTAGAGTGATTGGCATTTTGGATAAGGTATTTGATAATGTTACACCTTGATAAAACTAGACTGTCGATTATTTTAAATGTTTTCTTAGGAACTACATAACTTCGTCAAATAAATGATTTTTATTGTATCTGAATTTTATTTAATATTCCCCATTTATAAAAATATTGCAACAATTCTGATCGTTGTTAGTTTGACCTGTTAACATGGAGATGAAACCGAAACAAAATTTAAATTAAAAAATTAAAAACAAATCACACATTTCTGCAGAATAACCGAATCAGTGTAAATTTGAGGCGTTCTTCTTTTGTTTTTTGTGTTTTAAAGAAGAATGGGGGGTAAATCCTTATCTCTGATTGGCTATTCTTGCTGTAAACATACATGCATTTTTTATCATGTGACCAGTTAAGAGCTTTCTTAACACTTCATTGTAAGTAAGTCACCTAAAACAATTGTGTCTTATTGATTACATCAGCAAAGTACTCATAAATTGACGCCGTAGTAAGCATTCTTAAGTGTTATTCTTAGATAATACATAAATGAGCCTGAAAAGGTAACTAAAAAAAGAAAATCAAAAAAAAAAAAGTACTGAGTCAGTGTGAAAAGGTTAAAAACAAATGTATTGTGGTCATGCCTCTTTGCTCCAGTAAAGCCTGATGTACAGCGTAAACAGTATGTAGTTAAGGGAAGAGGCTTTTGCAATAACAAAAGGTTTGAGGAGATAAAAGCATGCAAGACCTTTTGTGTCTCCAAATTAAATATTTTGCATATTAAGGCATTGGCAAAAGACATACTCATACCTTATCTAAGTAAAAAGTGTCAATACCACTATTCGGAAATATTAATATATTTTAAGCACCAAAAGTAAAATTACTCATTATGCAGAATGGCCCAGTTCAAATGAATGTATATCATAAAATGTGATTATATATTATAAAGCATTATTTGTACATCACTTTAATGTTGCAGTTGGTAAAAGGTAAGAGCTAATTTGAACACACGGCTTCTTTTTTTAAAATCACGAGATTAACGTTATTTTTTTGGCCTAGCAAACTTTGAATATTAATTTTTTTCACTTTAATGTTGCATTTGGTAAAAGGTAAGAGCTAACACATTTTTTTTCCCACATGCTGTTGCAACAACTAGTAACATTAGAAAAACTACATCTCCACACCCAATCTAGCTTATACACTCAGCAAGAAAGAAACGTCCTGTCAGTTTCAACTGCTCTTATATTTTAAGCAAACTTAACATATGTTAAGTTAATATACAAAATATTTGTATGACCATTAAAAGACTGAACAACTAAGACATGAACTGAACAATTTTCACAGATAAAATGTGACTAACAGAAATGGAATAATGTGTCCCTTACCAAAGAGGGAGGGGGGGGTCAAAAATCAAAAGTTGTCCTCAGTATCTGGCGTGACCACCAGCTGCAATAAATACCGCAGTGTATCTCGTCCTCATGTACTGCACCAGACTGGCCAGTTCTTCAAGTAGGCCTACCTCAAAATTGTACTAAAGTACAGTACTTACAGAGTAAATGTACTTGCCATTGCTGTGGTTAGACAGACCATTTGCCTACATCACTGGCCGGGTTTGGTTCCATACCTGAAGAAAGTTGATGTGGTCCTCAGTGCCAGAAATCTTATCCAACTCAGCACATGTCCTCCTGAGCTCGGTTTTGTCCCTCTGGATCTTCTCCAGCTGCTCCTCAGCCTGACTGACAGCTGCGCTCTCCTGGACTCGCATCGCCGCCTTCACCTCACTGCTGTGTTTCTCTATGGAGCGGATCAACTTGGAGAAAACCCTCTCGCTCTCCTCTACTGCTGCTTCTTTGGAGTGCTGAGGAGGATAAACGGAGGATACTTTTTAGTGTAAGCAAGCAGTATGTCCTATTTCAACAGCATATTTAAAAGATCATATATTGAAAATGCACTCACCTTAATGTATCGGACAATATATCTAAGTTCCTTCTCCGTGTCCTTCAATTTCTGCACAGACTTCAAAGAGGCTTGTTGGAGTTTTTTCTGGGAGAATACATAAGAGTATCACACAAGTTAGACCCTCAGGCTGCTCAGTCAAATAATTCTTTCCACCGTTGACTTTCAAGATGGAAAGTTTTGATTATACAATCAAAGGGTTGGATTGCAACAACCTAAATTTATGACACAGTAACATCACAGTACAAGTTTAGGCTGTAGACCATAGGCACATTTCACACCCCTATTTAATATTTGAAATGTTGAAGCTGTTACACCAGGCTATAAAATACATGTTCTTAAAAAGGGATCTCAATGTTACTTAACCACAAACATAATCACAATTAGTCACCCTACTACTGTCTTTTATATGGAGAAAGTTTTAAAAGCATTTCCAACTAGTCAAATAGTGGTTTCGGTCACGGATTCAGTCAAATCTAAATTTAGACATGACAAAATGTCATGTCTAAATTTCTTTCAGGGGATATCATTGTATCCAGTGTCCATTGCAAATAAACGTCCATGATATCATAGAACAAATGTCTCTCCTTATAACTTCAGAACTTGCCAGAGAATCATCACGATTTTATGTTTTCTTCAGCATTGCAGTAATCCAGTGATAGCTGTCTTTACATCAATGCGTACATTGCAAACTGAAACTGCTAAAAGCTAATTTGGCATACTGTTAATGGTGCTAATTTGCCACAGTGGAGAAGAAAAGAAAAAAAAAGGTTATAGCCCACAGCTAACGTAATGCAACTAATACTTCCGGTTTGCATCTCCCAGAGCATCAGGAGTACATTGTTATAAAGTACAATTTTGAGATACTTGAACTATAGCCTCACTTCCCATCTCAGAGGGAAATATTGTACTTTTATTTCACCACATGTATTTGATAACTTAAGTTGCTAGTTACTTTACAGATTCAAATTAACATAATGATGTATTTTTATCAGTTAAGCAAACACTTTATTGAGGGGGGGGGGGATGTTTACACATTAATAGTAGTATTTTATTCTGAAAAGGGCCATTCTGTATCAGGGGTACTTTAGAAAATTATGCTAATACTTTTGTAGTTTTACTTGTATGACATTTTTTCACAAATGTATTCATTCAAGTCAAAAAAAGTAAAATATCAGAATACTACCTCCACCACTGTCATTCCCACAAAACACCACACAGGCCCCAGTTAAAATAACCCTGATGATCATAGTGTTGTAATCCAGGTTATTTTAGACTTTATAAAGCTCTTCTAGAACCACAGAAAACAGTGTTATCACAGGCTAAGAAGTACATTGTCAACATCAAATACATACTTTCAGACTCACCTGTAGTGTTAATCTCTCATCCACCACTGAGACTGCATCATGGCCCTTGTGTCTCTCTCTGACACACTGGGAACACACACACTGCTGGTCAGTGCGACAGTACAGCCTCAGTGATTTGTAATGATGTGGGCACAGCTGGTCTCTCAGCTGCTCTACAGCTGGGACCAGGTTATGGTCCTTCCCATGAAAGCGATCTTCGTGAACTCTCAAGTGAACAGCACAGAAAGACTCGGAGCACACAAGGCAAGATTTTACAGCTTTGCTTTTTCTCAATGTGCAAACACTGCATTTCACTTCCTCGGGTTTGGCCACATGTTGAGCTTCATCCTGAAATCCAGATCTCTGAAACTTTTCTACTACTTCTGCCAGAACTGTGTTTCTACTCAGCAGAGGTCTGGGATTAAACACCTGCCTGCACTGTGGGCAGCTGTACTGGCCTTTCTGCTTGGCCCTTGTCCAGTAGTCTTCAATACAGTCCAAGCAGTAGCTGTGTCCACAGGGGATCGTCACCGGGTCTCTTAAAACCTCCAGGCACACCGAACAACAAAACTGGTCTTGTTCAATAGAAATAGTTGCCGCAGCCATTTCCTAGCCTTTCGAATAGAAACTGGAAAGGACAAAGATGGGCGTAGAGCACAGGTGTGCTGATTACAGCTTCTCAGGTTTCACCTGCTGCACCCTGAAGCCTCCAATCACAACCGGCGAACCAGCAAATAGTCTGTCCCAGATAACGAACAACCTATTGAAGCACTTCTCCGATGTGTACGGGGCGTTCACATGCACTGACCTAGTTATTTGACACATAGCCTTTTAAGCAAAAGAACTGCAGTGTGTTTGTGTGCGTGCTATTCCACTTTTACATCAGACACCCAATGCTCGTATTTGTTCAAAGTACAATGACATGTAAACATACTCCATGCAAATGAACAGCACACTTGAGAAAGACTAGTTTTACAAGTGTGTTTGCTTCTTTCTTTTTTTTAATGTTAGCATAGTCACACATCACAATATATTACACGTGTCTGTAAAGCAAATGCATTATGTTGTTTTGGTTAAAAAATGAAACATTTTTATAAAAGCAATACATTGTTAAAATGAACAAAAACGTCACTAAATGGCAATGGCATTTCCTTTCAAATACCGAAATAAGATAAGTAGTGAGTCAGTCATGTGTTAGGCTTCTTAGTACTCAAGTAAATGCATTGTCAATGTGATCTAATGTGGCATTAAATACTTTCCTTTTCTCTTTTCTGCCTGCTGTATAATGTGAGATGCAAGTATAGCTGATGGGTCAAAACACAGCAATTAAATAATACTAAAAGTTAAATTAATAAATGTACAATTTACAAGTGTCAGTACAGATTTGTGAGAGAAGAGCACTGAGGTATAATGACATTCAGCCCGTGTGGGTGCATGGTAAATGTTGATTTTGATGTCCACTACAAATCTATTTCCTCCGGGGGTGAGCGCGGCGCTGAAGGTTCCTCTGTCTGGATCCTGAGGAGAGTTTAGAGCCTAAGTAGAAAGAACAGGCAGAAAAAAGGAAAGATTTGTTAGAGAAAGAGCTTTACAAATATCTAATATATTCCTAGACTTGATCTGTAGTGGGTAGTAACGGCCAAGCATACAGAACCATTTATTCAGCAACATGCGATGCAATGAAATCATTTCAATTTTCAGTATTAATAATATTATTAATTATATTATATTATATACCCTAAGATACACTAAGATGTCTATGTAAGATTGTATTTTTTTTAAACACTAAATCACCTCAAATGACAAATAATCTACAGTACAAGGTTTCCTTTACCACTTATTTCAAATGTATTTTATTTTCAAATATTAAAACATCTACAACTCACCTGTTAGTTACCTGCAGTGTCATAATAAGTATATTCACATTTTCATAATTCGACACAAAATCCCAATATGCAGAGATCAAAGTGATCAAGAACTTACAATTAACAATGAAAAGTGACAGGTGCACAGAAAAAAGCTGAGAGGAGGCAGATGAGTTACAGCTGTTTTGACGAGGTGAGCTCTCATCTACTGTACAGTCAATTATAGCTGGATTGTAACTAAGTACATTTACTCCATTTTCATTTTCCTGAAAGACATAGTTGCCAGCTATAGTACATATGATCAAATCATACAATATGATGGATTGAACTACCCAATAGTATACTCCATACTGTAAACTAGCTAAAATTACCTCCACCTCAACTATATAACATATGAAAATGCTGCTTTCTTAGTAATCAGTACTTATAGTATAGTAATATAATAACACTAATACTTTTAATATTAAGTGTACTTCTATTTAGGTAAAATTATAAATGCAGGACCTTTGCAGGTTTGTATTGTGGTATTGTTACTTTAATTTCAGCAAAAGATCGCAATACTTATACCACCACTGCAGCATTTATGTCATGCTGTATATCTTACTGAATTTGTTTCTCTCTTCCTGTCTGTCACTAAAATGATAACATTTGTGATATGTTTGACATTTGGTTTTCTTGTGTAAAATAGGTTCTACATGCTGAAATACATTTCTTTTTGATAATAGCTCGATTTACCAAATGGTGAGAAGGCAAATGTGGGCACAGCATGTCCAGGAGGGAGGAAAGGGTTGAGAGGGTTCACAGGACACTGGTCTAGGCCAGGTGGAGGGATCGCTGCAAGCACAAAGAGAAAAACACTGTGACTGCACAGCCTCAGCTGTCCAAACGGTCTGGGTCTGCAGCACGGCCATCCTTCCACTTCCAAAAAACTCTCCTCTAAACACACATGTGGAGTAAGGTGTTTGTGGTTGGTTAGGATGCACAAACAGGGTTTCTGCAGGGATTAACAAGTCATATTTAAGACATTTTACATCTCACCGACTAAATGGAAACGATCAATGTAAAGAAACACAGTTGATATTTATTTACCAAATGCATGTACATATTGATGTTCATATCAAATGTTTTTGCCAGTACTGGTTGATAGATGCATCCCTGGCTACCCAAAGTTGTGTGGTGTTTTACCACTAGTATTTAAAGGTGAACAATGCAGTTTTTTTTAGCTTAATTTACCTTAACTGGACAGTTTAGGAGTCATTGGAATGGTTATATGACTTTTTTTTTGTTAGTTGAATGGTGGTCGTCTCGCTTCTTTCTAGCGCCTGTGAGCGAAAAAAACACCCTTGCAACTTTGGGCCAGCGAGCTGCAAGCCGAAGCATCAGGAAGTATCGCGTGATATCAGGTCTCGCGATGTAACAAATTGCTTCACGGCACTGCACACATATGCCCATTCAGGAATCGGCAACAAGGTAGCAATGGCGTTTTTAACACTATCGTCATCATGGCTGAGCCGGCAAAAAAGAAGCAGAAAGCTAGAAAAGCATTGTCAGAGGAACAGAGAAAGAGGAAACGGCAGAATGACCGAGCGAGGAGTCAGACACAAGTTAACTGAGGATCTGCCAAATATTTATTCTGAAGCTGTAGGGGAAGCTCTAGAGAGAAACCTGTGAGCAAAAAACGAAAAAGAAATGGCCAAAACTGCATGGTGCTACTTTAAAGCTGTAATTGTGTGACAGACCAATGCAAATCCTTTTCTAAAATGCATGAAAAGGTTTATACTCTCACCTAGTGCTGCTTCCATTTGAACAGCTGATTCACCATCACCAGGCTGTGTTGTGTCCTGCTGTGCAGCAGGATTTGGAGAACCTACAATCACTATATCTCTCACTAAAAAAATAAAAGAGAAAATCACATAAATAGAGTTGACCGAATAATTTGTATCAGATAAAAACACAAACTTGATATACAGTAGCCCTTTGTATGTACCTGTCTCATAGATGCTGACAAATCCTCCCTGGCAGACCTCCAGCAACAGTCCTTTAAAATCTGACACAGCTGTCATCACAGGGCCAAAGGTGAGGTTGGGGTCAATGGTGACCGTAGGCAACGCTGACAGCACAGGTGGAGCATGGAAAGACTCAAAACTCTGGAAAGATACACACAGAGACCGGGCGTTCTGAATAAATCCGCCTGTTTGGTATCCATCCGGTGGTTGAAGAAGTATTCAGATCCTTTACTAAAATTAAAGTAGTAATCCCACACTATAAAGATACTTCATGGCAAGTAAAAGTTCTGGATTCAAAATCGTACTTAAGAAAAAGTACTAAAGTGTTGTTAGCAAAATATACTTAAAATATTAAAAGTAGTCATCATTAGGGGTGGGTGGAAAAAAATCAATACAGTATAGTATTGCGATATTTTCAGTAGCAATACTGTATCGATACACAGACGCCAAGTATTGATCTTTTATTACATATGTGTTGGTCAATTTGTCTGCTTGACTATCCCATTTTGCAGCAATAAAATTGAAGTAATATGGAAAAAAAGAGAGATCTTTTTAGATAAAACAGATGTTGACCAAGTTTCCTTTTGGGGACATCAATTGAAATTGGGAAAAATTAGATGTTAGAAAAAAGGTAATAAATTGCAATATATTGCGGAATATTGCAATATGTTTAAAATCGCAATAATATTGTATCGTAGCATAAGTATTGTGATGATATCGTGTTGGGAGGCGTCTGGTGACCCCTAGTCATTATGCAAAACATATTCTATTTTATTATTATTTAGAAAACACTTACAATAACAAACCAATTTGCACTGAAACAGTTTGGAATATTAAAGCTTAAAAATTAGTATATATTTTACTTGACGAAAAAGATGTTTTATAAATTGATCATATTTTCGAATATAAAATCTTATTTTGGAAAATAACTTAAGATGTCATGAATGATTGTAGCAAAGTAGAAAGTGCAATATTTCTCTCTGAAATGTAGTGGAGTAGAAGTATGAAGTAGCAGACAACAGAAATATACAAGTACAATTTTGAGGTATTTGTACTTTACATTACTTACGTAAATGTACTTAGTTACTTTGCACCACTGGTGGTATCAATGTGAACACTGTTACCTGAAGGAAATGGACGTGGTCCTCAGCGTGGGAAAGTTTGTCCATTTCAGCCTCGTTATTCTTCAGCTCAGCGATCTCCTTCTGGATCTTGTCCAGCAGTTGCTCGGCCTGACTGACCGTCTTCTTTTCCTGGGCTTTGATCAGCTCTCTCACCTCGAAACGCTTCAGCTCGATCGATCGAATGAGTTCAGTAAAGACAGCGTCGCTCTCCTCAGCTGCTGCCCGAGCAGAGCGCTGGAGGGAGAAACATATAGATGTAACATAAAGAAGGCACTGTGTCAATTGTTAAATTAAGAACTGGTTGAATAAATCTGAAAGAGGTCAGACCCATTTTAGCACTTATGTTGTGATCTACTGTATTTGTACATCAGACCAAACGGGACATTGGCACTTACAGTGAGAGAGAAAATGGCTTGTCTGATCTCCTGGACACCCTTTTCCCTTTGATGAATTCTCAGCTGAGAGCTCTGCTTCATGTCACCAAGCTGCCTCTGAGGGAAAGAAAAAGAGAAAAATTAAAATTAAAATGACTTTTACATCAAAGAGATATGTGCTTTCATATTTGTTACATAACACCATGTTATATTTTGCCAAATACAACAACTACTGGTTTGAAGATCGCTCATGTGGTCATGTTCATGCTGTTTAAAACCCCATATTAGATCTGTGGAATTTTTGTTTCTTTTGTGAAAATAGAAAAGAGCCGTATAATAGCTTTTTCTCCATCAGACCAGATGTAGATAAAAAACTATTGTACTTCTATTTATCAAACTAGCTTTATAGTTATCACACTATCTTGATTTGAGAGTCTCAAAGATTTGTGACTTCTTTATTTTACTTGTAAAACTGAAGAAAAGTGGGCTTTTGCTTCAGTTTTTCCCCATCCATTTTTTCCCCATTAGACCAGAGAACTGTAAACATTACAAAAATGATTTTAAATTAAAATCTTATATTTGTTTTAATTTTAAAACATTACAAATACCACTTGTACTTGTTTTCTTTACTCCGGAACACTAGTATTTATTGTTTGTAAACTGTGCTGTTTGTCAATACTAAGATTGAGTATTAATTATTTTACTACTACTACTACTACTACTACTACTACTTCTCAATGAGACTAGCTGTTTAAATACATGAATACAATCTGTAAAAGAGAAGTAAAGGAATATGTTACGTGTAAAAGCAGACCATCAGACCCTATAGTCGATAGGAAAAATAAAGTATAGTACTGTTGCAGATCAACAGCCTTATCTTGAATCAATCAGATGCTTTGATTGAACTAATTACCTGCTTCTGTTGTATCTCCGCCTCAGCCAGCACCGTGTCGTGGCCTTTGTGTTCATCTGTCAGACACAGGTAACAGATGCACTGCTTGTCGGTGCGGCAGTACACCTCCAGCAGCTTGTCGTGTCGCCCGCAGATCGTCTCTTGGAGTTTTTTGGAGGCCGACACCAGCCTGTGTTTCTTGAAAGCAGGCGATTCGTAGTGAGGCTGGAGGTGGACGTCGCAGTAGGAGGCCAGACACACCAGACAAGACTTCACAGCTTTGTTTTTCCTCCCGGTGCACACGTCGCACTCCACGTCGTCGGCCTGGGCGAAACTTTGACTTCCGCTCGTCGTCGTTGGCTCTTGGAGTCCAGTCTTTTTGAATTTCTCCACCACGTCGGCTAACATGGTGTTCCTGGCGAGAACTGGCCTCGGGTTGAAGTTGTGCCTGCATTGCGGACAGACGAAGATCCCTAGGTAGTCATCCTGGTCCCAGTAGTTCTGGATACACTCCGAGCAGTAGCTGTGTCCGCAGGGGATGGTCACGGGGTCCCTCAGCACGTCCAGACATATCGAGCAGTTGAACTGATCCTTGTCCAGGACCACTCCGCCTTGAGCCATCGTCGAAAAACGCTGAAGTTAGTGTAGAAAATGAGCGAATACAAGGACTCTGACAGACAGCTGCTGCTTTGTTTACAGGAAGTGACAAGTAGAAAGAGGCGTCACCGGAAACGGTTGTAGAGAATTGAATATTTCCAAAATAATGTCACCTAATCAGTAACATTCAATCCATACAGACATGTAGTCTATGATTTAATCGTAATAACTCAATTAAAAAAGGAAAAAAAAGGTATGAAAGTTTTAGTAGGCTATTAGTTTGTCTCTCTATGTTTTGAATCTGTGTTTTTGTAAGTACTTAAGTACAATTTTGGGGTAGGCTACTGTACTTGTAGGCCTACTATAATTTTCCATACTTAATAATGTTACTCCACAGTTCAGTGACAAATATTGCACTTTACTGCAGTACATTCCGCAAATTTAGATAATACATAACACATACATTATCATTATGGGTAAATATCGGATATATTACGGTTAAAGATAATTGATCCCTTGGTTAAATTCACAAGCTGGTAGCCCATATATGCTACTCGGCATATAGTGGATCGACGTTCCTGTACACTACGCCAACTGGGTTCCAGGTCTCAGCCTCAGGGATAGCTCTTTCTCCTAGCCTTGGCAATCGACCAGGGTCTTCTGATCATCTTTCTCAGGTCTGCTGCCCTTGTGTTAAGCCGTGTTTGTTCTTACGGCTTGGTGCCCAACCTTTAATTTTTAGGCTGTCATACAATGCTTAAAATTAAAAAATGTAATGAAGGGCAGGTCGAATATGGTCATTATTCGTGCTTTTTGTAGAGATGGCGCTTTTATTTTGAAGGATGCGGATGTCGAATTGTTGCTGCTGCTGGCAACTTTGGTGACCAATCAGTGGTTCTCAAGTCTTTCAATAAATTGTAGTTCATTACAAGTATAACGTTCAAAATTGTACTTGTGTAAAAGTACAAACGTAACCCTAAATGTACTTTTACATTATGTAGCAGGTACTAATGATATTGCATTTTACTGTATTATTACTGATGCATTAACATGTATAAGTCATTTGTAATGGAGCAGATTAAGGTCCAGTTAAGGTTAACTGGCATGTACATTATTTTTAACTTTAATTTAATTTGGGCAGTTATAGCAATTACATTTTTTATTGTCAAATCCTAATCTGCAAATATAGCTCGCAGATATGTTATGCAGCATATGGTACATGATTTCTTTTGTAAAGAAGTAAAGTAGACATAACGTACATCTTTTTTTTTTTTTACAATTACATACGCTGTACTGTGGATTGTGGTCCTATACGGATGACCTGTGTGTGTGTGTGTGTGTGTGTGTGTGTGTGTGTGTGTGTGTGTGTGTGTGTGTGTGTGTGTGTGTGTGTGTATATATAAAAATGAACAGTGGCATTATTGAGCAAATACTGGAGCACTTAAAAAGCAAGCTTAGGGACAGAAACATGGTTTCCAATGCATTTATTTAAAATGCCTTTAAATACTTAAACACAACAAATAATAGCAGGTACATTAACCCATTTCAATCATAAATATGTGGAAAACAAAAGGACAGTGAATATCTTCAAACTTAAATTAATCAAACAGGATTTTCAGTGTATTAACAACATAAATAACATCTTTAAATACATCTTCTTTAAATATTGATTTTCTTTCCTCTTCATACAGAACAATACAATACTTTGGTCACAAAATAAAGCTTTAATGCATTAAAGGGAAGGTTCCAGATTCCAAAAACCGAGCATTATCCTAACATCAGTGTATGTTGTTCATTGCAGGTTTCAAAAAGTTGCCAGCAACCTCGTATCAACATTTGCTTAATGTGCCTGTTAATTTGGATCTGAGCACCGTCTCTAAAAATGACATGCAATTCCATTCAAGAAGCCGAACCTTTAAATGTTGGTGTTACACAGTCAGTATAAGAACAATAAGGTACTAATTAAAAGGATCCCTTAAAATCAAATATTCCCTTTCAGATTGTTAACATGAATACAGTTTGTCTACTCATTTGGGTTAGTTTGTGTTGTGCAAAATGCTTAAACAGTTTTCAGTACATGTTCATGATGCCCATTCAAGTGTTTCATCAAACTTACCCTTGTTTTGTAAAAAGTTATAATTCTCTGAAGTTATAACTGTAAACTACGGTTAATCAGGAGAAACAGGCACAAAAGAGACTGGGTCTGTTTAAAAACATGCATTGATGTCAGTGGAAGATTAACTTTTGCTCTGCATGCTTATCTGAATTTAGAGGATTTTGCTAAAATGAGATGAAGACGTCGGTTTATAAGCTGCAAGAATAAAGTTACATTCTTGCGTCACTTTATTCCGAGAGAACTTTCAATATGATCCCGATGCATATAGTGCATTTCAAATATGGAATACCTTACAGGTCAAGTTTTGTAACAAGTTGAGTATTTCTGTTCAAATCATTCAAAAATACACAGCAAGAAGGAGCACACTAAAAACGGAGATAAACGGAATATTGTAAGTAAAATTAAAAACTTTCTATGATGTTTAACTGCTTGTGTGCATGTATGTTTACTGTATATGTGCGTGGAATGCAAATTATATGTGGGCCTACACTCATGATACACGGTGTGGGGCTTTACTTGTTCTTCTCTTCCAGGCCGCTCTCGGCTCTCAGTGCCTGGCTGCTGGCTGAAATGAAGCTGATCCAATGTTGGAGTTCTTCAGGAAACTCAGGGCACACAATCTGCACACAAACACAAAATTAGCCAAAAAATATTAATACCACTGTGTAGAGCTGAAACTATTGACAGACAGTTGTCAAGTTTGATCATTTAAAACTAAATCTTTCAAAGAAAAAGGCAAAACAGTTCTATTCTGCACTTTCCAAAATATAAGGATTTAATGAGAAAGAAAACGGAATAGCTTAGGATTTTTGGACTGATGGTCACAGATAACGTAACATAACCTATATAACTGATTAGTTGATTAATCTATAAGTTAATTAACAGAAAAATCTAGAAACTACTGTAGTTTGATGGTCAGTGTTCTCTGTTAAGTCATTTCTCAATCAAAATGCCAAATATTTTTGAGGTCCAGCTTCTCCACCTTGCAGATATGCTTTTTCTCTTTGTCTCATGTAACAATAAACATAACATTTTTATGTTTTTGAGTGTTTGGAGAAAAACCAAAGCACATTAAAGCAGATAAAATCAATAATAAAAAGAATTTTCATTTGCAACCCTACTACAGTCATACCAATACTGTTCTTCATCTCCAGCTATTCCTCACCTTTCTTTTGCAGACAAACTCAATAATGCTCTCTGGACTGCAGTGCACCACGTTCTGTCTGCAAAGCATGATAGCAGAGACAAAACCATCTTTCTTGGACACAAACCGCTGCTCCACGTAAAACGCCTTCTCGTCCCATCCCACTATTTTGGTCCGAATCTCAAAAGCCTCACAGAAGGCCAGGGAGCGCCGGTACCGGATGGTGGAGGCCCCTACCACCATTCTGGCTCCCAGTTTGCGTGAGGCCATTAGCAGCCCGTTTCGCATATAATGGTGGAAGCGGGCAAAGTCACACTCCCTTAGATATCGGGAGTTGTTCATGTGGCCCATGTAGTCCAAATCATGGGGAAGGACCATGCCATCAATGGTTTGCTCAGCCAGCAAGTCCCATATTCTGGGTTGGAACCACGCCTGGAAGAACACCTGGACCCCCCGTAGGAAGTACCACACATCCAGACTGCAGAAGAGCAGGAGGAGGGCACCCAGCACCAGCAGCAACATCTCTCTGAAACAACAGTCCACATAAGATAAGATGCATATTTAATTTGATTGATCCCCAGCAAGAAAGTTCAGTTGTTATTGTTGTTGTTGCAGCATCAGCACAAGGACAGTAATAGTACAGATCTAACTAAAATAGAAAACTACACAAGAGCATTTGAAGACAAAATTGCAAGGTAAAGTGACATGGTGTGGTTAAAGTGACACCACACACAATTAAGTAATGGTACTTAGGGTTTGTCTGTATTACTATAGATGCATTCATATAGAATATGATGCAACATCGAACATATTAACATATTACAGTACGTGATCAAATATGATATAGTAGGGGATATTATATATAGCATGAGGTGAGAAGTAGTAATAATATATGAACCAGTCTGTTATAGCAATAAAACAAAGGATAAAATGCAATAGAATATCAAATCTATTTTTTAACAGTGTAGTAATATGTTATAAAACATTAATGACAAGAGACAAAACTCATTTAAAGGCAAATCATATGAAACGTTACAATAGAAATTCCAAAGTGTATGATTGCAATTTCCTATAAAAAAAAGGCTTGTTTTATCATAATTTATGAACACACTCAATATTTAATCACATTCTCCTTTGACCTCATCAATGTCAGTGCAAACGTGTAGAAAAAGATGTAAGTGGATTTTTTCTACATTCATTGGCTTTGTACTACAGCTATAAATACGGAAGCATCATATCTCTATAATCACTCACTTCAACCTTGAAAGTTCAATGCAAATGATCGGGGCGCAACCTGCTGACAGCCAAATCTGTTAGCTTAGCTGCTAGCTACCTGCAGATGGTGGCCTTGTAGAATTATAGACACCATACTCTTGACGTGTGAAAGTCGCTTTTTTTAATTTTTCTCACTGTCGACATTTAAAAAATAACCACAAATACAGTAGACCTATTTTTTATGGCTGTGTATCTTACCGTGCGTCGAGAAGAGAGTGTTACCATGGGATGCGATACGACCACAACTTGAAGAAGAAACCGGTAGAATGAATGAACATGACTACCGGGTGTGTGACGACACGTAATTCTTCTTCTGCTTTGAAATTGAACGGCGGTTGGTATGCTAATAGTGGTGCTTCACTGCCATCTTCTGGATTTAGTGAAGTCTTACCAATGTGTTATTACTTTATTTGACATTTAATACCATGTGTATCACTACACTGACTGGACACACCCCTTTAGTCACAGAGACAACATAACTTTTGTGAGTTTATCAAATGTTCTTTCTTCGTTGTTGCAATATCTTCATCAAATTTTTGTTTGTTGTGTTTAGACATTGGACGGTTACAAGGCATACCATAGACTGTATAATATTATTAAGACTATGGGTATACTGCAAAACCACTACAATTTTCTGTCATACAGTTGCTAAGGTATAAGCTGTTTGAATCTTTAAGGAGAGAAAGTGCAGTTTAGATATTCCTCTCCCTGCCAGTGTGTAGTGTTTAAAAAAATAAATAAAAAAAAACATGTTTAATGGGGGAAAAAAGTTTTTTACCCAAACATTTAAAAAAATGAAACATTCATAGCTATAATTTCGATACCGTTATGCCGTGAAATTTTTTCTCAAGGTTATCGTACCTTCCGAATCTCATACTGGCCCATGCCTGGTTTTGTAACAAGTTTCACATGTGTTGACAGTAAAAAACCTCTGCCTTAGACTCTTATTGTGAGGCCCTACATGAATAGTAAGGGTATTAAAGTGCATAAATGGGACTTCAAAATCAATTTGTTTTCATTGCTGCCATAGTAATTGAAGACACACTTTGTCTAACCATTTTACTTTATTATTACTGAAGAGTAAGTGGTTTTTAGCCTGGTGTGCTAGTTCTTCCAGTGTTGACAGAGATCTGAGTAAAGCTTATTTCAGATGCGTAGGCACGACTGTGTTTAAGTTAAGTAATGTGAACAGAAAACAAATGCATTTTTAATCCTGAGATGGTCTTACAAAAAGTCAGTCCTTAAGCTGCCCACACAACGTCTTATTTGTTCTTCTCGTCTAGTCCACTCTCGGCTCTGAGGGTCTGGCTGCTGGCCGAGATGAAGTTGACCCAGTGCTGAAGGTCCTCTGGAAACTCAGGGCACTCCACCTGCAGGGAGCACGCCATAGACTCAATGTTTTTCAACTATCAAGTTTGCACATTTATTTAATCATTTGGTCCTTACCTTCCGTTTACACAGGTGCTGCATGATCTTGTCTGGGCTGCTGCGTATGATGCTCTGCTTGCAGTACATGATGGCACACACCAACCCATCTTTTGTTGACACAAATCTCTGTTCCAGGAAAAAGGCTTTCTCATCCCAAGTGACGATACGACTCCGCAGCTCATACCCCTCACCTATACAGAGAGCCCTGCGGTAACGGATGGTAGTGGCCCCAACTACCATTGAAGCTTTGAGTGCTCGCACTGCCTTGAACACACCATTACGTATGTAGAGAGAGAAGCGGGCAAAGTCACACTCCCGGAGGTAACGAGCATTGTTCATGTGGCACATGTCAATGTCATGGGGAGTGACCCGGCCTGTTTGGATCTGCTCTGCTGTGACATCCCAGATTGGAGGCTGGAACCAGGCCCGGAGAATCACAGCAGCTGCCCGGAGGAAGTACCACACATCCAGACTGCAGAAGAGAGCCAGCAAGGCTGCAAGCACCCACAGGAGCCACCACATCTCTCTGGAGAAAGGAAACACGCCACACAAGCAGAGAAGGGCAGCGGGGTTACTGTGATGAGAATATAGGATGTAATTAAAATTCAAACATGCTGAGGTAGATGTATGATTGTTATTGTGTTTGATTCGTTATTTAACAAATTATAAAAAAAAAAACTACCTTAACGAGAGGTAGAAGGAAACGTGACTGGCTTGTACTCAATCAATTAGTACAAGCCAATCAATCAACTCAATTGTTAGTTTCCATAAAAGAATGACTTCTTAAGCTACCATTACTGCTAAATTTGCATACCTGCATGTTTGCAGCGTTTATCAGTTACTGATGTGTTGCTTTGACTGGCAAAGAAGATTTCTTTAGTAAGCAGGTATTTAAACCGAAAGATTAATTAATCTTTAATTAAATAAAAAGTTGTTTCCGTTGACATGAAAATCGTGGCCCAGTCAGGATGTAATTATTACATTTTTTCTGTATTACACTAAAGGGAGATCGAAGACCCATTCTACTGTTGCAAAAAGAGTATCAGTGTTCCCACTTTTCAGGATACAAGTGAACTGATTTCAGTTAACGTGAATGTAAACAGGTTCTACAGGAATAGCAAGGCTAACTCTACCTCTCAGTGCATGATCAGTTATGGCGATGGCAATATACGTCGCTAAAAGCGTCAGCTAAACATGGAATGTAATGTAAATTAACGACTAAGGAAATCTGTGACATAACTGCAGAAACGGAGTAGCATTTAGTCTGGTTAGTCAAAGTAGTGCATTAGTCTGAAACATTATTCGCAAGTTAAAATTGTAATGCCATAAGTTGTGATTTTAAACCAGTCGTATAAACATTGGCAGGTAGACGTATAACGACCTGGTAACGTTAGTATTGATAGTTTTTTATTAAATTTTACGGCGAAGGTAAACGTCACGCATGTCAGTAGCTAGCTATAATATGTTAACTCTTTAGGCTTTTAGGAGAAATCTAGAAAAACTCACCTGCTGTCTGATTCCACTCAGATCTGAGGAGTCAACATTAAATCCAGCACACAACTGCACCAACACTATACAACGTGTATGGTACACTTAACTGTCTGGGTGTACCTCACCAGAAAGTTTAGATACCCTTTTAATATACCGGTACTTCGGCTACAGCCTTCAAAATAAAAGCATGACTGAATAAGGCGTTTTCGACAATCAATCGGGAACACGGCGTATAAACGCTAAAATGTGTTAAGAAATCCATTTGTGAAATGTCCTATTAATATCGTTTGTATGCATATACAAATTATCGTTTTCATACTTCAAGGAAATTTAATTTGAAGCCCAAGTGTGATTCACTTCCCGTTTTACGTAGGGCAGGGCTTAAAGGGAAAAAAAATCCTGAGCATGAAACCTTTTGGGGGGAGGGTCACAGTGTCATGTTACGATATGCGCTCGTTAAAGTTAATTTGGAAATAAGTTAAACGGTTTTAAATACATTTTTACTTCTTCCAAACATATTAAATTAAGAGTCAATGTAGATTATAATATTGCAATAATATAATCCTATGCTGAATCACTGTGCAAACAAAACTTTCTAGATGTGGCCGGGTCATCATCAGAAAAAAAGAATTTAGTAGTAGAGTACACAGGGGCCATCGTTAATGACAAATCGTGTTCCGCTATGAACGTGCACATACGTATTGCTTTTAATCACAAACACGGTCGGTCAGCAAAGGCGCAGCTGCAGCATATCCGTCGATGGCGGTGTAACACATAGTAACACCGGTACGTACTCGACAGTGCACGCAACGAAGCTTCATCTGTCCTATTTGGAAAATCCAATTAAGATTTTATAACTTTCACTGCGTTTTTATCCTTGACTATGTTAATTATAAGCCAGGACTGGATCACATAATCTTACCACATTAACAATTATACTTTACAAACTGCCACACGCAACTCAAAAACTTCATATTCACTTCAATTATATATGACATTTTTAATTACAATGTAAAGAGAAACTGAACCATTTGAAAGTTGACAGACACAATTATTTCTGAGAATTACTTTTAGAGGAAATGTTTGCCTAAACATTCCTTGCTTTAATGTGAAAACTATGAATTGCTCCTTTCACAAACAAACCAGGCTGTGGCATGCTTGCATTAAAATCCTACGTGTGTGTGTGTCTTATAGCAATAGAAATAAAATGCTCATCCTTTAGTCTTCTGCAATCACCAATAAGACAAATGTAATGAACCTAAATTATTTACTATACACATTTTCAATATTTGAGTGATAACACAGTAAATAATGAAATAGGATAGTATTTTAAAGAACACTGAATAATCAAAAGTCAGAAACACAATCAACTCGAAACAAGTGTTTCAACAGTAAAAAAGAATGTCCATCACTGTTCATTTGAAAAGTAGAAGTAATGCCAGGAAGAGGAAAATTAATGAAAAAGACCTGCATTAACATTTCCCAAGTGATTAATTAAATAATGTTACAATATAAATTAACTAAGAAAAACTTGTAGCAATACAAAATTAAGAGTAGATGGCCAATTTCCTTTTTCACAAGAACCTGATTTAAAAAAAATAAAAACTACTCAGCTGCAACTTAGATCTGAATTTGACGGGAACGATGATCCATCACCATTTTCTTCATGTCCTTGTCCGCTCTGATGTCACTCATTTCAAGCTTGTGTTCGGGGCCAGCCATCGGATCGTACGGGTGTCTGCAAAGGAGTGTACAGTCAATTGAAAATACATGAAGCTGATAAGTCTTTTTGTGCTTGAGAAGCCATAAGAAGAAAAGGTTCATATGCAACCATGAGATTTCTTAACTGGTGTCATTTAGGTAACCATAGAGGTCACTCATAAACAAACTCACTGCTTTAGATGTTCCTCAATGGCCTTGCGTTCGTACACGGTGCCATACACTGTTTTTACAGGATCAACAAACATGTTCTTGGTGAGTGGACAGATCAGATGTTGGGGTATAAACTGTGGCACGGACTCCACCAATTGCTTTAAATAGAGACAAAGAAAAGAAACAAAACAGTATGTTATTAAAAAACCTGCAAGACATTTTTATGTGCAAAATAAATGTTATCCACCGCAATGTATACACATATAGCACTCATTTACTTTCTCCATGTCATCTAGTGACTTTTCTGCAGTTGCCTCTGTATGTTTCTCAGCGTGTAGTTCATACGTCTCACGGCTCGTCAGGAATTCCTCAGCCAAAATGCTTCAAAAAAGAAAATAAATGTGAGTCAAATACTTATTTTTAAACACAAGTTTGAGAAAAAAAAAAAAAACTGGTAAAAATGAGCTTCTGTGGTGCCACCCAAACCCACACCTTACCTGTCCAGTGGATCGGCAGGCTCAGGGATGATGAGCAGTCCATACACAGCTTCTAGGATCTCTCTCATGGTGATGTGGGCATTGTAGTTGCGGTCAAATATGTTGTGGCAGATGCGGCCCACACTGTTTACATTGCAGTGGTACACCTGTCATTGTGTTAAGAAAATACATACCTTTCGAACAGATGACATTACTTAATAATGTTAACAATTGCAAATTTGCGTCTACACATATACTAAACAACTTTTCAGTTATTAGTATTTTGACAGGATACTTGTGTGACAAAGCGGACGAGTGGAGGCTTTGCTGGGTAGTCTGGACCAAACTGGCAGTACAGCTCAAACACTCCTTTCTTATACGGTGTGTCAGGAGGGCCTTGCATGAGAATCCTCCAGAACGCTGAAAACATTCAAAAAATCTTAAGCCTTGTCGCTATAAAAAAACACAAACATTTCCATGAATAAAAAATAAAAACGTGTATCTGAAAACAAGGTATAGTGTTTTTCAACATAACCTTTTATCTTGTACATAGAACTATACAATAAGCAAATATTGCTTCCACCCTCCCACCAAAAAAGTACATGCCACATACTAAAGTCTGACTCTGATGGAAAGATTCTGAAGAAGGGATGTGGGTTGCAATGCAGGCTCTTCAGCTCATCCAGGACACGTTTGTCCTTCTCCAGGAACATCCCCTTTGACTCCTTGAGCTTCTTTTTCAGGGCACTATTTAGAAATATTATTAATGCAATGCAAACACTTTAAGGCAGTACATATAAGTAACATGTTTGTAATACTGTATTTTTACCTCACTATATTGACAGTTTGAAATCCTAAGACTAAGAGGCTGTACCACTTCTCTTCACATAATTACATCAGGTAATGCTAATCAGCAGCATGTTAGCATCGTTGTGTAGAGTAGTTTTACAGCTGCTAGCTTGGCTGTCGACTTATTTTAGTCTACACTGATCAACAAATATTATAAGCATTATCAGGGTTATCAGGTGTATTTAACATTTTATTTGTGAGACCTTTTACATTGTCAACTTGTTCACCATTCTACAATTCTGACAGTATGACAGGAGGTAAACAACCCTTTTCTAATAACATGGATCCTAAAAACATTACTTGAACAAGTTACCCATCAGCTTCTATCCAACTGTTGCTTCCATCACTCACCTCTCCGTCACTGTCACTTTGCTGTTTAACTGGCTTGGCAAGGACATCTCTGGACATTTGTCATACCCATGAGTAATGAAGATGTTGGACAACCTATGCTATAAAATGACAGGAACAAATTAATATGAACATCAACACAACGTGTAAAAATGTATGCGTGTGTCAAACAGTAATGCGTTTTGAATATCACTTCCAACAGAATGGTGGACGATGACCTATAAAACTAACCTGACTGATGGAGGACGGGTCAAGTTTTTTCTTGAGTTTCCTCTGCTCCAAAGACAGAACTGTCTCAATCTCAAAGAGCTTCAGACCCTCTTTGGTTGTCCGTGGTTTGAAACAACAACCCCCTGGAAGCAATGTGAGGAGGAGAGATTACCAACTGTATGAATAAAAGGTCCAATAAAGAGTACATATTAACGTATAACAACTAATGTTATACCAACAACAATTTATCTAAGCTTGAGCCCTCTGCTATACCTTGAACCTGGTCATAAAAGTGAAACAATGATAGGGCGAAGTTAACAACACTAAAAAAAAATAATTAGCAAAATGTTTGATGGCATAAACTGTACATAGCATTATTATTTATTTAATTTTACACATTTTGATGCCTGATTTAATAAGTACATAACAGTGAATATACCATTTCCCACTGGCCAATAACCCGATTACAGTACACCCACTAACATCTGGCTTTTGTCTGCAGTGGGAAAGGTTTCAATCGGTATTCACTCCCGGGTCAAAGAGACCTCTAGTAGGCACAGATATATAACAGCTGCAGCTCCAATCGGCATTGATGAGCAGGACACCTGTGTAGAAGTTCTAATTTTGGGCCATTTCCCACACTGGTTTGTCTGTTTAAAAAAAAAAAAAACTGCATATACACGCAGATTTGGGTTGTAAAAGGTATGCAAAAGCCTTTTTTCAAAGATGCCATACCTGTTGCATTGCTGATTCCATGAAGCATATTGTTCTCCACATTTCCAAGAAGTATTGAGTCCACAATGATGTTAGATTTTAGCAGTTTGGCTGTGACAACATCTGGCTCTATTGAGGATCTATGGGAAGAATTGAGATATGTCAACTCACTTGTAATTTGTAGTTGACCGTTATATGTCGTGGTTAAGCATGACATTTTCTTACTGCTCACAGCATCAATATTATTTACTAACAGGTCAAGTATAAACAAGGTACAAAAATTGCTTAGAAAAGATTTACCCAGAATCATTTCCATCAGTGAGACAAATGATGTGAAGTCTACAATCTGGGAACCTCGTCTTGACTTTTTCCAGCTCACATGCCCCACGTCGCAGGGCGTCATACAGCAGAGTACATCCACTGGCCTCAATGTTACGTACGTGTTCCTAAAATTGTGAAAAAAAGAAAATTACTTTACATGTAAGTTCCTCACTGCTTTACAACCAGGTGCACATTTTACTGAAAGGACAGATCTAAGATAGCTCTGATTTACTGACTTCACCTTGAACCTTTCCAGATTTTCGGTAAACGTGTGGAGAACTTTCACCAGGGAGTCAAACTTCACGAGGCCGATGACATGATAAAAGTCATAAGCCATGGTCCTTGTTGCAAAGTTGTCAAATAGCTCTTTCACGGCATTGATCTTCTTGATTTCTGCACTTTCATAGCACTCCTCCTCCATGGAGGAGCTTGTGTCTATCATCACCTAATAAAAATGTACACCTTTAGATCAAGAATAATCATAGTATAGCTGCCAAGTGTATCCTGTGTTCCCTTGTCAGTCCTACATTCAAATATCAAAACAAGAGAGAGACAAGTGTTACCAGTATAGCCTCTTTTGGGGTCCTGGTTGTGACAAATGTTCGGCCATCGCTATGGTCGCCAGTCCTGTGTTAAATGTCAAAAAGCGTTGGTCAGAGAAATGGCATTGTGGCTTTTATAGGAGGTTCATAAAGTAAATAGAAGAAAATGAATAAGCAGCAACATTGTGGCTCTGGCCATTAGTTTACGGCACGTACCACCATTCATAGTTTAGTGCTGCTACATTTGTTCTCACTACATTGTGTGCTACTGTATTGAAACAAAAAGGTTGAGTGACACTTTCCCTTACCCATTTGTGCAGGCTAAATTGAAATGGCTATAGAAACTAGAAAAAAAAAACTATAGGATGTGTATACAGAAAAGATAGAAGACCCACATAGGCGCTTACAGAAACTTGTACTGGGGGTCTTTCCTATTAAAAAGTTTTCCAAAGTTACACCCTTTAAGTCATATAACATGTAAATGATAAAATAATTCACATTCTCAGTTCCTCAATAGACAAGAATTTAAGAAAAAAATTAAGAGCGCATTAATTGATGCTGGGAAACATAAGGTGGATACAAGACATTGTAAAACAGGTACTTACCTGGCTGCCAGCTCATTCACATCCAAGGTTTTGTAATGGCCATCCAAACAATCATGCACTACGATCATATCAGGGGATCCTTTTTCTTTATTCAAACATACGCCAATGTTGTCTGAAAAGTGCAAAAAAAGAATTTACATTACAAAGCTTAACACAAACATGGTACTAAATATCAGAGGCAAAATAGAAACCATCGAGAAGTTCTTTTCAGACTGTTTTAGAATTTAGCACATAATATAAAAAAGAAATAGTAATAATGCATCATATGTGATAAGTGAATCTTTTGTACCTAGAATAAATGTAACTAAAGCTATCAAATAAATGTGTTGGTATGAAAAGTATGCTATCTCCCTCTGAATGTAGTTTAGTAGAAGTAAAGTTGCATAAGATGGTAGTTCGGAAGTAAAGTACAACACAAAAGTGTAATAATGTTCATCATACACCGCCAGTGAGTCTTACCCTTTAAAAGAGTAGCAACACCATTTGAAACAAGTGTTCAGAGTCAGAAATGATCCATATTGTGAATACCTTCACTGAGTAGAACAAGGCGCGACCCGCACTGCCCTAGCTCCTTCAGATGTAGAGGTGGGGTCACATTGATGTACTGATTGTCAGGAGATTTTAATTCTTCCACCATACTTGCGAAGGTCTTCTCCATGTTTACCTGAAAGCTGCCATTTAATTGTACAGTTTAGTGAAAAACAAGGCTTAAGTCTAAATTCAAACCCAAAAATAAAACTTGTTGAAGAAAAGTAAAACATTGACAATACATACTTCTGACCCGCAGTGTTGTCATGGTGAATCCAAAGAGCATAATTTCTGATGAATGGAGGCAAGCTGAGCAACACTTTCTCAATGTCGCTGGCTCTCTGTATTGATGTTTCTCGCAAAACCTCTTCAGTGCAATTTGGAATTTTCTCTCCATCTATAACAAATTATAGAAAATGAAGTGACACCAATAATACCAGATATTTGAATAATCTCTCTCTCTCATTCATTCATGTATACTGTGTGTGTGTATGTATGTATGTATGTAAATAAAAAATGTTTCATTAATACTTTCCCCCGTGTTTTGGTACAGTTAATTTTAATGCTTGATGCAAGTCATTTATTTCGAGTAACCTACGCATAAGAGTCAAAGTTTCAAGACTCCATGAATATGGAGACGTCGTCTCGCTCTGCCTCTCTGCTGAGGCCCGTTCACATACTGTGAAGTCAGCAGTTAAACTGTATTTCACACAATGATGTTTACATTTGCAGAAATCTGCAGTTCACATGCATGTCAAACTGTAGGGCCAGTCTGTTTCTCTACATTATGGAGAATTTATTATTCAATATTTCAAAATAGAAAACGTTGCATCTGATAATGTTTTGTATTCATAATACCATGTTTAACAGTAATAGCAGTTACCTTATGTAAGTCACTCCTACATTTTTCAACTGAGGAGCACCCTGGGGAAAAATATACGGTTGTGCCCTGTTCATACTAATCAAATGAACTGGACTTGGACAGATTCAAAAGCGCCCTTCTCTCACCGCATTATACCATTAAATTTACCATTTTGAATTATTACCTGCAGAATTTTGTATAAAAATGGCTACCACCACAAACGAGTAGAAGAAAAGTAAAGTCAGGTTCTGCTACCCGAGTCATTGTAACAGAGAAAGGTTTGCTCCAGACAGCGCCACAGTGAACTGCACGCTGTCTCGGCCAAGAGAGGGAGAGAGAGAGGCGGTACTCTAAAGTTTAAACACTGGGTTTTACAGGCAGCTTTTACTCCCCCGCTATCACTCTGTCAACATTGGAGAACAGGCAGGAGATCTATGCTAATTTCAAGTCTTCTTCTTTTTACTGTTCCTCAGTGTTCTTAATGGATCAGTTCAACAAAAGAGCAGAAAGATGTCCATATCTTGCGGCATGGACCCTTTAACAGTTTTCATGTAAAGCTAGCACCACAGAATTTTCTGTACCTGTTTCCCAATAAAAGTTGTAGGAGCAGTAAATTGTGGGGTTGCAATCGGCTTTTTCTAATTGAACTCTGCTTTTTTATAGACATTTTCTATACTCATCTCCTCATACATAAAAATGTGAAGAAAAGTCATGGTGTTTTAGTGTTACCTTTGATTTTCTGACAAACATATGCACGTTCAAAAGCTCCAGGCAGTCCAGGTACTCTGACTGGTTCAGAGAAGCGGCTACCATCTTCAGACGTAAGAGTGATTGTTCCGTAGATCTCCTGGTCTGACGCCAGTTTCTGTCAAAATAAGGAAAAAGTGATCATAACTGAAAGTGGCTGTATGGAACATGCGATTTGTGTTGATATAACACAAAATGACAATCAAGGTCGTATCTTTGCTGTAGCTTGCGGTTGGAAGCTAAAATTGCTGTCTTATAACCACAAGGTTGGCTGTTCAAGCCTAGAATTCTCTGGACATATTTAGAAGTGTACCTTTCTAGTCTCGGGTGGCACAGTGGATGCATCACAAGTCTTTGGTGTGGGAGCCCTGGGCTCGAATCCCACTGCAATAAATGAATGTGTCCCTGAGCAAGACACTTAACCACTAATTGCTCCAGAGGCGTACTCAGACACTTAGCAATTGTAAGTTGCTTTGGATAAGAGCGTCAGCTAAATGACATGTAGTCTTTACGCTGCTGAATTACTAAGTTAGCATTAAAATAAGGTCATATGGCTAATCACAATGAATGTGTTGCTCAACCAGAAAAGCATTGATTTACAATAAAAGAATAAGTAACAAATGCAAGTGCAGCATACGGTAACTTAGTCTACTTTGGATGTCTCGTGAGATAAATCAGGTAGCACTGTCAAGAGCCTAAGCAATAACAGTTTGATGAAGCAACCAACATAACATCAATATAGCCCATTTTATGAAACCCACGGACACTTTACACAAGTAACGTTACAGGGGGACAAGGGAAAAGAAAATGGTAAGCCAACACAAACAAGTACGGAAAGGAAAACGTCCGTGCTAAATGGAAGGGGGGCCTAATTTAATGTCTGCTACTGACGTACAACCACATCGTACACTGTAAAGTTATTTTATGAATGAAATAGACAATACATTCCTTAGGGGCAATCCAGGACGGTTTAGAATCGCTTACAATCCCCTAATTATCTCTGTTCAAGCCCGACTGAAGTCCACTCATTTATCACCCTTTGTCTTTCACTTTCCCTTTTAGCTGTTCTTTTAATTTCCTTCTTTCCTTTGAGGGTCCCGCCCCAGTATCAGCCATAACTACAACAGATAACTTCTAAAATAACATTAAAATACATTTAGGCCTATATAAACAAAGTTCATGCTTCCATATACATGGCTCCACTGCCATACACCAACACTGGCTTTTTTTGGTGTAACAAAGAAATCTGTGACCAGTCAGAATGTGTTACTGTAGCACCGTCTGCCATAAATCATTCTGTGACTCTGCAGGAAAAAAGCATTTCCCTCATAAGGCCCTATTTTGCACCCAGCGCAATTGACTTTGTTCACCGAAATCATTCCTACTTTGCACCCGAAACACAGAGGACTATTCCCTTCACAAACACATGTTGTTAAATTAGGGAATAAACTTGCTCTCACGGGGGAGGTTCCGCAAAAACAGGAGGTGTGTTCCAGCGCAAACATGCCCTGGTGCTATTTTGCAATACCAGAAAACAATTCTGCCACTGACCAGGAAAAAACCTAGTCTAAAGCCAGTGGCGCGTAATTTAGATGCTATTTTAAGAGCTCATGCCTGGACGTAATGTAGAATGTTGACAACGCGCACACACACTTCGCTTCCCTGTTTTGATGACATGAGGACAAATGACAAATGAGGAACTATTAAAGGACTAAAGGTGATGTGTGGTTGAACTGCATGTGCCGATGCCACTTAACCCAAATGCCCCTGCAGCAGCACGGGAGAGGAGAGCTGCATTGTCTATAGTGAGGTTATCTCTGTCTACTGTTAGACTACATTGCAAAAATATCAACATGCATTCATAACATCGTGATACAGTGAGAGTGAGCCCAAAACATTGGAAAGTATGTTGACATTGTGACATTTACATTTTGTCAAAAAGAAAAATCCCTAGCAAACGTTGGTCTCTTTGGCTTTGAACTGTTCCTGGCGTGCGCCCATAGAGCTATTAACAGCATGCGCCTAGCAAATCCATCATTACTGTATAATAGCAATCCGCCATGGAACAAGCTCACCTGCTTTTAAACGGAATGTGAGACAACGCTTTGATGGTTTATTGCACGTTACGCCCAAACCACACCTTTGAGTAATGTAGCTACTTCAGACCAACCTATTTTAGATTTTTGTTGGGTGCAAGAGTCATTTATCCCACCGGTATAATAACACCGCCCAAGATCCACCCACAAAGCTACTTGCGTTTGGCTTTTGATACTTCCGTATCAGATTATTTAAAATAGGGCCCTTAGTCTTGTTTGCTTTATTTTAGAGTATAAACTTCACAGTATGTAAATGTAGTTACTTATCCCATGTATATAGTGTACATATGAAGTATACACTTCATTAAAAAAAAAATTAAAAAGGAATTTTATGACTTGATTTCTAATCGGTAGAACTTGAATTGATTTGTAAATGTGAATCGATTTTGTTGTACACCCCTATTGTCAACCATGAAATAGGAATCTACTTTAATGCATTCATAAATATTTCAAGCCACGTATCACCAAGTAGTTTAATGTAATGGCAACCTCAACTAAAAGGTGTAGACATTAAAACCTACACAAAACATTGGCGACTTCATTAAAAAATTACTGGTTTCATCGTTTAAAAGCTCATATTAGTCAACCCTCAGTATCTTCATACCTTTGCTTCCGATAAGAGATGTGCCCAGCAGTACAGTGAATTCTCAAAGACATTCAGGTCTTCAATGGGTTTCTCCTCTTGCAGTGTTTTACGCTGAGGCAAAAGCTCTCTGAAGAGTATGTACAACCCTTCAACAACTGCAATCTACATCAAAAGAACAAGTACAGCTAAACAAATGGGTACTGGTGAATGCATTTAAATATCTGCTGCGACCAATACAATGAAGGTGAACCATTTTTATTTTTGCAGAAAATTGTTCCCAATTGGATTTCAGTTTAAAAAAACTAATTCTAATTAAAAATTGAAGCACAGCAATTTTGCACAATTTTTTTCTTCTTCACAAGACTAGTTGGATATTGTGCAAATCCTCAACTTGTAATGCAGCACATGACAACACCCACTTTAAAAATGAGTACTTTACAGACAGAATTATTTCGGCTCATCTTGGTTACCTTCTGATTCCTGGTTAGCGTTTCATTCCTGCAGAGTAACTGATGCAAACTTTGAGCAAGAGGGTTACATCCAGTCAGTTTCCTTATGTAGGAAATCAGTTTCTTCAGTTTCTCTGTTGAATAATGATGTTCCTAGAAAAAAACAAATGCATTTTAAAGCAGGATTAAGCGAACAGGGGAAGGTAGGTAACATTACTAAATGTAGCAACTCAATGGATATATTTGCCATCTGTTTCATTCCTTTGAGTCTACAGCTATGCAAGGGCCGCTGTCTTTTCCAAACTTTATGGCAATCTGTTCAATAGTTGCTGAGATAAAGGACCAAAGAGGTGAACTGACCGACTTTCCGACACTGGCATGCCTTGGGATGCTGGTGTGGTTAATAACAAGGGGTGACCCTGAATAGTCAAGTATTTGATCAAAAAGGAGCTTGATTCATCTGCGAGTCTTACAGTTGAATCTTCGCAGAGGGGTAGAGCCCAGTCCAGACCAAAGATTTGCAGCGAGACGATTTGAAACTTGCACCTACTTGCAATACGCCGGTCTCCAACGTTCTAAAACCTCAGAGTTCACGCGACGAGAGTATCATCTTCATAGCATCTTTGTACTTCTGTTCTAACTTTCAACTCTCAGGCTTTTTTGTAAATATGAACGTGGATAACGTTAGTAATAGTGAGATACTTGTTGCAGCTGTTTTTCTAGTGGAGCTGAAACAGTGAAAATGTTTTATTTCTCTGATACACTGCATTGTTCTAAGGATGCTGGATCTCTTTAGTCAGCTTTACCATATACTTTGCTTGCAGGCACTCAATGAACGTGGAAACTTTCCCCTGCAACTTTCTAAAACGGTGTTGTCCCATTGCAAATCTTGGGGGAGAAACGTTTTTACATAAAACTGTTTTCCTGTTTTTTCCTCCCCAATAAGTTAATATATAGCCTATGACACAAGTAGCATATCGCTGTAAATAAAAATGTGAAAAGAAAGCTTTTAATAAATCTTTTTAAAGTGAGTGAATAAATCCAACTGCCCGATGACAGATTTAAGTTTCACTTTCCATGATCCGTGACCGACGATAGCGTGAAAGGTACTGATAATACTCTATTATAAAATAAAACTTACAACAGCGAAAAGGGAAGACAAGAACAAACTGATTCCTTTCTGGGTTTGTTGGACTGAAGGCACAACATCATTAATGAAGAATCTCTCATTGCGTGAAGTCTTGTCAGAAAAGGTGGACAAAGAGAAGTTAACCGTTGACTCTTCAGAGATCCCACAACTTTGCAGAGTGTCATCACCACAATGTTGACCTCTGAAAATAAGAGCACAGAAGAGAACAGAAATACAGTATGAGAAAAGGAATTTGCCTACTGAAAAGGAGGGTAAGAAGCCATGAGATAGAGTTACTTGTAATGTAGGACATGTGCTGGGATTCCACTTTCATTTGCCAGCTTGAGACTCAGGCTGGTTATGGTGTCACTTGCCAAGTTCACCATCACCTCAAAGTCTCCCTGTATGAAATAAGTAAATACAAATTATAAAGACCAGATTTGTTTAGAATAGGGATGGACCGATGCCAAAATCCGGTACTGGTCCTATGCCATACACATGTAATCATACTTCATCATAAAATCACTACCACATACACAATACTACCACACCCGATACCACCTCATAGCAACTAGACATTGACTTCCCTGTCAAGCAGGTATAGCCATACTGAGAAATACAGAAAGAGATGTGTGGAGCTGATAGTCTTAACAGGCTTTGTAGCAACGGTGGCATCGGTGCATCCCTACCTTTAAATAATGTATATACCATATGTTGAAAAAATAAAATACCAACAACAACAATAATAATAATAATAAAAGGTGCAATCCCCAAAGTGGTTGATGGAAAATGACATCTTAGCTCCCTATCTTAGAGCTGAGCACTGCACTCAGTAGCTGGACTAGACAAATGAAGTTCACATGTATTTAATGAATTTAGTCGTGTCTGATCGGTTACATCTGTTTGCACCAATTTGAGTTCTAAAAAGTTGCAATTGTTAAAATTTTTACAAAAAGTAAAAGTATTTATGATGTGTGACTTAAAAGAGATGTGAACCCCAGAATGTGAATATAAAACGTGGTCAGCAAATAATTTTTTTTTTTAAACAAAGCAGAGCTATAAATCAAACATATTCAGCTTGTACACTAATATCCATATACCATACTGGTCAATATAATCATTAGTTGCATTATGACTTATATAATTAAAACGCACCTTAAGCATAATGTGGCATCGAACCACACTTCTTCCAAAGGTTTCAACAACTTCTTGCTTTGGTATTTGAGCCCGTTTCAGGTTTTCTTTTGGTGTGAATATGGCATAAATCACAGATCCACTTTGAATATATCTGTCTTTCAAAGACCCTTTATGACAAGACAACATTTTTAGTTGAAATGGTGAACTTGTTAACAAACATTTACACATCCAGAACAACATTTAAAATTATAATTCATTCCTTTAAGCTCTGTTCTTTTTTATAATCATCTTTTTCATTTCTAAATGTTTCCATGTCCATCTAGGTGAGTTGAGTATAAGCTGTTGTTACAGCTTATACTCTGAAAAGAGCTGCCTGCTTGAACCACAACAGTAAAGATCTGGGCTGTAAAACCAAAACAAAGAGCTACCAAGATGATGGATGCTTCAAAACATCTATAGTCAATGTTGCACCTGCAACTGCAGTACAATTAAAACAAACAATGGACAAAAAAAGGAATCTTGGCAATATAAACTAACATCTAGCAATTCCTTCTGTAAAAAATGTTCCGGTCTACTCACATGTGTTGAAGTAGGGATCATCTGTCAAGGGCATCCCATCGACTGTGTAGAGACAGACTCCTTTGGAATTTCCAACACTTTCAAGATGGCCAATCCTCAACATCAGATCATCAAGTGTGTTTTGTGCTGGATCCATATCTGTAAGTTCAAATCAACCACTGTGAAGCTGTTCAGTTGCATGTGGATGTCTGCACAATGATCACTAACACATGTGTCCCATGTATCAACAAGTGTCATCAAGTCAGTGGTTGGCCTAAGTTCATCTAATGAGCAGAAATTTATATTAAAAAATGTGTTCCTATTACCTGCTACACATTTTGGTTGAGGACATTTGGGATACGTGTACTGCAGCCAAAACGACTCCAATGGTTTTTCCACAGGCGTCAAAGTTTGATCTTGGCGCTTCAGAGCTCTGAGTCTTTGAATGAAGTTTTTCATTGCTGAAAAACGTTTTTTCTCCACATGACTTAAACCTGTAAAAATGTAGGTGCAAAAATGGTATTTGATTAATAAAATACATACTATTTTTTATAATGTAAACGGACATTTAACTCAAACAATTGAGATTTATTCAAATGTGATTATGCTAAACAATTTTCATTAATGTACATTGGTGATGAGGCAATTAGAAACATAAACACACTGTGGTACTAACTACTAGCTATAAAATAAAAAGGTACGTATTTACTAAAGGAGGGTTATATTGAATTGGATTGCCATGCATAGGTTTATATTTTCCTGGTCATCATGTGCCTTGAATGAAAAGTGCAAGTGAATAACAAGTTCAGAAAAAAAAAATATACATATAAATAAAAACACTAGATGCAGATTTAATTGTTTTCTGCCAAGTGGCAGCCAAATGTGTTTTAACAGTCTTTGGTTTTAAGTTTAGGTTCATCTCACCAATTTTGTTCAGATCTTCATCTGTTACGCCATCCAGGAAATCTGTATCATCCTTTACACCCAACTGGACAAACTGGTTGTAGTAGGAGTTCAGTCGGAACTGCTTAAGTATGTTAAATATCGCATCCATCTAAACAAAGACATCAAAATACTTAATTAACATGGAAAGAGTAGCAGAATAATATACCAGAGTAAAAGTAGTTACTTCAATGAAAATTTTCTTAAAAAAATAAATAAAAAAAAGTACTAGCCAAAGCGCTGCGGAGGGCCTGGATAGTCCACAAAGCACTCCGGGGTGGTAGAAAAACATGCTCCGGTTTATTGGCATTTCTTTAAAGCAAAACAAAGATCCGCTACCAGATCTGCCAAACTTGCATAGTGCACTTGCATAGCTGGTAGAGAGCCACAAAGCGAATGCAGAAGTGCTGTTCACCCTGTTACGACTTGATGAACCACTGAAACAATTTTGGAAACATTATTTTATTTTATTTTCTTAAAAGGTGCAAAAAGTTCTCTAGTGTTGCTTTAAACCAATCACAATCGTCTAGTGCAGTGCTAAGCGCCAGACGAGCAACGGTGCCTTTTGCAAAATAACCTCAGGAAGGAACTTGTTTTGGTGGACCGTGTACGTTCAAAAGTTGATTTAGTCGTGCAACAGAAAACTCAGATTGGACAGATAGTCTAGCTAGCGGTCTGGATTCACCCTGCAGAGAAGTCAACCAGAGTTTAAAAGGCTAACACAAAGAAAGGGGGAAGGCAATGGACATTTGGCCGAAATAAGGGACATCTGGCAGAATTTTGGAGCGGCACCCGAACGATCCTGGAAATGAAATGTCATTGATATAGACCAATTATAAACATACCTTCTTCCTCTGTATAGCCATACTGGAATTAACCAGAAAAGAGGACGCAACTCACAATTAAACAAACATGGCCAACAAGTCAAAAAAGAAAAAGAGCTATCAGGCTTCATATATTAAATAACTTCTTATATAATCAACAGAATAATAAAACTTCAGAAAGGCAGACAAATTATTTAAGAATAGAAACATCACAGCAACTGCAGCCCACAGTGAACACATTTCCATAGGTTGTTGTATTAAATATCCCTTATCTCTTACTTTGGCACTTCCTTTTTTCATCACTAATTTGTTCTAACAAATCTGACTATCTATGGAATGCTGTTTTATTCAATATTAAATAAATATAAATGCCTTTGAAATACATCATTAAATAAATAAATAAGGCAATAAATACATAAATAAATGTAAATATTCATATCAAAATTAATGAATTAGTTACATTTATATTAAACGGTTTTACTTTCAATTATTTCATGGTACTTTTATTCCATAAATCCACATTTTTTACTTCTGTGGACTTTTATTTCCTAATGACAAAATAAATAAATGTGTCTTTAGGAAATAAAAGTCCACGGAAATACATAAATGTGGATTGCTGAAATAAAAGGAACATGAAATAATTAAAAGTAAAACCTTTTTATATATTTAACTAATTGATTCATTTTTATATGAATATTTGAATTTAATATATTCACTGATTCATTATGTATTATTTATTTATTTTTAGCTATCACCAAACTAAGCTCAATCTTTTAAGATTGAACATTGATCTGCAGGGCGTAATCAAATCCCCGGCAGATCGGGCTGGGTTTACCCAGTCTACCTTTGGCGTTTTTCCACTGCTGGTAACAGCTTGCCTCGGCTCGCCTCGGCCCGCCTCGGCTCGCCTCGGCCCATTA
>NC_048418.1:12741532-12756673 GCF_013103735.1 Etheostoma cragini
TTTTTTCGTAATGGAAAACCAAAAAAAGCGAGTAGACCCGAGGCGAGTCGAGTAGATACCACGCAGTGGAAAACCGCCGCTTGTCAGCCCTAATTACCTGATTGAGTTCACCTGGTCACCCCTTGTCACTCACTTTTACATTAACATGGGGCCGTTGGCAGCTGAAAAATAAGCCCATGTGTAATGATGTGCTCGTGTTTCCTGGCTCTTGCATCATAACCGATGCCCCCGTGATGATAGCATATAAACTCAAAAACCCTTTACAGTTATTGTACCTGTCTGAACAGCAGTCTGAGCCTTGAAGAGGCTAGCCGTCAGGGCCCAAAAGAAAAGGTCAGCATGCTAACCGCCGCCACATGCTCACAGAATGACAATGCTAACAGGCTAATGACGGTTGCTGTAAAAAAGGAAATAAAGTCGCCAGTTATGACAATTACCGGTGGCTTGTATGTGTAAACTAAAGTTTAATGGAAATTCTTCCAATAACGTGTTGCAATATCATCCCGCGAAATAGTCTCAGCTAAGTTTATCCAATTCGCACGTTTCTGTCCCACTGAGCTCACAGGTTCCCTTGTTGTTTTGGTTTTATATTTTTTAGCTAAAAGACGCTCTGTGCACACCTGTGACAAAGATTAACAGCCAAAAACGGCAGAAAGTCCTCACACACCTCACTTAAGGGTCGACGTTACCCAGCGAACGCAGAAATCCGCAATCACATGGAAGATGCGCGGCCATGAACATTTTAGCTTCTACGATTAGCCACACCCAGCATGCACCTGTTCTTCGCACAGCATCAAATGTTTTCTTTGATTTTGGTTAGGCTAGCCTACTTGCTTGTTCGCCTGCTGGTGCATCAAAAATAAGGTCGAGGCAACATTTTCTTTTGAACTATGCCGAGATACAATAATGCTAACCGTAACAATCTTTGATTTGATTACATGGTTACTCTATATTAACTGCTGGCCAGGTGACTTTCCGGCCCCATCCCAATGCCCCGACAGAGAGGTGAACAGACACCAGCAGCTCAGACAAATTGTGGACTATTTAAAATGGTGTAGCTGCAGACACACAACCAGCTAATTCTCTGCTGCAGCTGCTGAACTTTCTTGTCTTATATTCTCACAAGTTTTTAAAGATGTTTTCTCGTGACTTGTTTTTACTTTAACGGATGCCAATTGAAAGTACAATAGCTACTTCGTGATAAAGAATAGCGCAGGCCTATACATTTTTCCTCTCTCAAAACAATACAAGTAGGCCTACACAAAACAGGCAAACACGTACTTTTTATTATGAAGGTACCCCCTGTTTATCTGTCATTCACACCATTTTCTTGAATAGGCTACATGGCAAGTTTAAAAGAAATGAAAAAAAACCAGCGTTACAATATAAAATAGAACTTTTGTGACAATTCTTATTCTAGTTACTGTTGTCCTCGTTAGAGCCCGAAGAAACACCAACAGTATACGCCTATTTGTCTTATAGTAACATCAGCAAATTCAATAAATTAGGGAAATTTGGATAAAATATATATTTTAAGGGATTAAGGGAATAATCGTACCTTTTAGTGTATGAGAGATGACGCGGACGGTTCTTTAGGATCAGTTTCTGTTCGTTGGAGGGTGTGTCTTAGTGAAAAACGAAACTACTAAAGTGTTCCTAAACGCAGCACTATTGTAAATCTGTCGCTCAGCTTGCCCATTATCCTCCCTTTTCCAGCACAGCTCCATGACCGAACAGAGATCTAATCAGTAAGGGTGACTGATACAGTATTGGGCTGTAACATTTTTTGCCACTGACTTGATTCAGAAAAAATGTGAGTTTTCTGTTAAAGGTGCAGCACTGTCATGCAGGACTCCCAAATGGTGGTATTTTTAAAATAAAATTATTAATATTTAAATTGATTTTACCAAAATTCACTTAGTTATATCCCTGGTAACATAGAGTATTACATTACTGATATGCCAAAATTTTTACTGACAGTGTTCTTTTAACAGCAGACATCAACTTGTCAGAGTAGGTGAAGCACGTGTCATAGCAGCTGAAAGAAATTGAGTAATGATTAATGTTATTATTTAGACTTGTAAGAACCACAGAGGGCTACACTTTAATTCAGTTAAAACACCCTTCGGTGACACATAACACATTCATACTTAAACTATGATTCGTAATAATTAAAGCAGGGCTCTTAACAACACACGTTTTCCTATCAAAATAAATATTTAGACACTGCACATTTTCAAACACTCATTTTCCATGTATGTAGATAACAGATTCAAGTTATGTTTAATTGAGGCGATATGGGGGGGAGGGAGATATAGCTGTGAAATTATTCCAGAGCAAAACAATTTATTCAACGGTTAGGTAATCATGCTCCCAAGTATAAAAGTGATTCTGAGAGGTCTTATCGAAAAGTATTGGTAAATTCAATAGTCCGCCATCTTATCTACTACAATACCAAACCTCTCTTGAAGTCTTCTTGTAACATACTGTGTTTATTTTTCCTCACTTTTTTTCCGTAGTACAACAGGTCAGTGGCTCTAACTACCAGACTATCTTTCTGCTCTGGTCTGTGGCTGACTTCAAGTTGACACCCCTGCAGGAGGGACCGGCTGGTTAAACTTGCTGACTTGCTGACTTGTGGTGCCCTCGAGTGGGCTTTTGTGGGAAGTAAAGAATTGTCCATTTATCCGTTTTGACACTGGATGGGTGCATGTGGCTACTAGGCTTTGCGGTTGGACGACGTCTTTACCAAGATGACCATTTGTATTTCTATCCATTCCATTGTTGCTGTTCCTACTGCCAGTATGTGCAGAGGAGCTCCCAGTTTCAGACTGAAACCTCCCAGAAGTACTCTTCCTTCTGTCATTATATGTCTGCACTGTTGTTGAGACTAATCTACCTCCACAAGCACTATTCTGTCGCTCATTTTGTGTCTTTGATTTCCCAGTTGATGACAGAGGATGGTCAGCGTTGCTGCTGTAACTGCCTGCATCCAAGTTAGGGATTGAGGGGTTAGTATTGATGTTTCTTGACCTAAAGGCGGGGCTGCCATTTCTTGTCATTTGTGGTGACATATCACACTTTGTGCTCAGGATGTGAACACTGTGATCGGATGACAGATGGGTTTCATGGATGCATGAGTTTCTTGGAGTTTTTATTTGAAAACTTGGACTAGAAGTCAGTCGCATAGAGTGGAGACCACCACTGTCTTGCTCTGAGGAAAGATTGCCGTGGTGTGTGGTTTTAACCAACATCTGGTCACTGCCAGGCTCTGGCAGTAAAGTGGTGAAGTGACGGTTTGCATGCCGAGAAGGGACGATCCGGCTACAGTTAGGTGTTTGTGTTTTCCTAGCTCCAGTGGAGGCTAATGTGCTTCTATGTTCTCCATGAGTCCTAGACAATGATGGACTGTTAACGAGTTTAAACGTTGATGATGACTTGTTAGGAGGCCCCCCTAGCGGTGGCCTGGGTTTAGTATGGCAAAGAGGGGGAGGTGGATGTGGTCTTAGGGCTGATGGAGCGCTTAAAGATCGCAGAGTTTCATCAGAAGCCCTTTGTCCTGCTGACAGTCTGGGGGAAATGAATCAGAAACAGAAAAAAAGAAGTACCGTTAAAGTAGTTTGTTTCATAAATCAAAAACAACACTGTGCATACATCGAGAAAGCTTGAACGGTATGAGAAGGCACCTAATTCATACATTTTGTCCAGTCATTCCCTTTTCATTTAATTTGTACTCATTATGGCCCTCTTAAAATCAAAGTCTTTCTGGGGGTCGTAACAGAAAAACATACTAACCGGTTTTTCAATTTCTTCGAAGGGCGAGGGGAGGAAACTGAAGGTAAAGCTGCAAGCGAAGAAGGGTAAAGATCCAAGTCCATTTGTATAGCTCCTCTTAGCTCTTTCAAATCTGCATATAATCAAATGCAACAGGATTGAGATTTGAAAAAAAAACTGAAAATACTGAAACACACTGTCAGATATGCAACTACAGAAAACCATCAAAATATAACAATCACCTAGTGCATATGAAAAAAGCAGGTACTTATTATTGTGTTCTGAAAATGAACGCTATTGCTTTTTCAACCAGCCTGCTCTGAAGAGTCCCAGAGTAGATGGATTTGGCTGGAGTCCTCAATCGCCCATTTTTTCATTCATCAATATACTACAGAATGGGTATTACCAGCTATTTGCGGGTGTGTAAAATCATCAGCATTTTCATTTCATCTGTAAATGTTTTCATTAGGCTATAGATTCAATAGGACATAAGTGGTAAAGAGAACTGTCCTCACACATCATGTGTTAAACAATATGCCACCAGATGGCAGCAAAACACCAACATGTTGGTATATGGACTCACCTGCAAGTGTAGGTTCGGATTGATCAAATTCCCATTGATTCCGACACTTGTGTTTTATATTTTCCTGCAGGGAACACAAGAAACATAATGCAGCAGAAAGAGGCAGCGTTTATGTTTATTCATGCAGTTTGTGGACTTAGTGTACTGTACTACTACATAATACCACGGCACAAACACATTCAGCTCCTAATGACAATAGTAGACATGGAAAAATGTGAGGATAATGTATTATACATGTTCAAGAAAGCATTAGCCTTTGGAAAAAGCAAAGGAACAAGGAAAAAGTATAAAAATAACGGGGAGAAAGAGATGTGTGTGTGTGTGTGTGGTCACTAAACGATTGACCAGCAGTCTTCCATTATAATTTGACCTCAGATTTCTATATCCAAAGCAAAAACCGTAAGTGTGTGTGCGCATGTCCATAGATTGTAACACCAGAGACCTGATTGAAAAGTGTGTCTTCATGTGTTTGTTATGAGGGACTGGCAGCCTCCTCTCCTCATTTTACAACAGCACACAAACACTAATGAAAAGGGTCAATTACACTCAAGCACATACACACTCACCAGCAGACAAACGTACCCACAGGCCTGGAGACTGACAGGAAAAACAAACCCAAACCTCCCATTATTGTCTTTCAGAGCTGCAGACAAAGTATGTCTGGTGTCTCTGACAGTTAAGTGAAGGAAATCCACAAAACCATAAAGCACAAACACACACGCTCTCTGAAAATAGGCTTTGTGGTCGGTGTGGGATTTGAACCCATTACCATGGCGCTGACATGCTGATATTTTAGGAAAAGCTGTTACTGTCATTATTCTTATACATGCATCTCTAGAATCCAAAGCTTCATCTGCAGAGTACACAATCTATCCCTCAGCTGATGCAGAAACAGAAACAGGAGAACAAGGGTCACCGTTCCAGCTTCAAAATCCAGTTGAAACCAGCTACTGATGGCTGCCATCTGTTTTGCTCTATACTGGAACAGTGCCGGCCAAGCTTGATCTAGCGGGTCTACCATCAAAAACCTTTAATATCCTGACAGAAAATCTACCTCTTTCCAGTTGGGATGTTTTATTCCGTAGCATCAGCGTATAGAGGTCGTGTTCTGACTGCTGATACCGGTTTAATGGTTAACAGGTTACATTTTGGCAACATGTCTCTCTTGTGTGTCCAGTATTCTCAGTTATCTCCTTGACCACCACCAGGCCACATTTGCCCAGTTTAGACCACCCAAAGCAGACAATACCTTCTGAGTCTAGTCACTCAGCCACTCCTCACCCACAGCCAACATCACAGCATGAGGAACATTGCGACGCTCATGCACTAAAAGAGCTCAGCTGCTGATAATATTATTACTACCACCTACATTAGATAACAGAGATGAGTCTTCTGGCCGCAGTAACAGTGCAGCCAATAGTGCAGACAAAGTCGTTATATGAGCCTCCCTCCTGCTAAGAGAAAATGGGTCAATACAGTTGTGTTTACGACAAATTAATGATTCAATCATACCGTATCACGCCTGTAAATGCCTGATTTGGCTCCATTTAAAAGGCGTTATATAATTTAACGGCAAGGAATAACGCTAAGTCAATAGCAATCTCAGCTGCGTCAAACACGATGGTGATTAGAAAGCCATGGCAGTCCTTACGCAGGACAATTACAGGATTGGGACTTAAAGCAATGCACAGCTTACTGCCAAACACCGTCAAGAGACATTTGTGGACATTTAACATATTTTCCTCACAAAAACTGCAACATCATAACAAATTTATACAGGCCTTGCATTAAACAAAACACATGTTGACGAACATGAAAAATGTGATTAGAGTTGGAAAGTCTGAATGTTTTCCTGCTTAGCATTGGGTAAAATCTTTCAATTTAGATCAAAATCTAAATTCCTTTTCTCCATCAAACACATTTATCTACTTGGAATTTGAAGCAGTGAATTAGTGACTGAAATAGTGTAGATGTCTTTTCAGCCTACATAATTTAAACTTAAAAAGAGTGTTTCTCTGTCACCTCTTCTTTGCCTGTGGCAGGAAAATACTAGATTAAACCTCTGTCAATTGTTAGAAAAGGTGAGAACTGCTACCTACGCCTTTAAGTTTTCACTACTTCCAACGTTAACCCTCCTCTATAGTACATATTAGACCTACAATATCAACAGATAATAAGACTTTCTAAAGATTTGTGTCACAGTAAAAAATTATACTCACACAGAAGATCCTAATGGCTGACTACAGTTTACTTCCATTCAAGGATCTATGAGTTATCACAGCCAATGAGGCAGTGATGCCTTGCACAGAACAGCATCAACATCCTCCACCACTGTAGCAAGTAAATGGAGTGTACAAGAAACTCATGCCATAAGAGCATAGCGCCACCTGAGCCACAGCGTCATCGCACCTGTTCACGCACCAGACAGAAACCCTTCGCTTGAGGTGACAATCTCTTTGCAGTGAAAGGTTCCCATTTCTGTTTTCTCGCAGGATCGTTTCGAGAAAGATGTCTAACTGCCTTTACAGTAAAAGCCTCATGACTGCCAAGAAAAGTCTCTGTACAGAGACTTTTTTAAGGTTCACACCCTTAGGTCTTTAATCCTGGAACACACCTTGGGTCTGGAAAGCTTACACAAATAATGTCCTCTCCTCACTCACCAACACCCAGTTTGTTTTGTTCTATATTGGAAATGCCTGATGAGGTTTTCCACAGACAACACCTCTGCTGTTTGGTTTATCTTTGGAATGGGATGTTGACAGTACAACATTTGAAACGGTCTTCATGCACTAAGTACAATGATACTCGATGACAACACACAACATATTCCCTTTGGGTTCTTAACAAACCTCTGAGAGAAAAAAAACCACCCCTGAGAGACTACAGTTATTTTTTCTTCCATACACTTTTACAATTTTGTTACACTCAATGTAAGACCTCCAGGCAGACACACTGCATTACATGTAACACAAACAGAGGGTACAGAGAGATAACTTCCACATTTGGTCTGCAGAAAAGTCTTACATCTGGCCTCTAACTAATTCACTCTGGTTCTCTCATTATGCCAAGCAAGCATGACAGTGCAGCCAGATTGTAGGCGTGTGTGTGTCTGTGTGTGTGTGTGTGTGTGTCTAAATGTCTCTGTATGTATGTATTATGTCATTTGAGTGATTGGAAAGAGATTGATCTTACTCGGCACCGCAAAGCTCTTGGCCAGACAGATGGAAAGAAAAAAAAGTGTAGACTGAGCCCTCGCAGGTTTACTATGTGTGTGTGTGTGCGAGGTTCATGTGCTTATGTGTGTATGTTTGTGTAGATAAAAACTTTGGCAGGGTGTTGATGCCAATAGAGAGTTAGCAGATCTACCCGAGAGAATCCAGAAGGGATTTAAACTTTACTTGTTTTGGGAAAAGGTGTGTCCCTGGTCAAGGAAGTCAATGTCTTTTTGAAAGGAAATAGTCAGCATTGTATTGTATGCATATATATATAAAAAATAATATTAGTAGGATGTCCAGATTTACCGGTTCAGCATAGCATCATAACTCAGGATGCTTACAATGTTATATTGTATACATTTTGATTGTAAAATCCATTCACAGTGAGGTTTTGGCCTGGTTCCCCATTCACAATTGTAGGATTTGGATCAGTATTGCACTGGAAGTTTAAAAAATTATGATTTATTTGGTAGTTGGCTGTTTTTCATCCTGTTCTTCTTACCTTGAAATGCTTTACCAGCCTGTTCAATGCTTTACATTCCTCCATTAGGACAGACCTAGATAGATAGATAGATAGATCAATAGATGACAGAAAGCCTTGATTATTACTTTTAGAACTTCAGTAGTTTTTTATTAAAAATTTCATAAAATCTAGGTCAAAGTGAAAACTGTGCATTTAACAGTCACAACACGTGCACAGAGCCAAACACATAAGTTGAAGCTGAGACTTCTTTTCATAATGGCTGTGGTTTGTTAAACGCAGTAGAAATGCTTCACATATTTAATGCTGATTTATTGAAGTGACATTCTAAATTCGTGAGTTTGATCAACATATTGGTTGTAGAAAGACTGATAAGCAAAAGGGTACAACACAATCACACTAAGGCAGTGACAATGGAATAGGTGCACTTGGTGTCTGCTCATAGTTTATCGTCTGCAGTTTTCATAATGATACTGAGGAAACAGTGTCCTATTTTTCCTTTCCTTCTGTCTCTCCCCAGACACTTTCTCCTTCTCTGGTTATATAACTATAGTAGACTTTATTATATACTTCTTTCAAATGAAAAAGAAACTTCTGCCTGCTCTGGGATCCATTTTCCGACAATGGGGCCTTTTGTTCCGATCGAGTCAGGAAATGGGAAAAGAGGGAGAGAAAAAGAGAGACAGATATGGAGAGGGGGAGGCTCTCATTCAAGGTAGCCCCAGTGACTGTGTTGCCCCTTGGGCCTCAAAGTGAGGGTTGGAGAAAGGAGGGATGGAGTTTGAAGGAGGGAGGGCAGTGACAGAAGCCACCGAGGAGAATTGAGAGGAAATTAAGGGAGAATTTATACCAAAAAGAAAAATAAATACACACATACAGTAAACAATTTGCACGATGTGTCTCTGCTAGTTAGTATTACAAATCTAAGACGTGCAGGCAAGACATGGTTCTTTGTACCAGTGTGACATGTGTTTTTTACTTTGTACATAGACTGTACATTCTGTTGTCTTGCAGGTTATCCACCTCTATGCTGGGGGTCAGGACCACCCAAGGATTACCAAGTGATTTCCAAAAATGATGTTGCATAAAATGATGTTTAGTTTTCTCATTTCTGCTTTATTTCCTGTGAAAAACTGAATGCTTAGACCTCTAGTGAAAATCACTCACAACTCATGTTACATGTGATTAGGGGTCGCAAGTAGTCATTGCTTTGTATTAAAGGGTTACAAGTAGAGCTATATGTATAGTTTATTTCAGATATATCATTATGGTTATGTATGTTGGCCAATAGGCAACAAGAAATTGCAGCACATAACTGTTTTATTTTTTTTCATTTTTTTACAGTTTTCAGCGGTGATGCAGAATAAAATCTGCAGAATTTAGCGGACTGTTTTTATGCTTGGGGTGGGTATCTAAAAACATTCTGAATTTAATTTTTTTTTGTAATTGTTTAAAATCTGCGAGAAATCTGTGGAATTCTGTGTCTAGAGATTCCACATGGCTTCATATTTTGTCCACCGGAGAGCAATGACAAGTTGTAATTTTATTCTAAAATGTTCATCTTAGGTTATTAATTCCCAAACCGTATTAAGAATGGTGATGTTACGTGTTCCCAATATATTGTTTGTTTCAAATATTGATATCAGTATTAGCATCAAAAATATGGTATTGGCCCAGCTATAGTCACAAGCAGGTCGCAATTTGCTTAAAGTCCTGTGTCTGGCAATTCCAAACAACATTTCGGGAAAGCAGAAAAAGATGCTTTGGTCTTGGGCAGTGCTAGGCACCGGGCACAATATCGTTTCTGCTGCTAAAAAGCCTTGGGAAGAAACAAAGAAAGTGGCGTCAATGAGGGCTAAATTACTCGTCGTCAACATAGAATAATAGTGCGACAGAACAATCAATATTAGAGCGGCAGTGGCTAGATGGGTTTAGCCGTTACGGAGCTCCCTGACGTCGGCTACAGAGGTCCGTCGTTATCAGCGACAGGGAAAAGGTGAGCGGCATGCGGTAGTGAAGACAGTTAATGTTTAGGCACCAAAACAACTAGTTAAGTTTAGGAAAAAGATCTTGGTTTTGCCGGTAAAGTGAACTCCGCTCCCTGACTTGAAAGCTCCTTTTTTCTTTTTATGTTGAGACCACATTGTGCTATTTGATTGTGATTATATTGAATTATTGGAGTTCATAAATAAGTGTTTTGGCATGCCTGGCCAATTGGCACTATCCAGTGTATTGAAAGGAGGATTTAATTCCCCCCCCCGCCCGTCCTTTAAGTTTGGGAAACACAACTTACCTGAGGCTGTCCACCACCTGGTCAATGTCAATAACATTCAACTTGTCTTTCATTGCTTCAATTTCATATTCTGCATTAGACTGGACCAAGCGGTGAGAGCTCGGTCTAAAGAAAAGATTAGACAAAGAAGATCAAAAGAGATTTTATGCATTAGTAAAAGCACTGTATAATTTTACTAAACTTTTCAAATTCTGTGCAAGTGGTACTTACCTGCTTATGTTGTCAGTATTTTCAGGGTTTGTACAGTGTCTGTAACAGCTGTCAAGGTGACTCAGGGCGTAGTCCACCGTCTCAGGTTTGTACCCAAACAAGAGCTCCTTGCCATCTCTGTAGCAACAACAGCACATGATAAAAGAAAAGTGTTGTTACCTCTAAAGTAAACTAACATAAACTTTTATTATTTATATTTTTGAATTTAGTCTGTTGTTTGACTGTTTACGTTTCAATTTTGAGTGGCACTAGCATGAGTGAAAACAGCAACATAGTTAAAGCTTGATTGACTGACTTAATGATCACAAGTCCCATTCCTGCTTTATGCAGGATGATCTGGTGGTGCTTTGAGTTCCATAAAGGCTGTATAACATGTGCCTTTAATAGAACTCTATTATCAGAGCTGGGTTCATTTTACATTATTTGAAAGATCCCTAGCTGGAAGGAAAAAAAAGAAACAAGCAGATGGTGTAGGCAGCAGCAGGCGCGGTGACAACCTGGTCAGTTCTGCATAATTTTATAGTCTGTGAGAGAAAATGTGTCTTTTCTAGCCACGTCTAGTGGGTGTGGGTCTAAATGGGTGGATGGCTAGGGCATCGGGACCACACAGGACGAGGCCAATAAGATAAATCAGTTGACTTTTACAATGTGCACACCCTTCTACACACCCTCAAATAGTTCAAATCACAAGAATAATCTGGTATGGGGATGAGAACTATTTTTAGCCCCTCCTATGTATGTGGCTTTAAGCAAATGAGTTAGTTGGGCCTTCAATACAAATATAGAAGGTGTCCTTGGCTAATATGTCTGGTAAATAAGGTTAAAATCATACATGCACGCACGCACACAAACAAGTTGCAGTAGGATGGGAGTATGAATATGAAAGTATGAGTATGAAAGAGAGAAAGATGCTGGTCTCTATCAATCTTTGGTAACATTTTGTCAATTTCCATGCCAACAAAGCATATTAAATTGAATTAAATTGAGAAATAGAGGGTGGTGGAGTTATTAAATGGAAGTGTTATTACCGGGAAGTGAGTTGGGTTTTACTCCTGAAAGCCATTCAGCTGATATACATTTGGGACTTAGCCTAATTGAAGGATCAAAGGCCTGAAACACACACTCAACCATTTCCACAGTACAATGGATCAAGTTCAACAAGTATACCGAAGCCCACTTCAAAGGGAAAAAGCGAGTTGTGCTGGCACAGTCTGTGTGGTACAAATACTTTTTTGGTAGTGCTATTACACAGCCAACAATACTAGGCTTTATTTCTACCTCTGAATGTGACTTTTTGTGATATATTTACATTCCGGCACAAAGCAGTTTACAACAGTGACTTGTGATGGGCGAGCTAGTAGAGTGTCTGTTGCTCGTGACACCTTAATAAGACACAGTACTGTTGTGGGCAGACCTCTGGTTTTATAGATATTGGATTGTCAGCGTAAACAGTCTTGCTACCATCCTTACTTTAAAGAAACCCCTATAAGATTACTTCCAAATAAATCCATGTCAACTGAGCTGGCATAACAAGTGCCAGTGATAGTGTCAGTATATTTACATATACAATTTATATATTTGGTAGATGCATGGAATGTTTTATATTATCTTTACAATTTTAGTAAAAACACAGAAATACCTGAACAACTATTGAAGGACATACAATTTTGAACATACATTTGTAGTCCCCAGAAGAGGAATTCTGCTGACTTTGCTGATCATCTGGCTTTTCCTCTAGCACCACAATTAAGGTTAACTTTTGTTGTTTTGAGTGTAATGTTTCTACATTTTGTACATTTATTGGATGGATTGCCCCCAAAACTTGGCACAAACATACGTTTTCCTCAGGATGAATTGTAATGACTTGCGTTATCTTCTGGCTTCATCAGGTTCAACATTCCAGTTTGCTGACTACTGACATTCCCATCTGACATCAATTAGTAATTTGGTAACAATAAATGTAGATTTTATAGAACAGGTCAACATAATACAAATTAGGGGCTCCTACTGGAGGACTGGAGATGATGCCATACTCAGAATAAGCCTGAACACACACATAAAAAGAAAAGGAAACCTAAACCACTAGATTTGAATGCAGCCTTTAGTTTAACAATATACACAAAATAAGGGTACAGAAAAAATGACAATCACAATAAAAAGGAAGTCAACAAATTGACATGATTGTCACAAAACTAAGAACAATCCATCTTATGCTGTGCTTTCCCTTAAAAAGCCTCAACAAAGCCTGAGAGGTGACAGAGGGCAACATTCCTGGCAGCAGCGAGCTGGTTGCTGGGATAGTTACTAGCTCATACTCATACCAGAGGTGGGGAATACATTTACTCCGTTCCATTTACTTGAGTAAGTTTAAAAAAACATATACTTCTAAGAGTAGTTTTAAATCACTATACTTTTTACTTTTACTGCAGTAGATTTTGTGAAGAAGAAACTGGACTCTGACTCCGCTACATTAGGCTAAAATGAGCTTGTTACTTTTCTTTCTATCTCTTTGGTATTCTACGCATCATTGTTTCTATACCCCCTTAGAAGCTTATACCTTAATAACGGTGCTATAGAGCAGCTACATTATGCGGTGTCTCCTGTGTCTACCATAACAAATGGACATTTCAATAAGGTAAGGTAAAAAAATATATTTATTCAATAAGGTAAAATATATATTTATTCCAATGAAGCTAGAACTGACTCAGCCTTTAAAAACTAGTGTTTGTTTGGTGTGAAATGCATTCACTCTTGTAATTGTTCCGTTGTTCCACAATTCCCAAACCAGTTTGTTCCTCTGCTTTCCATCCCATTTTTAACTAACGTGGGAACACAAAACAGCATTTTATGGCACTCTTTGTTAGGGGGGAAATTACGCACGGAGTGGAGGCAGGGTCTTAACCTACTTATTTATGCCATGTCTTGGCTTGTGAAAAAGCCGAAGTGTTGTGTAATTTATAACCACTGACCAGAAAATAAAACCCTCTGCGAACACGTCACACTAACAAATTAGATCATGAGAGAAATTGCATCCATTGAAAATTAGAGAAATAAATCACACATATGTCGACTGTTTTTTTACATCGGAAACTAAACTGCTTTTTAATGCTTGTAGCTGACAAACATTTTAATTTAAATTCAAACTGAATATTGAAAGTGTAAACTTCCTGAGGACTATCTTGTTGAATTTATCAAGTTCAACTAGTGACTGAGAGTTGACTTACTGACAAATTGTGTGCAACAATATAACGTTTTTGAGAGCGCGTAATCAGCAGTGGTGTACTTCTGATTTCTAGAGTAGTAAAACCAAACTCTATGCCAACAATCAGTGGTGGATTATTGTGTTTGTAGAATTTTAGTCTGTCCCTCATGCATTCTTTTTTGACAGTACATAACCAAAAATATTATTTGTTTTGTTTCAACAAAATCCCATTACTATTACTAGCTTTACTAGTACAGTTTTTTTTAGTGTTTATAATGGTTCTCTCATTGTGTACAAACCGTTTTTTTTGGGGGGGGGCCAATACATCCAAAGGCAAAAAAACACAACCTTTCACTTATTCACTAATAATAGACAGTGGAGTAGATGTGTGTGTTAGATCTTCCACCTACCTCCCCTGCCTGCGGGCTCTCTCGTTGAGAGTCTGCAGTAACATCTTCACCTCGGCTCTCACCAGTTCTTTGACTGCAGGGGGGTCGGCTAGAGGGGAGGCCAGCTGATGTGAGAGTGGGGTCCCTGTCCTGCTGCGATTGTTTCCTTGCTGGCTCTCTTGCCACATTTTGTGCCACATCTCCATCTGCAAATTGTATTATTATGATAAGAGAAGGGGTCAAACATGCAATAATGTTTCACACTTACAAGATATTTCCAAGATGTGCTTTACACTTTTTGCTGTCAGTCCAGGTGACTGATTCACAGCTGGCAGCTTATGATCCTGCACCATTGGGTAACGTATTTTTTGTGAAAATCTGTAAATCCAAATAGTGAGCCTTACAGTTATTATGTCTAATACATTAATGTTTGTTAACCTTTGTTAACTCATATCTTGCTTACACTATGTCATACTATGTTAACATGGCATCTTGTAATTTTGCTACAGTAGGATTATCATTTTATCAATGCATATCACGGAATTGTTAAACAAAAAAATGCTTTGTCTTTATAGTATACTTCCTCTATCGTCAGTAGAAGGTCTGGACCTCTATAATTTACCAAAAAACAACAGCCAAAGAAAAAATAGCCCAAAAAAAGAAAAGATGTGTGTGAATGTTTGTGTGCATGTGCGCCTCAGTGAAGTCTGGATACCATTAAGACCTCCACACATGTTGTCTGCCAATCATTTCTGTCATTTGCAGTCAAAGACTTCACTTACTTCAAAGGAATACACTGGAGCTTACTAAACACACCACTTCTGGTCTTTGCTTGTGTGTTGAAATGTGTGCAGGTCCCGATGCATTCCATAATTCACAGTGCGTTGCATACACATACATAAAGCATGAAAGCCGGGTGTCAAGGTGTTAATATTACAGGATTCATGGCCAACTAGCTAACAAGTTGTTCCTGGACACCCCCCCCCCCCCCCCC